>NW_017729034.1:90266470-90270735 GCF_001723915.1 Gavialis gangeticus
TTTTGCAAAAATCTTGTGTAGAAATTTATTAACAAGATCATAAATAATAGTGTAACTTCTACCTGCAGACTCACTATTAATATCCTTGGAAGACAATCTTACTTGTTTGCGATTGATTGGCCATCTTCATCACACCTTATGCTGTGAACTGTACAAATATTGATGGACTTAGTGGTAACTTGGAGTTCAGCACAGTCACGCCTTCAATTTGAGTGGCACATCTGTGGGAAATGGCCGTACCTTAATGGAACAAGAGCTGGGTTGTGTGAATCAAGAGATAATCCTGCCTTGGAATGGCATAATTTTGAGCCACATAAGTGTTTTATGACACTTTAAGGTATAAATGTGTGGACGATCCAGGGGCTAAGAGCTCTAGAAGCTGCCCAAAACCAGGTGACTAGGCCCTTAGTTTTAAAACCAGCAGCCCTGTTTTTTCAGGTACTCCTTGATGAGCCTCATTAGGTGATCAAAGATCCATTGCTTAGTTATCACCTCCCTGAAACTCAAAGCTGCATTGATTGATTACCCTGGTCAACAGAAAACTATTTACCTAAGGGTGGGGGGGGAGGTCATGTAAAATGAAGGAATATCAAGGTTTAATAGCTTTACTACTAACTCTGTTATCAATTCTTAGAAATTTAGTCCAATGTGGAAGTAAAAAGACAACAGAAAAGGGAAATTACCACCATATTCAAAATGAAGTTTGCCCTCTAACACAGGTACACATAGAATCACCAATATTAAAAAAAATAATAATGAAGGGCGCAGACAGAAGTCTAGCTCCCCACTGTAACTGAGAACACTTTGCAGGAAGTGTTCTGAGTTACAACAAACTCCTGGAACAAACAGAAGTTCACTGTTGGTTCCAACTGGAGGGAATCTAGCTGCTGGCTGGGAGCCTGCAGTCAGTTTCCCCTAGCAATGGCCACTCCTCTCTCCCAGTCTGTCCCTGTTTCAGAATGGGAGTGGGGAAAGGGAGCACAGGGAGTTTCCCAGACAACTCTGGAGGCTGGGTTGGGTGAATTGGAGCCCCCCTACTTTGGGGGGTTTTCAGTGGGGACTGAAAACTGCCCAGACAGAAATCCCTCGACTCCCTTTCTCCCCTCCCATTCCGAAAACAGTTTGAGGCTGGCAAGCAGTGCAGACAGAAATTAAATATTATGTTCTGTTTTGAAACATTGTCATCCGACCCATCATGCAATGAAGGGTCAGATTTTCAGCCAATTGGCCATTTTTTAAGCTGTCTGCAGCCATACACTTGTGTTTGGTCATGGTTATAAACTGTTTTCTGTGGGTAGATTGGGCAAAAATTGTCACTTCTGTCTGTGCCCAAACTATATTTGGATATGGAAATTAAAATCAAGCTCTCCACACTCAACATGTGAAGGGATCAGAGCTAAGGGATCTGGTGAAGGCTTATCTGACATTTAATAGAAAATTGTTTTATTTAAGATGTTAACATTAAAATATAACTAGATGGTGCCCCGGACATTATAAAGGCATACTTTTCTAAGTATTAATCACTGGATATTCTTTTAAAGTATCTTTCCCCTGCCAATAATTTGGCATTCTATTAAAAAAAAAGAGATACAGGGCTAACAATGAAACAAGGCATGGTGCTGAATACATACAAATGCCAAAGTGAAAATAACTAGCCAGCACAACTGGGTCATACAGTTCTCCCCACTGAAAGTGTGTGAGGGGTGAAAGTATTTTAAGGAACAGCACTGATATCATTTGTATGCCACATTCAGTCTTGACATTGTAATCCAATAATTCTAAATCAAATCCTGCAAGGAATTTGTTACTGATGGCAAATCCTCACAATTCTTTATGGTAGAGACATCTGTGGTATCCTAGAAATATAGATATGGACAATTCTGAATCAAAAGAATGTACACAAATAATATAATTATATATATATATTATATATAGAGAGAGAGATCTATATCTATATCTATATATACATTATATATATAGAGAGAGATCTATATCTATATCTATATATATATATAAGTTCAGGAATATATTTCTGCTTTGTCTAAAAAAAAATCAAAAGCCTATACAAGCAGTCCTCAACTTATGACTTTTTGAATTATGATGAATGGCACTGAAGCAATTTATAAACTGACACCCTGTTTCAACCTTCCAACCTGGGTTTTGACTTTACGAAGCTGGATACAGCTGCATCCAGCTGGTAAGTCTGGTGTGGTAGAAGGGGAGTGGGAAGGGAAGGGGTGTAGGGAAGTAAATCAAGGGCTCCTTGGTGAGGGAGGGGCTGGGAAAAGTTGCTGATCTGGTGGCTTCCACCGCTTGTCCAGGAGGGCATGGGGGTGGAGAGAGGCATGTGCCCCTGGATCTGCACAGGGAGGAACGGACAGGGCCCCCAAAACAAACAATTGTGTAGGTTATATTTATAAAAAAATATTGATTAAAAATTATGTAGATGTATTAGATATATTATTATATACATTTACAGATAGATAATGTTTGCATGAATGTTATGTACACGTGATCTTTTTAAAGTGTTCCTAATGTGAACAGGCATTGTAAATAAAACCTTCAGGGTTGTTTGTTTGTTTTTGTTTTTTGAGGGGTGTGATAGGTAGTTATGTCCTTTCTTCTCTCATGTAGGTGTTCTTTCTTTCTTCACCCAAGGCTGCAAGCTCAGCCATGTCACATTTGCAGTCCTCCAGAGAATACTGAGGGACTCCAAGAAATACAGCAGTACTTAGCTAGGTTAGTTGTAATCAAATACTGCATAGGTATTTCTATTAGAGAACATAGCAGAAAAATTTTAAGGGTCTTTACAGCTTATTAATGATTCATTGTTCAGTTCATCTTAGATATAACTATATGTAAATATATATGCTTTCATTTGACTGGTAGAGAATAAAAAATGTTAAAAAATATACAAGACCAGGTACAGATTTGAGGTTTACAATAGAAATAACCAGCAGACTATATTGATGTTGTGAAAGCTCTCAATAGTACTCATGTATTGTCACATGACAAGTGCATGAGACTGCAGTTTTATCCCCAAATCAATCAATTTGTGATAAATTATCAGACACTCTCTAAATTCAATCCTGACAGTAGTTCAATAGGCTGTCATTGTATTTCTTCAGATTTGATTGCAAGAAGTCAGCATTTACTTGACTAGAGACAAAGTTTTATTATCATAGAGAAAAAAGATGATGCATTACATTTCCCCACAAACCGCAATCAGCGTCTTTTGAAAGCCTCCCTAATCTATTGCATTTTAGCAGGGAAATGTGAAACTTTAATAGACTCCCATTTGCAGTTTCACTCACACTTGAAGTGACATTTGACAGTAGATAATTCAGGTATAAGGCCACTTGCAGTCAGCCGAACTTGCCAAGCATTACATTCAGCTTTAAGCAGTTGCCATGGGTAGACAGATGCATATCCTGGGGATTGCAGACTTTTGCAGAGTTCAGTGACGCAGGATGTCATTTGCAGACTGAGCTTGGCTGATGAAGTAATATTCATAGGCTACCATGGAGCCGCTCCCCAGCAGGAGGGATGAATTTTCCAACACAGAACAATACCCTGGTTACATGGTGTAGCTGATACCACAGCTATATAGCAGTGATGATTTGTGGCAAGCAGCCAAGGCAACATTCTCATGCAGATTTAGGCCTGTCAGTGCTCAGTGAACCTGAAATTGGTACAAGAAGAGCAAATGTGGGCCCCTTTCAGAACAACAACCTTCACCCATTCAACTGTTTGGAGAAATCAAATCTGAACTTTGATCATATTTCTCAGTGAAGAAAAACTGATTAACAGTACCCTCCTGCTGGGGTGAAAAAAACAAAAATGTTTGATACAGCCTTAGCACATGGCACAAGAGTACAGTGGAATCCGCTCCCTAGACTATTGTGTACATTATCTGTGCAAAGGTTTCTCTGAGGCACAGTTATAAGTTACCAAATGTATTTTATCTGCTCACATAGAAGGTAGGTTTTAACAACTGCTTACACAGGGACCACACTATTGTAGGAAGATAATTTTATATCAGTATAATAAAAATGCTCAGCTGAATGAGGATCTTAGGGAAGAACTAGATTTATTTCCCACAATAGTTTTGATGAATTAGAAGTAGTTTTCCTGGGGGAAGTAGGAAGTAGAAACAGATTGCTTTCAAACAGAAATCTGCTCTGATAATACTCCAGAAATATGTACAGTGAACATTGTTACTGTCAAATCCTGTAATCTTTATTTCTTTACCTGAATATGAGTTT
>NW_017729034.1:90275735-90283226 GCF_001723915.1 Gavialis gangeticus
AGAAGACTAGTCTTCTATCAAATAGAGCTAATTTTGGAGAATTAAATTACAGACATTTTAGCCTAAATTTTATTCCACTCTATTTCACTCATTACACCCAATAACAATCCTTAGGTCTTCCTAAATAGTTTCATAGTTTCTAGGGTCAGAAGGGACCCGAGTAGATCATCTAGTCCAACCGCCTGCCACGGCAGGAAAGATTTCTTGGGTCAAACGACCCCGGCAAGGTGTATATCTAGCCTCCTTTTGAAGACCCCCAGGGTAGGAGCAAGCACCACTTCCCTTGGAAGTTGGTTCCAGATCCTAGCTGCCCTGACTGTGAAGTAGCGCCTCCTGTTGTCTAGCCTGAATCTACTCTCAGTCAACTTATGGCTGTTATTCCTTGTTACTCCCAGCAGTGCTCAGGGGAACAGGGACTCTCCCATTGCCTGCTGGTCTTCCTTGGCCAATTTATAGATGGCCAACAGAAACATTTGGTCTGTGACAGATCTGAGTGAGCAAAAATTATCTGAGCAAAGATAGGTAGATAGACAGATAGTTATCTGAGCAAGTATGTATATCAGGGCTTAAAATTCTTGCAGTTTCTTCTGCACAATATTTTTAAAACCTGCACAATTAGATGTAGTTTGTAGATTTTGATATGCTTCATTAGACAAGTGTTCATAATGGCTTCCTGTTACATCTGCTGAAAGTGAAATGCTTTGATCTTGCATCCAGGAGCAGATTTTGAGACTGCCTACGATATCATGCACACGGTGGTAATTTACCTTAATTTTCCTATTCAGTTTGCATTGTGAAGCAGCAGGGAGGTTGGCTTACCTCTACTGCTATATTGTGAAGAGACTCAGCAGGTGCCACTGCTGGTGTTCATGTGAATTTTTCTTTTTTCCAGATTCTAACCAGAAAGGTGCCATATTTGCTTATTAATTAACTATATCCACTCAGTTATATTGCTTTGTCCTCCTGAACTTACGATATCTATTCATTTATGAAATGACTGTTCTTGAACATTCAGATCCACATACATCGTATCTGCTTTACTAAAACATAACATTTATTCAACTGCTATACTTCTTCTCTAGTCCATTATATGTTGGGAAGTCCTGAACACCTCTCACCTGTTTTTGTTATGCTGGCGTGTGACTACATCCCTACTCCCAGAAGCGGTTCTGTCTTAATCACAATGATTAGCATGTGAGAGAAGTGGATTCTAAGGGAAGGTTTCAAGGAAGCTGAGATGCACACATTGGGTGTGCCAGTGATCACACCCAATGCAAATAAGGCACTCCTAGGAAAGAGCTATAACCACAGGCAATGACACAATTTCCCTGCTCCCTGCTGAACTGGATGTGCTATGTATGTTTTCTATCTCAGGTGAATGGGCAGGAATACAGGAATCTGAACCTGAACAGTGTAAAATTCCCCCACACAAAGGCAGAGGTGTGAACATCTGAAACTCACCTCAAACCCTGAGGACAAATTCTAAGGGCCTTGGGACATTACCCAGGAGTGAATAGGTTTCTGTATTCTTTGCTGTATGTAGCTGCTCTTGTTAATATTGCCTGATTGATAACTTCCCAATAAACCGCTGTGTAGTTTAGAGACACTTGCTTTGGCTTCTCTTGTTCTTCTCCAGATAAAATACTTCCCCTCTCCCCCCCCACCCTCCCTCTAAGATATCCTGGGTATAACATATGTGTATATTTACTAAGTATTTTTTTTTCTGTTATTAAAACTGCCAATGTATAAGGGTTTTTCAGAGTACCTAATGTCTGGTGGTTTGTTTAATAACAAGAAATTTTCTCTTTAATTTGCTTCCAACTTCCTGTTTGTCTGAAATCAGAATATCTAAAAACCCAGGAGGGTTTTTTGTTGTTGTTGTTTTTAAGCAGATTGTTGTATGCACCTGGTGTATTATCTGTTCAAAATAAGAAACAAGATAAACACCGTTCCAAAAGGATTCCAGATATGCTGAATCTGTTCCAAAGTATTTCATCAGTAAGCAAATGAAGTCAGAAAACTTACACATTAACCTCCCAAACTACCACTATGTGGTGATTGTCATATGTGAAGTCTCTGGTTGGGATTTGACGCTGCAAGGACATATTCTGGGCCTCATGAAGTCAAAGGGATTTTGGCCATGGATTTCAAATAGGGTCCAGATTTCACTCTCAGTGTCTTGCCATTCCAACAGCACCTTCTGTCTCAACCTGGGGAATTCATCACAGCCCCAGGTTGCTGCTATGGCTCTACAGCAACAGCTTCTCTCAGCAGCTCCTGTTTGGCAGCATGCAGACACCTGGGGAGGGGAGGAAGAGGTTAGATTGCATTAAAGCTGGCCATCCAATCTAAGGTAATTCAGAATGGAGGGATCTGGAGCGGAAGGGAGGGAAGTTGTGGGGATTTTGGTGACAAGTAGACTTGGTCCGGGGAAGAGGTTGGGTGGGTTGTCAGATGAACTAACTTTAGATTGTACCTGCCATTTTTTGCTCAATTTAACCCTCCTGAACACCTGCAGAGATGAGCATTTAGATTGACCTCACTCTAGTTAGGTTACTCTAACTGTAATGTTGAAGGTATCCTGTCACCATTTCTTTTATTCTAATAGAAAACATAACTAGCACATCCAACTCCCTACTTTTTAAATAAGCAACAAATCTGTCCTAAGCCAAGCACTACAGACTTCTGAGGTTCAAACAACAGAAATGCACAGAGCACATGTGTTTGTCCTGGGAAAAATTCCCTGAGTTGGGAAGGAGGAAATAACATGTGACAGATGACAGTTCAATCACTTAATGTACTGCTGAGACATACTCATGCCAGTGATGAGTGTGATATAGTCACTTATATGAAACTGAGTAAAATAGGGAACTAAGAGTACAAATCTTACTTTGTCTAACTATTAAGATTCCACTCAAGCCACAAACCCTGCTTTACAAGACAGAGCAGCTGCTGAAGACTCCCCACCATTTTTAAAATAAGCTAGCAGCAATCTTATAGAAGGTCACTGAAGACCCAGAATTAGATCTGACTGGAACATTTTCACCAAAATGATGTTTTGGTGAAATAAGGTCTTTCATTCAAACTGAAGCATTTGCTGAAGAAGTGTTGCTTTGATTGCTTTTCCTCAGGAAGTATTGGTGGTTAGGTCACTGGCGTGCCACCCAGAATGCCAAGGCTCAAGTTTCAAAGCGTGTTTGCCTCAGATGGGTCTGAATCAGTAACTTGAATATGGATCTTTCACATCCCAGGCCAGTACCCTAACCACAAGATATACATGTATTAGATTTCCCAGCTCAAAACAGCCCTCGGGATTCAGTCCAATAATAGACACTGTGACACAGTTTCATTTTGTGTCATAGCAGGTAAAAAGAAGAAAGGCACATTCCAAAAAATGTTGCTTTTATTCCAGTCCACAGCACAAACACATTCTGAAACCTGGACTGCTACTGCAAAGCAGAACTGTCATCCTTTCATCAGCTCTACTTAGGACACAGATCTATAATGTAATAGACTCCACTCTAAGCCATCTCACCAGCCTGCCTTTCAGATTAATTAAACATGTCTCCAAATACCATAATGTATTTCTCTCAGAGCCACAGATGGAAACCAGGATTTCTAGTCACAAATAATCTCCATCTGATCAGTAATAGCCATGATATTGTGTGTCAAGCCTTCATAAACTAAGGCCAAGAAAGTTACACCAGCTGCCAGGCACTCGGCATGGTTGAATGTGATTCACATAGTGAGAAGATGTTGTTACACAAAATCTTTAACCGAAAGGGGATGGTAATCTGTAAATTATGGTGTGAATCACCAGATACATATTTTACATTTTGATCATTTGTCTCTTATTCTGCTTATGTAACCTATTGGTCAGTGTGTGTGTGTGTGTGTGTGTGTGTGTGTGTGTGTGTGTGTGTGTGTGTTATGCATCTCCCTCTGTGCCTAATCCATAGAGTATGTGAATCTATGACAGCTCTCAGCTTGAAACTTGAACTATAATGACAGAACTTAACAGTGACCCCCATAGTGTTAAGTCAAAATAACTTCCCCAATGCATGGAATGTATGACAGTCAGTTGTGCTGACGTGCTGATTTAATTAATAAAAAGCACGAGTCAACTATTAAGTGTTTGTATTGCAGAGCAATTTTGATAAAGCTGAGGAACATATTGTCACTGGGCATCTTTTGAAGTTGGTTTGAAGGCCTTATGGAACAGAGGAGGGGAACATAATGGAAATGAAGGTACGGGTATTTCTCAATTTATATTCTTCAGAATTGCAGGGTGGACCAAGTGTGTCATTCAACATGCAGTGTCTTTATATGCAGCATTTATTTTGCTTCTTTAATTTAAATAATTAAAGGACACCATCCACTTAAAAACCATATTCTGATGTCTATTTACTATTGCAGAGGTGTTAAGCCATGTTAGTTTGAAGTCAGGCAGAAAGTAGGGCTTGGTGGCACCCAGGAGATGAACTGGTTCAGACAGGCACAAACTTTCTTAGGCAGAAACCCACATTTTGAAATGCTAACATCTGATGAGATGAAACAGGTTGTTGTCTAAGAAAGCTTAGGCCTCTTGTCACAAACCTGTCTTCAGGGGATCCCCAGAGCCCCCAGTTTCTCCTTAATACACTGCCACTTGCACCAAGGAACATACTTAGGTTGTCCAGAGATAGCTATCCCTATCCCAGCACCCAAGTTCCTCTGCCCTTATGGTGAACTATCCACCTGCAGTGAGGAATCTCTGATAGCCCTGAGTGGCCACCACGTCAGGGTTATGGAAGAAATTATAGGTCCCTCTCTCTGTGGAGAGGGTCAGCCTGGAATATCACTCAGAAGTCACTCTTTTCACAGGCAGCCAATAAGGAGACAAACAGCAAAAGGATTTATTACACAGAATGAAAGACTTAAAAAACAAAACAGATCATAGGTTTGGAGACAAAAAGGCAGGAGGTAGGACTGTTGGGATTGTGGATCACATCCCATCGTGCCTTTAATTAAACATCTGTCAATGGCCCAAGGTGCCATCCTGTCCTACCTCCTACATATTATTATAAAAACAAACAAAAAATTAAAACGTGTAGAAATTTTAAAGATAAGAATATGCTTTTCTTCTGTTGCTTACTCCATGCATTTGACAGCACTCTAGTTCACATCACCATTTCAATTTCTTTTTGTTTCAGTGAATTTTTCATAGAATAACCTGGCCTATGAAAGCATTTTTAAAGACTGGGAAATGTAGTTGAAAAACCATAAACATTGAAAGGGGGGCAGAGCTGCAGGGGTAATGCTGTAAATTACTTTTATCTCATTTTCAAATGAACCTCATTAAATCCCATGAGGTTTTTACTAAAAAAAATATTGTCAGGTCAAATTTATCCCAATGCTGAGGTTTGGTGTAAAAATAAGTTATCCTTAGAAAACCCAACATGACTAAAAATATTTCTATGACTTTCACAATCACAATCCCAGTAGGACCTATTAAAAATCCTTCTGAAGCAGTTTCAGTTCTAACATTGTTGCAAGGTGGATTCACTGGAAACATTAGACTTTTGTAGCTGAGTGAAATTCTTTAGTTTATTTTTATTGTCTAAGTCAGCCAACCTGAGGCACAGGTGCCACAAGTAGCATAGGAAACCTCTGCATGCACCACAGGGGGAGGGGACAGGCAGAACAATGGCAGATACAGCAGGAAACAGAAAACAGAGCATCTGATGAGGAAGAAAGTACTGAGGAAGATGCAGAAAGCAGAAAAGCAGCTTGGTCAGGGAACAGAGGGCAAGAAGCAGAAAGCCGAGCAGAAAATCAGGTAAGGAAAGGGACTGGAGTGGCAATCAGGGTGGGGGTTAATTTGTGGCAAGCCTGAAAAAAGGTTGGCCCAGACTGGCATAAGTTTTTTTTTTAATTAAAAAGGTACAATAAAGCTTAAATTATGAGAATAACATAACATTTTAAGAATCCTTTCAGTTTAATGACCATTTTCACTTTACCCATTTTGTTTCTTTTTGTCCCTTTTGGGTGCCACGCAGTTCTTAAGAGACAGAAAGGGAACAACCCATGCACTCCCCTGAGGGACTAAATATAATTGTATATGGTACTTTTATAAGCTAAATAAATGAAGACATCTTACTATTCATTATTTTCCCTCACATATCTGTATTTGTCCCCTAGGGTATAGTAATATCAAAGATAAAGATATTTATTTACATTCAGTTTTTTTCTAAATCACATTTCTTTAATCAAGCTAAATACCTAAATATGCTGAAGATGTTCAAATCCTATTAAGGTGACCTTGTTATGTATTACCCTTTTTAAAAGGCAGCAACAACAAAAAATAATTGTGCTTTATGTTTCCAAAAGGCTATGTAGAAAAGTACAAACATAAAAAGATCTATATTAGAAAAGTGTCAGCAATTCTGATGAACTTAAATAAGGCATTGTTCCATGTAATACAAATAGAACTGATCATATAGGTAAACATTATATATATGTATGTGCTTGTACAATTGAGCTTTCAGTCTACATTGACTTCATTTGCTCTTCGGATAGCAAGTGCAGACTTTTCTCTTACACGAATGACCCTATGTGATGTGCCACCTATTTTATGCTTCAATTCTTTGATTTGTTTGGATTTAAATCAATATTCAGTTTTCTTGTTTACAGTAGACTGGAAAGGTATCCAGATCAGTGAGCCTTATCTCAGTCCCTGGAAAAATCATGGAGCAGGTCCTCAAGAATTCATTTCTAAGCACTTGGGAAAAAAGAAGGTGATCAGGTACAGTCAGCATAGATTCACCAAGGGCAAGTCAAGCCTGACCAACTTGATGAGATGACTGCTCTGTGACTACAGGGAGACCAGTGGATGTGATAAACCTTGATTGTAGCAAGGCTGTTGATATGGTCTCCCACAACTTTCTCACAAGTAAGTTAAGGAAGTATAGGTTGGATGAATGGGCTGTAAGGTGGACAGAAAACTGGCTGGATCATCGGGCTTAGAGGGTGGTAGTCTATGGCTCAATGTATAGCTGGCAGCAGGGAACAAGTTGAGTGTCCCCAGAGGTTGCTCCTATGGCTGGTTTTATTTAACATCGTCATCAATGACTTGTAAGATAGGATAGAGTGGACTCTTAGCAAGGTTGTAGGTGCTACTAAGCTGGGAGGAGTAGTGGATGTGCTGGAGGGTAGGGTTAGAATTCAGAGAGACCTAGACAAATCGGAGGATTGAACCAAAAGAAATCTCATGAGGTTCAATAAGGAGAAGTTCAAAGTTCTGCACTTAGGCTGGAAGAATCCTATGGATCAGTACAGACTGGAGACCAAATGGCTAATCAGCAGCTTTTTCAGGAAAGGATCTGGGGGTTATCATGTGCAGTAAGCTGAATATAAGCCAACAGTGTGCCCTTATTGCAAAAAATCCTCCAATTGTCTAATGGCATACTGGGCTGAATTCATAGTTTCATAGTTTCATAGATTTAGGGTCGG
>NW_017729034.1:90283237-90283610 GCF_001723915.1 Gavialis gangeticus
AAGCTGGCCTGAAAATTCCCTGTCCAGCTCCTCCTCTTGGAATTAGTAGGAGCACTGCCAGTATAGGTGAGAGAAATGTTTCTTCCCCTGTATTCAGCACTGGTAAGGCCACATCAGGAGTATCGTGTCAAGTTTGAGCACCCCCCTCACCCTCCCCAGGACAGACAGGATGTAGAAAAATTTGGGAGTCCAATGGAGGGCAGTAAAATTTGTTAGGGAGCTGAGGCACTTGACTTCTAAAGAGACGCTGAGGGAATTAGGCTTATTTAGTCTAGAGAAGAGAAGGCTGAGGGAGAATTTAATGGAAGCCTTCAAGTACCTGAAGTGTGGTTCCAAAGGGAATGGAGCTAGACTGTTTTCAGTGGTTGCAGGA
>NW_017729034.1:90288610-90308174 GCF_001723915.1 Gavialis gangeticus
ATTTAGTCTAGAGAAGAGAAGGCTGAGGGAGAATTTAATGGAAGCCTTCAAGTACCTGAAGTGTGGTTCCAAAGGGAATGGAGCTAGACTGTTTTCAGTGGTTGCAGGAGACAAAACAAGGAGCAATGGTCTCAAGTTGCAGCAAGGGAGTTTAAACTAGATATTAGGAAGAACTTTCTCACTAAGAGGGTAGTAAAAAACTGTGTGGCAGGGCACATTTGGTGTCTGCTTCTTTAGGGTTTGAAATCAGGCAGCAGAGTGGCCTGCAGGTGTGGGCTAGCCCTAATGAGGTGATCACATGACCCCAGGAGGGCCCCAGGATTGGAGGAGGGGGCTGAACAGCTTTCATTTTAGATCCCAGCCCTCAGGGCTGAGCTGACAGTCTGCTCGTGGCAGCTGGAGGAATACCACCTGGCTGAGCTGCTGCTTGGAACATCTAGGAGGTAAGGGCAGGAGCTATGGGCATGGTAGGAGGCTCCTGGTCCTGCGTAAGACTTACAACTGCACCCTGCTGGGGAAGCATAGCCTGGTGGGACTGCCCATGGTAGGATAGTTCCCCAGAAATGCCAGGCCAGTTGCCTCCCCAGTGAAAGGTGGGTAGTGGAGTCTTATAACCCTAGCTCCCACTACCTGGTGGGTAATTTTGAAAGCAGACATGGGCAGGGGGCAGGCACATCTCCACACACCTGAGCCCCATGGGCTGAGTGCCTGTAGCCTGGAGAGAGGAGAGCTTAGGACAAGCCAAATGAGGAGCCATGGTGGTATAAGACCCGGGTGGCCCTGGCGAGGGGGAAGAGAAAGAATCCCCAGGGAGGGGGCAGAGAGTGACCTGGAGAGGGGCCAGTGGCTGAGTTCAGCTCAGTGTGGGGCAGAAGGCTAGTGGCCATGAAGAGTAGGGCTGTGTGTGTACTGGCTAAAGTATGTGAGCAAAGAAGTCTGAAGGGCCATGTACAGTAGGGCCCAAGGTGGGCCTGAAGGGCTGTGTGGAGTAGGTTGGGATGTGTGAGGCCTGATGATGGGAAGTATGAAAGAGGCCCTGTGAGAGGGAGCAGTATGTATGAGGCCTGAGAAAGACAGAATGCTAGAGGCTCAGCAAGGGGCAGAATTTGGCCTGGCATTAGGCCAGAGAAGATACCAACTCAGGATGCCATCAGCAAGGCATGGGACATGGTGTAGAGATGGTATGGAGCTGTGTATATCACCCTTGGCATCAGGGCATTAAAATGGGCAGCCTCCCGCATCTTACATCAGTTTATTAAACAGCAAGTCTTGGCAGGAGAGACTAGGCAGATTGCCCCACATAGACAGGAGGGTGGGCTGATGTTGAGACCCAGCTCTTAGATGGCCTCCTGTCACACACTGGAACAGGTTACCCAGAGACACTGGAGTGGAATCTCCATTCTTGGAGTTTTGTAAGACCCAGCCGAACAAAGCTTTGGTTGGGGTGATCTAGTTGGGGATGGTCCTGCTTTGAGCAGGGGGTTGGACTAGATGACCTTCTAACTTTCCCTCCCATTCTAATGTTCATAGATTCTAAGGTAGCTGGATAATCAGGACTAAAAATATGCATTGTACACACACTGGCACCTTTGATACTTTTCCAGAAAATCTGAACATATATAATCTTCCATGCTCTGTTACATGTGTATTGACCTGGTAAAGTATACATATAATGCCTCTATTTGCATATGTGAATCAAGGACTAACAGGTTTTGTCCCTCTACATTGTGTTACTTGCATGTTTAAGTAATTAATCCCTAAAAAAGTTTTCTTTGTAGCCTGAGCTTCTATCTTACTTTGTCATGGAAGTGAAGCCCTGAGCCCAGAAAAGGAAATTCAAGAACGGATTAAAAACAAAAATATCCAAATGAGGGCATACCTCTTCACAAGTTTGAGGGTTGTGCTGCTGGTGGTGGTTTCTGAGGCTTTTTCCCTGTTTTGTTTTGTTTCATCATTGGTAGGACAGTGTCCTACTTGCCAAGTTTCTGAAATGAACCTTGTCCTGCTGATGCACTGCATGTTCCCATTTGAATGCAATTATGGGATATAAATGGAATCCCTCTACTTGCCACAATGCAAAAGAATACATTTCCCTTTCAAGTTCTTCTAATGAATTTTCTAAAAATAAAGGAGAATGCACATGATTTTCTGAACAGTAAGAGATTTGCATCAGATCTACAATTTGAGCTATTATAGGGGGGGGGGGTTTCCACATTTTTCTAGGTTTGTTACCTTTTGAACTGATTTGCATGAAGCATGAAAGTTACCCAGCTGTTCAGATGAATATATTACTTTGGGTTTTCAAAGAGGAAAAAATGGAAGCAAGCTTGGTTTCTTTATTTTTTCTTTCTAAGTTATAGCTTGCTTTCTAAATGTCAGAAAAAAGAAATATATTCTTACAAATAAAAAAATGTAGTGAGTACACATCCCATAGAAAATTAGACTAAACAGTCCCCTATAGTTGGGAAACATTGTTGTGATGATTATATTAATAAAGATTTTTTAACAATTACGGAAGGAAAAAAGAAACAAGGCTTTCATGTTTCTTAAAAGTGTGTGCTGTTGGTGGCAGAATGATAGAAGGTGGCTCTGTATGAAAGCAAGCTGGAAATAGAGACCCAACTTCCTGAAGTACAATCTGACCTTATGGAATGGTTTTGTGTATGTCTTAGAGCAGTGTTCTCCAAACTTTTTTGATTGCGCACCCTTATCAATAAAAAGTTTTTGAGCACCCACCCCCAATATATGTATATTTATATAAATAGAAGTTCTAATATTTTCTTCCTGCACCCCAAAATCCAGAGATGCCCACTCCAAAATAGACAATACTTCACTGATTCTCAACTAGGGTGCCATGGCACCCTGGGATTCCATGAGATCCTTTTAAGGGTGCATGGGGTGCCATTTGATGTTAGCTCTGTTAGGTGTGCAAACATGTTTCACAAGATGGATGCAGAGATTTCAAATAGGAATCCATGATGTCAAAAATATTGTGACCTGTTGTCATCTTTCAGAGTTCTTTGAATAGAAGAATGTCTCTATTATTTTTCTGTAGTCAAAAAAGCATGAAAACTAAGAGCTGGCATTTTCCAAGGGTTGCCTCCCATCTATCAAGAGGTATCTTTAGTCTAAAATGGTTGAGAAACACTGCAATAGCTTTTAGGACATTCATTTTCTTGAATGTGTTTGAAAGTTAGAGCAGGAATGTGAAATTCAATTGTCTACACGTCAGAAAACTGGCTATTGAAGGGTAAATCTCTAAAATACAAAAAAGTACTGAAATAAGAAAAGGGGCTGAGTAAAATACAGGGAAGAAGTGAAAAAGAGTGGGAAAGTTTGAAGAGCCTAATGAACAGGAAGAGTGAACTTGTATATGAAGGTTTACATTAGGAGAAGAGAAGGATATACAGAGGAGTATAAGAAAGGACACTAGAAAAATGGCCAAAGTCTAATTTTCAGTACTAATTGAATATAATCATATCAGGAAGCAGGGGAACTGAAAATTCTTGACTTATCCTGTACACCCTTGACTGTCTCTGGTACTGGCTGCCTTTGGGAAAGACCTGAGGGGATCTGGGGTTTATTAAAGTCTTCATTCAATTTTTCCTTTGCTAATTAAGACAAATCAAAGAAAAAAATAGGAACAGCATTTGATTAGAAGGATATAGGCAACTCTGTGTCCAAACAGATTGCATGTCAGACTTGTCCACAAAGTCATCAGTTCTTCAAAGCACCATTCTTCAGATCTTTTAGATGTAATTATGTAGATTTTGCTGTGGATTTCAACATCTCACCACATACTGAGTTTGTCTTGTTTTTGTCCAACATAGTTTTCAGAGAAGACATTAACCCTGGAAATTCAAGGAAGCTGTAGGTAAGGTCTTCATGCAGAAGCCAGGTACTCAGACTGTGTTCTTTATTAACATCCACTCTCAGTAGCAACATTTTTTTTTATCATTACTGCACCAAGTATCATTTACCAAGTTGTGGGGCGTGGTGGGCACGCTGGAGGGGAGGGACAGAATCCAGTTAGTCTAGACAGGTTACAGAGGTGGGCGGATGAGAATAGGATGGAATTCAATGCAGACAAGTGCAAGGTGCTGCATCTAGGGAGAAGGAACCAGCAACACACCTATAGGCTGGGGAACTCCCTTCTTGTCAACATGGTGGCAGAAAGGGATCTTGGAGTCATTGTTGATTCCAGGATGAACATGAGCCGCCAATGCAAGGAAGCAGTCAGTAAGGCTAACCACACCTTGTTGTGCTTTCCACAGCAGAACTGTTGACTAGCCTGCAGACCCAGGGCTCCAGCTGGTGCTAAATGCATGCGTGGTGTTCCCAGCAGTCAATCAGGATGCTTGCTGCTATTAAACCAGGGCAGAGTTCATTAGATGAGACTTGCTGCAGGTGTGGCTGCTGTGGTACTGGGCCCAGGCTTGTCTGCCTGATCAGCATCCCTGACACCAGCACCGTCCCTGACTCTATGCGTTGCATGCATTACTGGATCAGAACTAATCCAAGGCCAGACCAGCTCTGTGCACTTGCTCCAGGGCCATGCCAGAGCCAGCACGCAGGGTCGGTCTGATATGACACCACCCTATGTCAGTCACCCCGTGTTGCATGCAGCACAGGCAGTCAGTCCAACCTATGTGCTGCATGCCGCACGTGCTGGCCCTGGGGCTAGCTCTGCACACAGCTCTTGGGCTGGTCTCTGTGCCATGGGTTTCTCCTGATCCATCCCAAAGACTAGCCTAGCAATGTACATGCAGCTCCAGGGCTGAATGAATTTGACGCCCCTGTTATATAATATCCTCTGTATTCTTCACTCCTTCTTTTGCATGAAAATGTATTCAAGGCATTCTTACTTTTCATACAATATGTGACAAAAATATCACCTACACCTAGGTATATAAGTTTGGGACTAAAGTAAATATACCCACAGAGAAAGGTGAAAGACACGTTTGCCACATTTGGAACTGCAAAATTACTTTTGGCATTTGTCCGCCTAACTCTGTAGTTAAATGTTTCCATTTGCAATACCTTCTATGTTATTATGATTAATTTTGCTATTACCTTTATTCTTCAATCTATACTTTATAGTTAATCTGTATCATATTCTTCAGTGCCTTTTATACACTGTGGTTTGAGTTTAGTAGATCTAGTAGATTAGGTTCGGATAGGTATTTTTCTCCATTTAAATTAGGCACATAAACAGAAAATAACCTGCATTCAAAGACTCAAATACATTCATTTTGTTCCATTTCTGTACATTTATAGATTCAAAGCAGCAGGCTGAAATTCTGCATTAGTTGTAACTGAGAATAGAATGTGGCTTGAGGATTTATTAGTTTTAAGTGTTTGAATTCTTTGCAACAGCTATGGCACATTTTCCTGTAACTGATACCTTTTTCAGATACCCTTTTTGGTTGCTAATTTCAAATAATTACACTGGAATGACAAAAGTCACAGCTTTTTTATTAACTCCTAGTGACTATCCAGTGCAGAAACTTTCAAATATTAGTTTTGTTACTTTTTTGCAAAAAATGAAAATGAGAGATAACTTCACTTTTCTCACCCTTGGTTATAAACCCACCCATGTTATTAGCTGATGTAAATGGTAAATTCCTCCCCTGAATCCTTATACCAGCTAAAGATCTGAACCTCTGAAGGGATTTTTTTTTTTGTTCAGCTTGGGCTTCTTATTTATTTATTTTCTCATCGTATGATACAGTTTTCAGACTTACAGGGTGTCTCAACTTCCACCGATATGTTTGAACTGAAATCTTCAAACACTGGGTTACATAGCCATTCTCAAAGTATGGCCAAGGGCTTAGGGGGAAAAAAGACCGGGGGGGGGGAGAAAATACATTCAAATCAACCTAAAATAAAACCTTACTTTTTTGTTGTTGCCGAAGTGCATTCTTTCCTCCTCCCCATTTTATTGTGGGCCATATGAAACATTTTGGCCAAACCTACAATGGAGGGTTTCATTTCCAGGCACTTGTGGTTAAGAGAGGGTGAGATCTGCATGTGATAATGGTTCCCCTTTCACACAATATCCCAGTACTTAGAGCATTCATCTTAGATGAGGAAGATGCAGGCTCAAGTTCCTGAGGGGATTTGACTTGAATCTTCCACTAGTCAGAACAATTCTCTAACCACCATTGCATACAATAGGGTGACACTCTCACAGTCATTCCTGTTGGAGTTGTTCTGTTTGGAAGGACTACTTAAAAATGAATCAAGAGAGTGCTGTAACATGAGAACAGCTCTACAAAGTGGTTGACCACCAAGGAGGTGGGAGAACTTGCTTGAAATCCCTACAGTGAATTGGACAGATGGTAGCAATTTGATCGTGGTACTCCAAGAGCACATCTAGGGGACTGGCAAAGAGATAAGTGGGGCCCTCGCCCCTAGCCAATTTAGAGGGGACATCAAGCTGGCACGCCCTGGGGAGCCTATGCAGAAGGACTCTGTGGACAGTATGTGAAAAGTCCATGCCACATCCATAGCAGTTCAAGCCCTCAACACAGCAAAAGCCACAACCAGAGGGCAGTGAGCCTGGGCTGTGGCAGGTAAGACTCTGCCCTGCCTTGCCCTTCCCTTCCCACCTGGTCTATCCAGGGCACCAAAGGAGCTCCTTGCCCTTATGCAAGACTCCTTTACACAAGTTAGTGCTCCAGCTGTAGGTTAATCTACCCCTTTTTGGCTTGGCGTTTATTACACGTGGCTGAAAATGAATCATTTTGGAAATATCAGAACCAAAATTCTTGACATTAAAAAAAATGCTTTGTCATTTTTGTTTTTGTGGAACATTTGCCAATAAATTTATCTCAAAGCCTCCTTTTTATCAAATAAATGTGTCACCATTTCTTACTTCTCAGTTATAGAACTGTGAAACCATTTTGCTTTCACTGAAAAAAAATGGAAGAAAACAAGTGAGATAGTTGTCATCAGCAGTTCCTTTCATTAAACAGGCATTCATACTTCAGCAAGGCTAAAATGTTCTTTTGTTCAATAAATCCACATCCTATTTTTCCTGCATAGCATATCATGGAAGTTTCAGGAAACGGGCTCTCATAAAGACAGACAACACAGACAACTTTTAAAACATTTTTCCATTCAGTTTTAAAGAATGAGATCATTCCTACATGAAGAGTAGGAATGGCTTAGGTGCAGGTATACGTGAGAAGGGATAGAAGAAAAGCTAAATCCAGGTCCAAGCATTCATAGTCTCTGTTTAAACCATACTTAACACAGTCCAGTTTGTTGATGATTTCTTGTTCTGCAATTTCTCATTCAAATTGGTTTTTATTTTTTTTTGCCTGAGAATAGCAATTCTGAGGTCAGTGATGGAGTGTCCAGGGAGGCTGTGTTCTGCCACGAGCTTTTGTATTTTTTGGTGGCTGATGTCAGACTGGTATTCATTCATTTTTTCACAAAAAGATTGCCCCATCTGTCTGATATAGATAGCAGAGGGGCATTGTAAACAGATGATGGTGTACATGACATTGGTAGATTTGCAGGTGAAAGAACCTTGGATGTTGTATTCTTTGTTATTAGGTCCAGTGATGATGTGGTCTGTATTGATGTGTGGATACAGCAGGCATTTTGGTCCATTGAAGGCCTGGTGTTTCAGTGAAGATGGGAGTTCGTTAGTCTGTTGTTTGAGAAATGCTGTTTGAGGTTGGGGAGCTGACTATAAGCAAAGACAGCTTTGTCCGCAAAGGCTACCTTGAGATGGTAATCCTTTTCCAGGAGAGGCTGGGAGTCATTAGTGGTGTGTCTTGGTTGTACAAGCTGAAGGCTGTAAGTAACAACCAGTGGAATTTTGTTATCTTTGTCCCAGATATTGTATCAGGTAAGAGTGAGGTCTGAGTTTGGCTTTAGTGCATTACAGAGCTTGGCTGTAGATTATGGATTTAGTGGTGGGTTTAGGATGAAAGCTGGTGGCATGAAGATAGCTGTGGTGGCCAATACATTTCTGATACAACATGGTGGCAATGTGGCCGCTACAAACCTTCACTGTAATATCTAGGAAATGAATCTGCTTCATGGAGAATTCCAGAGTTAGTTTGGTGGAGGGATAGAAGTTGTTAAAGTCTTGGTGAAATTTTTATGGAGATTCCTTCCCACGAGTTCATATTATGAAGATGGCATCTATGTGCCTGAAGTATGCCAGGGGGATGCATGGGTAGCTGGGGTGGGAACAAAATTCAAAGTCTGTCATAAATATGCTGCCATACATGTGGCCATAGCAGTGCCATCTATTTGTAGGTACAGGGAGTCTCCAAATAGGGAAATACTTGTGTATGAGGGCACAGCAGGAGAGCTTAATGGAAAAATTGTTGTTTTCTTGTCAGAAATAATGTTCTTTATTGATTGTAATTCATCTTTATGGGGGATGTTGATATATAGAGATGTGACAACCATGGTAGCTAATATGATGTTTGCTGGAAGCTTGTCAAAGGAGCCCAGGTTCTTTAAGAAATTTGTGGCATCTTTCAAATAGGTGGCAGCTCCAGTGGCGTATAGGAATAGGATGAAGTCAACACCCTTTGCCTAGGCAGCTTGGACATGTAATGCTATGAATGTTTTGGAAAATGAGTAGAGTATATGTGACCGTAAAAGGGAAAGCAACAATGGACTTTAGTAAGAGTGGCAGATAATGGATGGCAGCATACCAGGGGACTGAGAAGGAAAGTAGAATGAATTATAGAGAAGCAATCAGATTACAGCGATACAGGAGAAAAATCAATGAAACATAAAAGGAGGAGAGACAAAAACAAAATCAAGAAAAGACAAGAAAGCCAGAGAGAGTATAAGAAATCCTAAACTCATTGAAGACTTATTGAAGCCAATAGGCAAAACTCCTATTGTCTTTGATGTATCTCAGATTTACCCAATATTTTTTATCGGTTACATACAAGTGCCATTGTATCCAGAAATATAATGTCTGTATTAGGAAAGAAGAATCATTAGGGGCAGACCAAATTGCCTTATCCTATTTAAAAGAAAAGACAAGTGCATAATTCTTTACCTGAAAACTATTTATGCCTATTTTATCATTGGCATGCATTGTTCTATTTTGACAAATTTATTAAATAAAGCCTGGAGAAAAGGACTTGTTCTCTGCTATTTGATCATCAGTATAAAAATGACTGTAGGTTATCTCCTCTTTTCCTTTTAAATTCTATTTCTTTTGCCATCCATATGAATTACAAAAATGCTTGATATTTCATATTTCATTTTCTATTTTCAGGTTTCAGATCTGAGACTAAGGCTCAAAATCTGAAAGGAGGATAGCATGGATTTCCGATTTTTCTATTCATAAGCAAAAGAATTGGGTATTTCTAAAGCACATGAAGCAAATAAAAGTCTTTTTATTATTATTCATAATTAAAATTCTGCTCTATTTTTGTTCCTACAGTAGCTTTTATGGACAGCTATGCAACTGAGTCAGCACCTCAAAGCAAAATTCATTTCCAATTCATGACATCTCTTTTTCCTCCAATTGCTTAGCTTCATTTCCTCCTCCTTTCATTTTTTTTTTCTTTTAACTCTCACTCAACTCAGCTGAAATGGCTACACAGTGCTGTTCTTCAGCTATGAGAAGTATAACATATACTTGAGTAGACTCTAGTTAAACCGGGTCTTTTTTTTTTGTTTTATTAACTATGGGAGCTACTTGGTTTTCATATACAGAATCAAGGTGGGAGAGGGAAGAATCATAACAAGACTCTGGGAAGTATGTGCATTTATGCATGTTATTATAGCTACTGTGGTTAGATCTTCCAAGTGTAATTTTTCACTCTTGCTTTTCATATTGTTGTGCTGATGGCCTGTTACTTGCCTAAATTTATCTCCTTGAGCTTGTTCTACACATAGGCTTTCCTCAAAGCTTGAATCTTTTTCTCCCGGATCCTCAACCTGTCTGTATATATCAGACTGTATATCATTTCTTCCGAGCTACTGTATCATTAACCCTGATAGCCAGCACTTGAGTTATTTTCAGTATTAGTTGAGTTCAGTGAAGAATCTAAATTTAAGATTTTATATATGTTGCTCCTTTTGGCTAGGGACAGACATTACCCATAAACCGCTTTAAGTGATCAGAAACTGGTTTAAAGATAACAGATATTCAGTGCACATAAACCAGTTTGAAAGTGTCTGAAACCGGTTTGAGATGCACCTGGCTGAATGTAGTATCAGGCTTAACTCATTTGGCTCAAACCAGTTTATGCAATGTCTGTCCCAGACCCCTTCCTGATTTAAGATAAACCAGACTCCCCCAGCATCCCGGCATGCTCTCTGGCTGGGCAGGGCTCTCTGCTTCACAGCAGGGCTGGCCCCTCCCCTCTGCTGCCTTGCTGGACCTCGGCAGTCTCTGCAAGCATCTGCCAGGATTCTGCTCCCCCACTCCCTTCCCCACTCTGTGCTAAGCAGGCATTCCCCCCATCCCTCACAGACACCTCAGCATTAGCTAGCAGACCACATGCCAGCTACAGTCTGTGCTGTGGGAGTTTACAGAGGTAGACAGGCTTTTTGGAGCTATTCAACATGTAGCTTAATGTCCTTCCTTGGAAAAGCTGTTTAAGAGCTGTTTGCACCACCACCACCACTCTTGCTAAGCAGGAATTCCCCTCTCCCCTCTGGCTTGTGGAGAAGGTGTCTGTGTATTAGCTAGCAGACCACATGCTCGGTCTGTGCTGAATCAACAGGCAGAATGAACAGGTAACTGGTAATGTCCCTCTGTCTTCTTAATGGACCTGTGAATGCTCCTCTGGCCTGTCAGCAGCTCACTACAGCTTTGGTAGGTTGGCGGTGGGGGGAGGGAGTCACTGCGGCTGGGCTTGCCCAGCCCTCTCCCCCCTCCCTCTTTCTGGGTGGAGAAAACTCCTCTGCTTTTAAAGAAACCCTCCCAGCCAATCCAGAGGCTGAGATTTTTGTGGGCTCTCCCTAACCATCCCTCTCTGATTTCAAATCCCTGGTCAGGATACCATTCTTTCCCTTAATCAACATGTCCCTGTCCAGAATTGCATCATTTTGCCCTGAGTACAGGGTCCTCATTGGGATAAATTTCCTTTCTCCTAGTACAGTGTCTCCAAAGGATGCCCTCTGGTCTGATAAGCAACCTTTCATTGTCTGTTACAATATTATTCCAACAAAGACCCGGCACTCTCAATGCATGGCATTTAATGTTAATTTACAGAGGATCTCTAAACAAACTATCTCATACTCTGCACATACCTATGCTTTAGAGCATTCAATGATAGTTTTGAAGTCTGAGGAGTAAAAGTCTCTAAATCCTCTGATAGTAGAAATTCTTGGTGGGGGGGATAAGCAAAATGAGTAGATACACCTTATGCCATGGTTAGAAAAAATGAGTCTCAGTGCATTCCATCCCCTCACTCCCTTCATTTGGTGTGTTAAGACTACAAAACTAATTTTAAAACTAATAAGTAACTAGACAAATAGTTCATGTAACAGCATGTCATTAACAAACATGTATTTGATATACTGCAGAGCTTATTCAAGAATAGCTCCATAGGTATTTTCTTCAGAGAAAAATATGCTCCCTGTAGTATTACTAGTGAGAGAGAGGATGATCTATGCAAATGCTGGTAGTGTAACTGAGTTCTGTCTTGAACCATTTAATTTCACATCAAATATTTAAAATGTCTTCTTCAATTTTTAGCCACTGACATTATGGCAACCAAAATGACTGGATCAGTTCCTTCTCTCAAAAACAGTATATCACTCCCAAGTTTTATAAGCCCATTGTAGAAGTGCAGTGGTTCTCAACCTTTTCAGATTTCAGGCACCCCACAGAAAATGCCAACTCTTACCTTTCACTTGCTTTTTGACTATAGAAAAATAATAGAGTAATTCTTTACTTACAGAGAATTCAAAAAGACCACTGCAGGTCAGAATGTTTTTGACACTATACATTCCTATTTGAAATCTCTGGGTTTATGTTGTGAATTGTGTAGGTGGACCTCACAGAGCTAAGATTGTACAACATACTCAGAGTGATCTTATGGCACACCATTTGAAAGAAGGTAGGGTAGATATGCACCACAGACTAACTAAATAATATATATGTAGAGAGAGAGAGAGAGAGAGAGAGAGAAACCACCCCATATGAGACCAAATATTAAATAATTTGGGAATTTGGCATAGTTTTGAGGCACATTCTTACCTCCAGAAGCCAGTAGAGCTGCATCAAATTACAGCAGGTAAAGATCTGATTCAAAGGCTACACAGCTAGAGAAGTCTTGTGGTGTCATTTTTGCAGCAAACCACATATCCCAAAGTGAGACCAGATTGGAACATCAGAGCCAGACAAGAGCTGCCGACAGATTCAGAAGCAAATTTCCTTAATTTTGAGGGGTATACATTTTAAAGAAGTAAAGCAAGGATTCAACCTTGAAGCCTCTAGCAGCAAAAGAACTCAGATATTATCCCCCCCCACCACTAAAAGTGTATTACAACACTTAATGGATACACAGTAATATCTTAGGGCAGTGGTGCTCAACTAATAGACTGCAGGCTGGATTTGGCTCCCAAAGTATGTGGATCTGGCCCACACCACTGGCATTTGTAGAAGCCACTTACTTACTTTCTGAAATACAGGCAAGGGTAGTGCTGCTGCACTTTGATATAACATCCTGGTTGGACAATTCATTCAGGAAGTGGGATCCCCATATTAAAGTTTTTCATCCACTTAAGAGAATTAGCTCAAAGCCACATCACCTGCAAGTTTGGTCTACTACTGGGTACTTGGGATAGGTTTTCTGGATGAGGGGAGTGTGAAGGCACTCCCCAAGCTCAACTCAGCAGAAAAAAATTCAAAGTCCATTGGGCTGGAAAGTGAGCACAAGAGCTGGCACAATTGTGTAGCACTCACCTGGAAGTTACGAGATTGGTATTTGTTCTCAAGCTTGCTTCTATATTTTATCCACTGAAGCTTGAATTTTTACCCGAAGAGTAGCAGAACTCCCCACATCTAGAATAGCTTTTCAACTAAGTAGCTTATTTATTATAAGGTGGTTAGCATCCAGTTGTGAATTTTAATTTGGGTGGTTAGCTATAGAAGTTATAATTTGGAGATGCTCCCTAACATTTGGGAGATGGTCCCTCAGGGAGCAGTTAACTAGTTAGTTGTGGAGAAAATAAAATTCTGTGGAAGTTGTCTACTGCTCCACAATATAGTTCTTTGTTTAGTTCTTCTCATTCACATATGACTATGTTTATTGAACCTGATGAGCACTACATGGTGTCAGAAGTGTAATCTGAACTTGGTGATCACTACAGGATCACCAGGGTTCAAACCCACCTGCCTGATGTTACTATATAAAGAGTGGCTAACAGTAGGCCTGTGTAAATAGGGAAATATTTTATTCAGATTTGGATTCAGCCAATTTAGAGGACAGTGATTGGATTCAGAGATTAGAATTGTCCTGAAACAATTCGACTGAATCAGCTTTGGAAGATTCAGCGCTGAATAGGAGAGATCTGGTGATTGGGATTGGCTGGGGAGAGGCAGGCAAAGCTGGGTGGCTGCAAGTTCTCCTGTGGCTCCTCCAGGAGCTACGTCTGCCTCTCCCCCAGTGCAGGAAGCCATGAAAGAAGTTCCCATAGCTGTCCTGCCCATCCCCCTCCCCCACCCGGCCCCAGCCTTGTCCCGGCACTTTAAAAAAAAAAAGCCCCATCCTCACCGGCTTTAGCAGGGGCTGTGGGTGCTTTGAGGCCACGTGGCAGAGTCCCCCCTGCACAGCCCCTGCTCCCTGATCTCTGCCCCGCCCGGCCTCACCCCCCATGGCTGCCCTGCCTGGCCCCAGCATCCTGGCAGTTTAAAAAAAAGGAAAAAGAAAAAAAGAAGAAAAGCCTCTCACTTACTGGCTGCAGCAGCAGTGACTGGGGCCTCTGGGTACTCATGGCAGAGCCCCCCTGTGCAGTGGGGGGGGCAGTGGGGATCAGCCCCCCGCCTGGACCCACACGGCAGCTGTCTCATGGCGTGGGTGCAGCGTGGCTAAGTAGGGCATGCGCACTGTCTGGAGGCTGGGGCTGCCTGGGCTGAGTGGTGCCAGGCTGCGGCTGACATGGAGCTGCCTCAGCTCCCAGACAATGCATGGTGCCCTGCTGAGCTGCACTGCATCTGCACCATGGGGCAGCTGCTGTGCAGGTGCCAAGCAGGGGGGTGATCCCCACTGCCCCCCACTGCCCCACAATGCATGGGCGGTCTCTTTCACAAGCTCCTAGAGGCCCCCGTCACTGCTGCCAGAGCTGGTGAGTGTGGGGATTTTTTTTTTTTTAAATGCTAGGAAGTTGGGCCAGGTGTGGGATGGGACCGAGCAGGGCAGCCATGGGGCCTTCTCTCATGGCTCATCTGGCTGTGTCTTCCTCTGCCCTAGTGAGGTTAGCTGTGGGGGATATGCCCTCCTGTCACTTTCCCAGCCTGTTGGGGCAGGGGGTACAATGCAGGCGCAGCTCACTCTGGACAGCAGCAGGACACAGCCCCCACTCCCAGTGCTGCTGCAGCTGCATCAGCATTGGGAGCAGGGGCTCTGCCCTGGCGCCGCTTACCAGCTGGCAAAGGGAGTGTGGGATGCAGGCACTGGAGTGAGGGCTATGCCCTGCTGCCACTTGCCCACTTCTGCCTGTAGCGAGCTGCACCCACATCCTACCCCCCACCCCAGCTGGCCAAGCGGCAGCAGGGCAGACTGCCTGCTCTCAGTGTTGCTGCATCTGTATCCTGTGCCCCCCCGCCATGACTGGACAGCTTATCCCAGCCCCAGCCCCAATCCCTCCCTCCCCCGTGCCCTTTTCCTCCCCGCCTCCCCACCCTAACAGACTTACCAGCTGAAGGCAACTGTCAGCTGCCTGTTTAGTCTATGGCCAAATCTCCGAATTGGCCAAATCTTTTCCAAAGCTTTTCCAAATTGATTCAGATGCTTCATATCAATTCAGAGTTTTTACTTTGTCTCCTGATTCAATTCAGATTCGGAGAGTCAGTCCCCAAATTGGGCCGAATCTCCTCTGAATTGAATCAGCTATTGAAGCTTTGCGCAACCCACTTGTCTTTTAAAAGAGTGAGCTTCATTCAGTTCTGTGAAGGAAAGAGTGCAGATAGGTGAGGGTTTTGTACCATGAACCCTGAGGAGACAAAGAACTCCCTACAACCCTCAGTAATGTGTCTAAAGAGTGAAATTTAAGCTTTACTTCCCTCCTCAGCTTTTCTCTGCTGGCTAGCTCCAGGCAGCTCTTTGCTCAGCGTAGTGAATGTTTTGGATCACAGTGAGGGTCAGGTCCAGAGCCTAACTCTTAGATGATGAAGCCATTTATTGTAACTAGCTCTAAGACTTTCCAGTGCTATTGGCAGTGTTCTCTTCACTTGCTCTTCTTTTTTTTTTCTTCTTCTCTTTCCCATTATGCTTTTACTCCCTCCTCTTCAATACTCAGTAGAATTCAATATACTTTGCGCTCTAACATATGGCCCTGTGAAAATAGCAGTGCCTGTTCCTATCTGTATTACATGTAGAAACATCTATATTTCCAAGAAAGAGAACATAGACATCAGAACTCATCCTGATTCTAAGCATCCAACTGGATTCCTTCCTCTGTTATATCATCACAAGTGATAAAGTTTCTTCAAGTAAAATCAACCTCTCATTGAAATGCATGCACTCCAATATCATTAAATTATATCTTCATTGACACTTGTACAACCTACTTGTCTTAATGAATTTATTCAGGTACAATAGACTAAAACTTACTAAACAATTGTGCTGATGAAAAAGTTTGACCAATATCCATAGCAAAATCATTTAGTCTTAGTTGTGTTGCCTCTGCAGAACCAAAACAAATACAACTCGAAAAATCTTAGTTGCATCAGTTGAATCTGCAACTTTAAATGTCCTCAGGGGAGCAGATCTGAGTAAGAAGGTGCTATTTTTACATAGCCACTTTTTGGAAAAGAATCATATTTTAAATGAAAGTGATGTTAATAGAGCAATATAAAAGATGAACAATTAAACTAACCAGAGTGATGTCAGTGGAACTTTGCGTGGGAGAAAATTAAGTAAAATCCCAGTAAGGACAAAAGGATCTGTCCCAAAAAGAAAAATATATTTCAGTAATTACACAAGTTACCAAACTTTAAATGAATAGACATCTTTCCTTCACTATATGTATGGAACACTCATTAATAACCAATGGCAGCTCTGCACATGGAGCAAGGGGACAACATCTCCTCAGACAATAGTTTGAAAAAGCAATTAAAACTGAATTCCCTAAGAACATTTTTGGCAGCTATACAATTAGTTCAGCTGTGAATATCCTTCATCCCCAGAGTGTTGGTAGTTACAAACAGACACACAGCAGAAGTAATAACCAAGGCCCCAATTCTGCAAAGAATCATCTATGGAGACTGAGGTATTTATATCCATTTCATACACCTCTAGACAGTGCACCACATACTGGATCTGCAAAGATCATATTCCATATGTTTTATTATAGATTTGTTGCTGTATTTAATATAAAGGGCCATTACCCTTGAGATAAAGTGGCTTCATCATCCGGATACATTTATTTTTTAAAGCTTTTTGCACTTTCATGGCTGTATGACAAGTTTAAACTCTTACAGCACATCCCAAGAGTAAACTATGATTTGGCACTGAAGTTTAACTTCACTTTTTCAGTAATTGGTCCTTCATCAATATTTTTTTGTCAAAAATGAACACCATCTATTTAACAACTGTCCATTTCAGTGTAAAACAAAGTAAATTATTTTTTGTTCTTTGCAATTTTATAGACAATATTTTTCCAGATCATTTTTACCTGCCAATATTCATAAATTGTATTAATTGTCTATATAAGTATGTATATATCAATTCATACAAATACATATCTGTTTATATGCATATAGAACTCTTCCTTCTAAGTGTGTTTGATTCCTTAGAAATCAGAAAATAAATGTTATACGGTTTGATGTGGGCCCAATTACTTTCTTTAATACTATTTTCATGGTTTAGAAATTTCTTTAATACTCTTTTCATGGTTTAGAAATATGTCGACTTCAAAAACATTACAGTGGATTCTGAACAAAAGTAACACTTGACAGACAATTCAACGCCTTTATGTGTGTGGGGAATAATACAACTGAATTAATTGCTTTCAGTACAATTAAGCCGATCTTTCCCCTTTCTCTTTCCTAGCCATAATTTTGCCGCTGATTACTGTGAGACTTCAGACAAGCCACTTAGGCCAAAATGTGGGTGTCTGCTATGTTGGAAGGCAAGGTTAGGCCTCTAGGGATGGCCTGTTTTCAGAGGAGTCGCAAAAAATATATATTTGACTTGCAGTTTTGATTGAGCAAGAAGAGAGCTGGAAGAGAGTTGGATCAATTTCAAAATTTCCCTCACATTTTACATTATTGTCAGGCTGGTAAATGATTCAGATACCTTTTATATTAATAGGCTTTTAGGGATTTGAGCAAGGCAAACAATAACCCTTAGACACCTATGTACCAGTTAGTCACCTTAGTTTATACTTTTGATTATCATTTAAAATTGGAGATACCCTCTAATGGACAAAGTTTAGACACA
Organism: Gavialis gangeticus; assembly: GCF_001723915.1. Classification (NCBI taxonomy): domain Eukaryota; kingdom Metazoa; phylum Chordata; order Crocodylia; family Gavialidae; genus Gavialis; species Gavialis gangeticus. The sequence goes on from NW_017729034.1 coordinate 90,306,220, forward strand.
GATCTAAAGTATCACAAAGTTTAGAAGAGAGAAGATGTAAGCAGTTAATACAGACCCACTTGTACACTTCAAGTTCTAGAATTAAGCATGCAATTTCTACTGTATATGTCAATATTGTCTGTTGGAATTTATTAATTTTTTTATATTACAGGATTTTATTCTCCTGGCACCAATATCCTGAAATAACTCCCAATTCCACAAAAATGGATAATACCCACTGATTTCATGTTTGAAAGTATGGAAGAAGGATGAAATTCAATGATGAACAGTTTGATCTTTCAAAAACATGTAGAAGACATCAAGTGAATGCTCAAGATGATATTGATGCTATTTATAACCACAAAGGATTATTCTCATGGACAGCAGAGGTATTGAAACTCATAAATCTGAAGCAGCATGAGGGTACCCTAGCACTGTGTGAAAGGAATGTTTGGGGGGGGGTTTACTTTAAATAGTGTAGAAAGTACTGAAAACACTCATAGAAGAGTCTCCCTATGTGACAAAGGTCACTGTTTCCAGAAAGGTCAAATGACAAATATTAGATTGTTCTGAAGGTCTATCCTCCAGATCACCATGAAAAAGAAGGAAATAGAAGATTTTTGTAATCAGTCTAAGCTGTATGTCTAAATCCCATTAACTGATATGTACTGCAGTGCCAAATAGACTAACCAGAGGAGCTCAAGACTATTCAAAATCAGGGATTTTATAAAAACTTATTGTAGCACATAGCCAATTAATAATGAATACGGTGATGACATATATTCAGTCCACTAACCCTCTCCTATGAGACTGTTATATGCAATCAATTTCCAGTACATTATTTGTAGATTTTTTTTAAGAAGCCATACTTGAATATGTTTCTTTTCATGGTTAGAAAAAAGTAAACATATTTTTACAGCATTTGCCACTTCGGAGCCTTTACTGATTGATTGATTTTTATAGGAAAAAATGAATTACTTTAATATTTAAGAGCTGTTAATATTCAACTCTTGCCTAAATTGCCACTGAATTCATCTTGGACTAGTTGGAAAATTGTCATCTTCATAATCTTTTTTCCTGGGCCAGTAAAGCAATCCTAATGATCTGGACAAGCCCTGAAGCCCCACCAAGGCTTTATGGGAAAATTAATTGAGGATTCACTGCCCTTGGAATTTACTACTTCAGCAACTTAATAGCTCAGACAAATTCTCTCCCATATGTTAATAAATTACTATGGAACTGTGGCACTTCTGTCTTGGCATCTCCTCAGTTATTATTCCTGTGTCATCTCAATTAGCTACTACATAGTCTTATTAATGTAATTCCCCACCTAATCCTTGTCTCCTTGTTCCTTTTCCTGGTTCAGCTGCATTTCCATAGATTATCTCTTGCTGTATGCATTTATTTGCTGTCTGTACTGCAATAAGCTTTGCAGTGCCTATTCTGTTAAGAGCCATGTGGTGGTATTACTTCTGTAATTTACTAGGATTCTTTCAAGGACAGCTATGACAGGCATACATGTACCCATACCTTTTCTTGCAAAATTTAACATTCTAGGTATTTACATTAAAAAGAATAACTTTTACAAGGACAAATGAGATCGATATTACAATAATAAAAAGTGACTTCCAATGTAAGGAGCACTGGACTGGGAATTAGGAAACCTTGTTTCTGGTGCTGTCTTTGCCACAGACCTGTTGTATGCTCTTGGACAAGTCATTCTCTGACTTTCATCTCTTAGCTCATGCCTTACTACTGTAAGTATTTACACATGTGATTGACTTTTTATATGAGGTTGTGGCTTTCCCTCAACCATCTCTGCTTTCATCCATAACCGTATCCGTAGTCTCAGCTAAGTTAGTTTCTTCAAGTTCCAAGTTTAGCCAATAGATCTGTGGTCTAGATCTTCTTCCAATCCTAAGAACCTCCATCATGCCCAGCGTTTGAAAGACAAAAGACCCTGCAGAACCAGCAAC
>NW_017729034.1:90308677-90320275 GCF_001723915.1 Gavialis gangeticus
TCCTGACTGTTTCCTCCTTGCCACCACTTATCTGCCCCCCGCCCCCCCAGTCTCTAAGATGTCAGCCTGTTTCCAGCCCCAAGCTCCCAGGTTGCTGCCTCTCTCTCTCTTTCCTGGCTGTCTCCTCCTTACCACCACTTATCTGCACCCTCCCCCCCTCCACCAATATCTCAGTTGTCTGTGTCAGTTTCCAGCGCTAGTCTACCTTAAGTAACCCTAAGCCTCAGGTCCTCAGCCAGGTTCTCTGTAGTCCACTGGTTCTAATCCCAGTTCTGGCAACTTTCACTCCCTACACTTCAACTCTCTCACCTCAACCTTCCCCCAGGTACCCCAAGCACACATATACATACTGTACCATCCAAGTTAGGAACTTACCTGTGTGTATGTGTAGGTGAGTTGTATGTATGTGTATATATAGTCATTGTGTGTATGATATATGAATTAGTGATCTGTGTCTAACTTTTGGGGTGTATAGTGTATGTGCTTGAATTGGTGTTAGGTATGCATGTGCCTAGGCTGGTTTGGATGCGTATGTGCCTGAGTTGGTAGTGTGTGTGTGTGTATGTGTAATTGTGTCACACCCTCCTGTCTAACAGCGGAATATTGAGATCCTAAGAGTTGACCTGACTCCACTAGGCAACATTATCAGAGAAGCTGAGACAGTGGTAAATTATCATTACTAAGTTTGCCAAATTAGACTAGATTTTTGGGGTGCTACAGTAGTATAAATATGTGTTTGAAGGCAGGTGTATATATGGTGAGTAGAATGCAAATTAAAACATGTTTGCTGTGGAAAGTACGCTTTCTTTTTTGATGCTATAAATTTGCATACAAGCAATAAAGTTGTTTTGCTGTGTCTAATGTGCCGCATCCTAAGCAGCTCCTAAACTTTGAGGGAATAAAATGTTATTTCCAAAGGGGAAATAAAATAGTGGCTTCAAGTATTTTAAGAGACAGAAATAGCATTTTTTTCCACTCAATCCTAGAAGCATTTAATATCCAACATAACAATTACCATTGTGACTAGTCCCAGTAACTTTAAACCTCTATCACTTCCACCTAACATCATCTTTTTTGGCATTGATTTCAATTAGACAACTTACAGCACTAAGCAGTAAGTTTGCAAAACCTGGCAATAAACACACTTTTGACTGTAGATGCTATCACGTAAACTAAATAAATTGTTTTAATGAAAAAATTATTAAAATTCAATTTAATTCTTAGCTGATCTCATCATGGAACATTGCTATTGTGATGATACCTCATTGGACTTTTATTGCAAAGTGGATTTTTACCACCATGGACTAGATGACAAATTGCAGGTCCCCAGAGCTAGCAGGTCCCCAGGGGTAAAAGGAACCCCGGGGACCTCTTCGCAGATGCACTCTGTATCTGTATCATGCTGTCCTCCTCAGCACTTAAATTTTTTTTTGTCAAGATCTGGCAGAATGATGATGATGACTGATGACTCTAACTTTCCCATCCTCTCCACACCCTACTGCAGAATATGCAATTATAAACAGGAAGGAACTTCAAATGTCATCTAAGTCTAAACCGCTGCACAAATGCAGGTTTGTGCTTTTCCCAAACCATCCTACCCAGGTGTCTATCCAGGTGCTTCCTGAAAACTCCCAGTGAAGGAGATTCAGCAACTTCTCAAAGCAGCTTGTTCCATCATCCATGCTCTTTAGGATTTTTTTCATGACAGTTGATCTAAACCTACAGATCCCCACCCCCCAGACTCAGGAGGCACCAGTCACCCATGGCTTGGTCTGTAGAAGGGCAACTGGGAAGGATAAGAGTGCTGACCCCAATGACAAAGTGATACAAGGGAAACTGAAAATAATAGGTATGTATTTCCATAGAACGTTCTTCAGGAGAGGGCAATCTGGCTTATGGCCTTTCTCAAACAGAGGGTATTGATTCCAAAAGTGTTCTTCTCTGAATAAAGACTGCATCATTTGACTTTGATATGATAGTTAATCTAAGATGGACAATTAAAAACATGCAATAATAATGTGCATCACATGCTTCTGTGTACAAATGTTGAAGGTATATTAAATCTGGTATCTTGTACCCCTACATGGACAGGGAGATAAGATTACAATATAATCTTTAAATAGAAATGGTACAATCATTCTGGTAAAAGCAAAAAACTATTTCTTCATAATAGTGAAGGTGGATCTGAAAGAGAAATACACTACCATACAGGATAACTACAAGATGTACCATTGGGAGGTTAGCAATTCCAAAGAGATATTAAGAATCTGCAGTCATGTAATGTTTTCCCTCTTACTTCACATCCCCTACTAGTATTCTACATTTAATAAGAAGAATGAGTTTTTAAATTGGATTCAGAAAACTCTAACATTTTTTTCCTTTTATGAAAGCTTCTAAAACACTTTTAAAATGTATTGACATTTTTATTTAATGTTCTAAAGACTTTATTCAGCTTTTAGCTTTCTGATTGTGAAAACTGGTGTCATAAAAAAAATATCCAAAAGCTAAAGGGCTTAAACATAGTATTAACAAAGCTGGTCAAAAGTTTTTAAGGCAAAATCGATTTTTAGATTTTTATAAAACTGTTGACCTGCATATGTAAGTTCTATTTTTTTCCAGTGTTATACATTTTTTCATTAAAATGTATTGATTAAATTTTTGAATTTTCAAAAAACTCTGGACAGCTCTGGTTTTCTGAACAAAAAATAGGAAAAAGCCATGGTTAAACTGAGTAAATAAAAAAGGGTCGTGTTTTTTAGGGGGTTTTTTTTGCTTCCATAGAACAGAAATGCAAGGAAAAAAAATTCTTCCAGTGTCAATATGCAAATAGGAAGAACAATGTTTTGTGGGTTTTTTTAAAAAATAATACAAATAATTGTGGGTAGTGAGAAAATACATATAGTCATCAGGAACTTTGGAGTATAAGAAGATTTAATTCTGGAATCAGTTTGTATTGTAATACTTAGATATGTTTCTCTTTCGTTTTCCTACAGGTATATTTAATTTATTCCAGTACAGGACCCTTCAAGAGAGTTTCCCCCTGCCTCCCTCCCCACAGTAGTAGAGTTTGGATACTGGATATTTCAAATGACAACATTCAAAATCCTCAAGTGCTATAAGTATTGCGTACTATAGGAGTTTAAACAAAACACCCAAGGCAAATCAATATTCCTGTGCTTTTTTCTGTCTTATTTAGGCTTTCTGTGATTTGGTAAAGTTATTTATTTATTTAAGAAATACAGATAATTGCATATGAAGCAGCTTCTTAGCCATGTACAGCATGGCAGATTTTTATCACCGGCTAAGAAGCTGCTTCATATGCAATTATCTGTATTTCTTAAATGAATAAATAAATAGATAAAACAATAAAATGTATCACATGGCACTTTGTTCTTATGTTGAATAAAAATGTGTATTTTATTTTATTAGAAAAAGTATCTGGTGAAGCATTGTAAAGGATGGCTTTACCTAGCTGGAAACACCTACACTGGTCTTAACTGCAACTAAGTTTACTTCTCTATGTTATGTCAATGCATTCTTTATTGATTGCATTTTTTATTAAACAGCAGCAGATTAGATAGAAATCCTTTAGTACAAAATAGATCATTTTAAAGTTTCCTGAAATATCAAAATTGCAACAGTAGCTTCAGAAAAACCTGTAACTGGATTATTTCCACATTTTCTGGATATATTTTTGCTGTTGCCAAGGATTATTTCTCTTTCTTCTACTCTGAAGGCGGGGAGAAAAACAGGAATGGGGCTCTCTAAAAGGGGGATGCTACAGGGAATGGAAGGAATTTTGCTGTTCAATTTGCCTTCATACACTTTGGTTTTCTAGCCATTGCCACAGTTTTTTTAGTGGCAGCAGTTTAAACATTGCTAGCTCATATTCTAAAGAAACCCCTGGACATCTCAACAATATGGAAATGAAGAAGAGGTACAAAACGTCTGCCTCTATTAAAGCAATTGGGATCTCAGGATCAACCATCATCCATTGTACTTAAGGTTCCAGGAGTACAGGGTATGATAGAGCCAAATACTTGGAAAGAGGATATTCTCCTGGGAGCTTGTTAGTTCCTGGGGAAAACTTGTGCTACCATTTAAGGGCCCAGAACCATGAGCCTTTTCACACTGCATGAAGCAAAGTTTTTCTCACTCAAAACAACCAGAACAAGATCTGTGAAAAAGAACAACATATACTGTATTTTTTCATATACAATATGCACCTTTCCCCAAACAGCACCCCCTACAATTGGGGTGTGTGTATTTAGTAGAGAAGCTGCTTTCTTCTGAAGACATGGAGACACTGTGCATGCCACGCAACTGCCCAGATGGCTGCCACTTGTCTGGCTTAGCAAGTTGGAGGGGCAGAATCCTGTGTTAGTCCTCTCAAAGCCATACCTATTGGCTGAGCACTGTAGCTTGTACCTATAACGGGAAGTGATTTGCTGGTAGTATCTTGAGTCTTGTGATGTGGAAACAATACTTTATTTATAGGAACTTATATAAAGAACTATGTATAGTGAAAGATTAATTATTCTTTACTCCTGCTTTTGCAAGGGTTTTAGGCTTAGCCTAGTGAAACATAAAGTAAGTCATCTTGGGAAGACAGAGAGACCAAGAAGTGTGGTATCCTGGGAGAAAATCTAAGCAGTAGCATAAGCTACTCTGCATTGAATTAGTACTTGGTTAACCAAGTACTAAACTTAATGTGCAGTAACTAGGGCACATTAATGAACATATAGATATGCCCAGTCTGGCTATATGCTCTCCCTGGCCACCTACTGATAGAGCAGCAACAATACAATGTGGAAGGACTACGCACATAGAGGGTTGTGTTGCTCCTGTTTGGTCTGAGTCAAACCACAGGAAAATCAGGACCACCTCAAATGAGATCTCCATTTACTTCCTCTGGGATAAGGGTAAGGTTGATAAGCTTAGGGCAAACCCTGTCTCAAGACTGAATAACCCTGATTTATATTTTAATATCACACAGTCATTGTGGTTAGACGTTTTAGTGTACTCTCCTTCAGTATTAACTTAAATGTTATGCTATTGATTCTCTTAAACTATTTTAAACCTTTCTAAAAAGGCCAGGACCATTAACATTTGAACTACAGTCCCTTAGTTACACAGGTAAGATGTGAATCTCCCATGTTTTATCATATTTATATTAAAAATTAAAATGGAAAGACAATGTAATTATATCAGCAGGGACAGATCCAGAAGGGGTGCAGTGGCCTGCCTGCACCCCACTCCCTTTTCTGACCATGCTGATGGAGCAGCAGCCAGGGCTTTAAGTCTCAGAGAAGGTAAGCATTTACCATAGAATCACAGAAAATTAGGGTTGGAAGGGACCCACCTCTTTGCTCACAACAGGACCATCCCCAACTAGATCCTTCCAGCCAGGACCGAGCTGGGTCAAGCTGGGCCTTAAAAACCTCCAAGGAAGGAGATTCCACCACCTCTCTAGCTAGCTTGTTCCAGTGCTTCACCCCACTCCTAGTGAGAGAGATTTTCCTAACATCCATTTCCCCCTTCCTTCCGCTCTGTGATCAAAGGCATGTTCCCTTTCCTCTCCCTCTCCTCCCCTGGCCTGGAGGAGAAGGGTTAGGGGGATGGAGTGGGAGAGGGGAGCTCCTGCCTGCTCCTGCTGGGTTGCAGAGGGGCTGAGTTCAGCCTGGGTTTGTGACAGCAACTGTAGTGGGCAAACACATTCCCCCTCCCTGACTAATCCTCCTAGGTGTTCCCCCCCAGGAACAGGCTCAGGGAAGGGGAACTTTCCCCCTGACCACTCTCACTGCTGCCACAGTCCCCAGTGTGTGCAGTGCCACCAAGCTAGAGTAGACAGGAGGTCATCTCACTCCCAGGGCAGCACCTGGCAGTGGCAGGCAGGAGATGGGGAGAATGGGAGGGGAAGGGATGGAGAGGGAAGAAAAGGAGTGGGGATGTGCCTCTGAGCACAGAGGGCAAGGGAAGGGAGGAATGCTTACCTTCCTTGGGACTTAGATGGAGCTGAAGAAGCAGCAGTTGAGGGCTGTCCTGCCGTGGTGGTGGGGAGCAGGGGGAGGAGTCTGGAAGCGGGGAATGCAGCCACCCCTTCAACTGCACTTCCCTTTGCCAAATCTTGTTTCTGCAGCCAACCCTGCAGTGCTACACCCCCAGTCTGCCTCACCCAGCTAGTCTCCTAGGATTCTACATTTCCTGTCCACTATTTCTCCAGGAGGACTAGTCAGTGGTGCTGGCACATGGTTTGTTTGAGGTTTTTTATGCTTACTGTTCAGTAGCCTAACAACACTGCACAGTAGCATATTAACATGGTTTTTGACCAGCACATTACTGCGCAGAGTTTTTAGGTTACTGTGCAGTATGTGTCTCATGTAGACATGCCCACAATCAGTCACCCAGACTCTGGAAAATGTTTTTTTTTCCTACATTCTGCTTTCCAAAAACAAATTGTGTGTTTTATTTGTGTGCATGGTGTGTGCAAGGAAAATACAGTGTTTTGTTTTCTCCTGCAAAAAAACACTAAAAGGAGGAAGACTAATATCTCCCAAGTTCTACAAACTCAGACTAAAAGGAAATGTAAACCAATGGAAGAAGCAGTGGCAATGGCACATGCGACTGCTGCCTCAGAGCAAACTTCTCCAACATGGGCTGTGGTGGCAGCGGCCACCATTCTGGTGTACCCTGTGCGCCTGATGTCTCAATCACTCCCTCGCCTCCAAAGTTACAGTACCGAATACTGAAGCCCCACCTCTGCAGACCCAAAAATAGGAATCTTGATTTGCAACAGAGTTAATATAGGACCCAATAGAGATAAACAATGGGGCCCAAAAACAGAAAATAATGAAAGTAAGACCCAGAAGGGCCATGCTATATCACAAAAAAAGATTCTATGAAGGATGACACCCTATGTAGGGGTAACATTAATGGCAGACGTTACAGTAGGATAAACTGCCAGACTTCCCTTTCCATTCTCTTCCCCACCCTTGAGCAAGTCTGCCCAGGAAGTTATTCAGAATATGACTTTTTTATATTAATTTCTATATGCTACATTTGTAAATGGGCATAGCTCCACTGAGGCTAGCTGAAGTACATCTCTTTTACATAACATAAGGATCTCTTTTTCTTTTTCTTCTTTTTTTTTTTTTTTTTGAATCCTCAGCGACATTTTAGAATCCTGGTTGACATTTGAGAGAAGATAGATTATCACTGTGCATTTGTGCAAAAATCTCTATGTCGAAATAAAAATGTTAATTATGGGGTTGTACCAGTGCAATGCTTTTTACAGGTGTTAGACTATCTATTCCCCGACTGAAAAGCACTGCTGATTTCAGGGCATGGAGGTTAATAGACAGCAAAAATCTCAATGCATCTAATAATACTACTTTGCCTCTAGGTAATGGGTATATATTAAGAGAAAATTATTAAATTAGAGGCTTATTTCTTAGCAGTAGCATCATGAGATTGCCTCCCCCTAGAAACAAGTTTCTGTTCTATACATATTAAAGGAAATCAGACAATGATCTGCAGTGCTGCTATTCTACAGAGAGGATATAGGATGAGAAAGTGAAAAGAAATTTGCACCAAGGGGAAAGAGACGAGGAGGAGGGAACAACCCCCCAAAGGGGGATCAAAACCTGAGAAGAGACCTCAGATTTATGTAAATAGCATCCCTAGGCAGGTCAGGTGGTGGATGTTAACCCATTGTATATAGTGTTGTTTATTTATTCAAAAGATGTGTTTCCTAATGGAAATCCTTAGTGGTGCTACTGGAACCAAATAGTAAGCTTGTATCTGCACTTTCAATCTTTAAACTGGAAACTAGAGTCCTAAGTCCATTGGGAGCCCAGAGCCAGGAAAAAAGGGAGGCTCAGATACATGTCATATTACTGTCTTTGGTAAAGATTTGGGACAGAGGTAAGCAATTTTTTTCTGATTGTGGGCTGGAATGACCTACTCTAAATCAACGGTGTGGAGGAACTAGGACCCAGCCACCACCTCCATTTGTCTTCACAGGGGCACAAGGAGAGCATCTGAAGCTCAGTCCCACTGCTGCCAAATGCTGCTGAAGCCCCACCTCTGCAGACCAAATTCAATGGCTCAATGGACTGGATCCAACCCATGGGCCATATGTACTGACCCCTGATCTAGGATTTCAGGTGAGCTTTGAAAGATGACTGTAGCAGGGCTCTAAGGTGTCTGCTACTTTTGAGGTAGAGATAAGAACCCAGGTGCAGGTTGCTGGGACAACTAGTTACTGAGGGAATTGACCGCACCTGCACCTGCACCTGGTCGGCTGGCAGGAGGAGGCAGGGCCCTAGGCCCATATAAACCCCAAGGCTGGGACTAGACGAGGGGGCTGCCAGCAGACAAGAGGGAAGGAGCACTCCCAGAGTCAGCAAAGGGGAGAGGCCTAACTGCAGGGACCGCCCCTGAGATTGGTGAAGGATGGAGCCCCCTTGGTGTGGCTGGAATCATGTTATAGCCAGGTGGCTAGAATTTATGTTATAGCCCAGGGGCTTGTGTTTTGGTTTGCTGTTTTTACCGGTGGCTTGGGTGAGGCTATTAGGGGATGGAGGAGGCCTCACAGGGGACCCACAGCAATGTGGAGACCCCAGCCCCAGAGCGGGGGTGGCGAGAAGTCCCAGAGAGGGGGAAATGATTGACAAATGTGCCAGTGAGGGCAGAGTGTGAGACAGGGCTGCGGACAGCCTGATCACCCAGTGAGGCGCAAAATGAGACAGGGCTGCAGAGAGCCTAGTGCCAGTGTGGGCACAGAGTGAGACCGGGCTTTGGAGAGCCTGAGCACCAGTGAAGGTGCAGGGCAAGACAGGGCTGCGGAGAGCCCGAGTGCAAGTGAGAGCACAGTGCAAGACCAAAAAACATCAGTTCCATCTGCGAGGCTTGGGGCATGGTAAAGGGGTAGTTGGAGCCACGCATAGCCCATAAGGCTAGGGTGCCCCGAAACACCCAATACAGGACAGGGCCCACAAGGAATTCAGGAGTCCCGGGGCCAGTGTACAGCAAGAAACCATGTCCAAGATGACGGAAAGGCAGCCTCCCTATCATATATTATTCATCAAAGACATGGCAGGAAAGAATTGAGGGTGCCCTTTAGGCAAGCTTGGCACAGTAAGGGGGCCTTAGGGGAGATCACAGTGACCCCTAGGATGCCATCCTGTTACAATAATATTAACCATTTTTGCACTTGATTTAATAAGCTTCTTCACATCTGCATTTGTGAAAAGTTCCCCTTCCTGACAGAAATAAATGACTAAGGGTTTAAATAAATGGGGGCATTCAGTAAGGTTAATCTGAATTAACAAGCAGTGGGTTAAACCTGAAAGCAGCCCTAATTTAGTTTTTTTGAATTCAAGAAAACTGAATTAAGGCCATTTAATTATGAATTTGTCTACTCATTTATTTAACTAAGCCACCCACCTTTAGTTACTTTAGATTTACTTTCCTTCCTATCCCTGAACATTAAGATAAAGCAGACCTATTTTTTTTCCTAATCATAACATTTCAGATAAGTGTTGTTCTTTACCTTCCTCAATGTTTATTTTCATGAAGGCAATATTTTATCCTGATAACCCAGGTATAGATTTAAAGTGAAATAAAATGGGAAGAAAAGAAGAAAAATGACAATTTGATATGCCACTTTTTAATAATGGTAACATGACAGCACTAGAGGGTTGTGGCAAGCTGACTAAATGGCTATAATATGAACTCAGAAGATGAGTATTACTGGTGTCTTTAATGCTGGTCCTTTCTTCAAAGCTGAGGCAAGTGGAAGCCAGCCCTTAAAGGATCAATGTTCCTCATTTTGCAGGTACTGTTTTCTTGTGGTTTTGCCCATTTGAAGTATTCCTTGACTCTCTGATGTTTGACCTTTTTGGTCGTCTTTAATAATTTTATTCTCTTGGAAAAAATGACTTCCTCAGCTATTATATGTTGAAGAGTTGAGAATATTTATGTCACAACCAGCACCACACAATCAGGTATTCACTTGGCATTTTTCATTCTTTCTCAATTTGTTTTTAGAGAACTGGGGAGGTGTATTTTCAAACTGGACTTTTGAATGTCTGTGTTTTGCGATGTTTCTTCCTACTGTCCCAAAAAAATGAACAGTGGCAGAGGTAGACTGGATATTATTGTTTCTTTTTAACAACTAAGAAAAATCTTTTTAAAAAGCTTTAAAATTATTGATACCAGTTGAGTGTAAATTCATTTTATTTTGAATAAAATGATCTCTAAATTAGTAATAAAACACCTAAATGATTAATGTTTTAGGTGACATTATTAAAAGCTCACAACTGCACATGTTCAGTGTCACTTGGGCCCTTGTAGATATCACACAGTTTGGGTAGAATTCTAGTTTATTTTACATACCCAAATGGCATTTTTTCTAGCCATGGGAGTGGCATCCTCGCCATCTGGGTGAAGGGGGGGCTAGAACCTACTTCATAGATAAGTAGCCTAACCAGTCAGCTATGAAGGGTGAGCTGTGGGGTGCTTTTACTCCCCTGGTTTAGTTGCTTTCCAGCACAATTTTGTGATGTAGTCATGCATCCAGATTATGCATGTACATAGCTGCATGCCTGCCTGGTCAATGCTGTGCATATTCAATAGCCATGTGGATGTTTATGGCTAGGGACAGAAGTTGCAAATAAACTGGTTTAAGTGATCAGAAACAGGTTTAAACCTGTAACAGAACAGAAGTTCAGTGCAGATAAACCACTTTCAAAATAACCAAAACCTGGATGGAGGCAGTATCAGATTTAACTGCTTTATGTTAAACTAGTTTATAGAACTTCTGTCCCAGAGCCCCATCAGATTCACGTGAACTCACAATCCCTCACCAGGATGCTTTGCTGTGAGCCCACTGCGCTGTGGGCTCCAGTGGAACAGGGCTGACCTCTGCCTGTGCCTGTTAGCCTGATGAAATGGGGGACAAAGGAATGGACCCCAGCCCCTGCCCCTCCTCCTCCAGCCCAGGTGTGCACAGCACAAGGGGAGGGAAAGCCTTATTGCCTTCCCCTAAGCAGATCCTCAAGCTGGGCTGAAGTCACCTAAGCCCTGCCCCTCTCCCACTTCCCTTGTATCTGAGGGGCTGAGGGGGCAGGGAACACATCCCTCCAGCTCAGCACCACCCTGCCCAGCAAAGCACAGGGAGGTGAAAGCCCCTTCTGCTGGGCTTTTCACCTCACCCCTGCCCTCCCGCCCCCCAAAGTCTAGACAGCTGGTTGGGCTCTCTTGGCCCCAACCCCTGCTTTCACAGGGTTGAGGCAGTAAAGCCTTTGTTCCCTAGCATCTGCCTATGTCTGGCAGCCCAGCAGGACTGTATTGAGGGGTGAGAGGGGAATGCCCTCTCTGCACCAGAGTCTTGGCTTGGGGAACACTACCAGGGTTGGAGAACTCCCTCTAAGGCTGGGGGATCCAGTCAGTCCTGGGCTGGAGGGACTGTTTTCCCCTGGAGGCAGAAAGCAAGGAGTTGGGGGGATGAGCCTTGCTCAGCTGCATTTGGATGCCCTGAGCAGTAGCTGGCAGGCTGGGAGGTGTGCTTGAGACCCCCCCCCCCCCCCCCCCCCC
>NW_017729034.1:90320397-90332382 GCF_001723915.1 Gavialis gangeticus
CTACTGGTGTGGGCCACTGCAGGGGTCTGGCTGCCTTTCTGATTTCAAAAGTGAAGGTCAGTTCTCTTTATTATCAGTTCAATCTATGCAGTTAAGAGAAACCTGAAAAAATTGAATTGATTTAGCCTGGGGCTTTTTGACTGTCTGTACTTAGTCTATGTGTCCATGCAGTGCAGGGAGTAGAATTGTAAACTGGGCATTTATGCACCCCTGTGGAAAATTGCCTCTTGGATAAGTACAATAAAACAGAATTCTTCCCTTTGTGAATGCAAAACATCCAGAAAAGAACAGCTATGCCACAAGTGACCCTCTTGCTCAAATGAAGCTAAATGACCAGATATTATTCTATTTATTTAGCCATTATGCAGGAAGTGAGATAATGCATCATGGATGAAATCCAGTGTTGTCTTGAAAGTGCTTACAGTTAGGAGAAATTATTCTAGATCCCTCAGCAGTTAACAATGATGATACTGTAGCATTATACATGAAAAGGCAAGACACCAACAAACTTAAATACTTTTTTTTTATCAAATTGGTCTTTGCTTAGTCTTGATGGCATAAAAAAATCATTGTAGTGGCTTAGACTAGTGGTCCATCTAACAGTGTCATATCTCTGATTATTAGTGCCAGATGCTACAGGGAAAGGAGCTATAGATGTTGTGATAGGTAGTTATAGGATAACTCTGCCTGCAGGGACAGTTTACTGCTTCCCTAATAGTTAGAGATTGGCTTTAGCCCTGAAGGAAACAAACAAGACAGGCAGATTCAGATGGTAGGTAGACAAGTTTGTCTTTTTAGAGAATGCCTGAATCATGCATCTTGGAGATGAAGTTTCAGACTAAAAGAAGCATTTGTTTGCATTGCTTCAGTGATAACTCTAGCAATGGTGCTTTCTTACACAGATTGGTTAGTGCTTCTAATAGCTTGGAACTTAAATGAAGGTCTCATACAACTAACAAAAATGTGTATTTTTAGGAATGGGAGAGCATATTAATGAACTGGAGAGCAAAGGGTAGTGACCTAAGCAAACTGGTGTTTTCTGAAGAACAATAACCATATTTAAGAGTAGTGTCCTTTCTTTGATCTGTACTGAGACACTACACTTTATTTTCCTTGCCAGAAATAGAAGTTAAATAAGAAATAGAAATTGCAAGAGTGCTTCAGAGAGGAGTCTAGGTTTGTATGCAACTTCAGGTAAGAGCAGGGTTGGCAACCTACAGCCTGTGAGCCAGGCCTAGCCCACAAAGCCAGTGCATCTGGCCTACAGATGTGGGGTTCAGCAGCATTCAGTGGCAGGGTGCTTCAGTTGCAGGCATTCCCAGCCCCCCTCCTACCCCCCGCTGCCACAAACGGATGTGGCAGCTGGGTCCTAGCTGGGTCCTAGTGCCTACTCCTTTGACTTGGGTTGGGCTGTTCTTGAAAAGATTGCCTACCCCTTAGTAAAAGAGGGTACACAGTCTTTACTAACAAATACATTCTCTCACACAAACAGGTACATGCTTCCTCAGTGCTTGGTCCTGCTGAACACACTGATTCTTCAACACGTGCTTAATTTTACAAAAATGAGTAATTCCAATGAGGCAAAAGTGATTGCTCACATAATTAAAGCTGAGTCTGTGCTTCAGTGATTTGTTGAATGCTCAGTACCCAATAGCATTGGTGCTCAACCATTTTCCCCAGCGAGCTGGATGGGCAGAGCCCTGTCCATTCATGGGCTGGATACCTTTGGTGGTCCTGATTCAGCAACTGAGCCAGCACCATCCAGTCCCATAGAGAGGGACAGGGGGCAACCTAGCTGCAACTTGGCCTGATGTGGGAAAGAGAGGTGTGGTTTGGCACTGCAAGGGAAGAGAGGGAATGGCCTGGCCAATGGTAGAAAGGGGTATGGCCCAGCCCAACCTGGCTCTATGGAAAAAGGGGCTGTGGCCTGGCTCCATGGGGAAATGGGAAGTGACTTGGCCCCATGGAGGGGAAGGGGGCATGGCCTGTGCCCAAACCTGGGGATGAGGGGGCATGGCCTGGCCCCAATCCAGATGCAGGGGAGGGAGCGTGGCCTAGCTGCAACCAGCAGAGCAGTGCTTAGGGTTTGGGATTGGGGAGGGTGAATGTTTTAATGGTTACAGCTTCTCTGCTGCCAAATATCCCACTTCATGGAGAGCCCAGTGGTCCAGATGTGATGGCTGTGCAGACTGCATTTGGACTGTGGCCTGTGCACCTATGCCCTTTAGCATAACCCCCATATTTCACCATTAGATCTGCTTTGGCAAAGTGGGTGTAAGTGAGTGTCAAAAAGATTCAGACACTGAGAATTAAACTCATAATGTCTTCACATTTAATCAAACCCCTTGGTGCCAAAGCATATAAGCAAGCTTTCTTCTAAGGCTTCCAATACTGTTTATGTAGCCTTATTAGACTTACCATGCTAATAAACTTATCATATTTATTTGCTAAACTAGCCTGACACAGAGGCATTAGAAAAGAAACAGAACAATAAAATTAAAAACTTATGCAAACTATTTTGGGCTTTCAAAAATGTTTGACTTTAGTTTTAAACAAAGGTGTCAGTTCTCATTTTATAGAAACCAGTCCATTCATTCCTACTTGGGAGGTAACTGCTTAGAGCTCTCATAGGGTTAGACCTCCTAGGGGAATCTAATTTCTCATTTTCAAAATGCCCAAGGCATCTGCTTCCTTCACTGACAAGACACAATCTCTCTGTCACTGACATCAGAGGAATTATCAGTACATTTGACAACAGTGATGTACTGCACTGAATATAGCCATCATATCAGCAAAAATAACATGGTAGCTCACTAGAAAGTTTAGAAATAAAAAGTGTTGGAAAACATTTATGTTTGTTAAGAATTTCTTACAATTCAATTATAAAACAAATATTTTATTTTTCCTTTATTTCTAGAAGGTTAATTTTAAATCCAAAATTAAAAAAGGCCTTATGGTCACAATCACCTATGCCTGGGGGTACCTAGAAGGCAGAAGAAAAGTGATTTTTTTTGTCTGCTGTCTTTAATATTAATAATAGATAAAACTAGTAATGTATTTGAAACTAATACTCAGAAAGAAGATGATATGCACAGCAAGAAATTACAGTTGGAAAAATATGTTTTTTCAATTCAGAAAAAAAAAAACTTTTAAAGACTTCTGTACTTGACTTATTTTTAATGATACTTCTTTCATTGAAGCATATGCTACAAGCTTTAGCAAGCCTTAGGAGCTTGACTAAAGATCTTTTAAAACTATATAAAAATCACATAATCAAATCCAAGCATAAGCAAATACCAGTACTTTTAATTATCATTTATTCCTGGTATTTCTTAAAATGTAGGGCTATGTACTATGGTATGGAACACAATCACCACATGCAGCATATATAATTCCTTTCTAATCAAGGACAGGTCAGGAAAAGAGCAGTGTCTATGTTGTTAAAGAACTGGACTGAAATTTAAACTGTATTTTCAAAAACTGTATCCTTGTACTGAGTGAGCCCAGACCTTTTTTTTTGTGTGCATGCAACCTTCTATTGGCAAACCAGTAACAGCTCACTCATCAACTTGAGCGAAAGTGAATAATGAGTTAAAATTCCATTTTAAAAAGCTTGCAAATGCCTTAACTGAGGTGGATTTGAAGTCTTCTTATCATATAAATACAGTGTCCACTCACGAGTCTTCCAGGCATGAAAAAAAAATCAGAATTTTGAACCTGGTATGTTATAAGAATTTATTGCACATGAAGTGAATTAGGGCTTAGCAATTCATACTTATTTGAGTGAACAATATATCAATTTTAATATTTCTTGAATAAGATGTACATATGAAAAAAGAGACCCAAGCTAGCAAATAAGAACATGCAACAGGTTTTCAGAGCAATAAAGAGATGTTATGATTCAGCACTTCAAAATCAGCTAGTAGTTACTAAATACATTATTGGAAAGATTTCTCTCCTCCCTCCAAAATGACCATAAACAATTAGGACACGGATGTGATATTGTTCCAATTACTACAAATAGAAAGCTTAAAGACCAGAAGCTCCTATATAGCTAAGTGTCAACACTTAATAGTTTCACTTTTTTGAATATTGTTCCAGGTTGTCCATAATATTTGACTGAGAACACAAAGTTAATTTTGGATAAGGATCCTCTCTAGCATCTTTTTTTTTTCATTGTATTTTTAATGACTTCAGACTGACATGACAAAGAACAAGATGCTTTATTTATAGCTCATCTCAAGTATACAGACTGTTTGCCTGCAGCCAGAAAGAATGGAATAGCTCACTACTCCTCATCTGACTCAAACAGATGATATATATGGAGGCTGATAAATACTGAGGATGCAAACAAGCATTCACAAGACTTAGTTTAGGTTTAGACAGCTTACTTCAAGCCACCTAAACCAGGAATAGCTCATGCAGGCATATGCCACTGCCAGGAGTGGCTTGGGCAGCCCAAGGTAAGGAGGGATGGGCTGGTGGGATCAGGGGATCTGGCAGGTCCACAGAGGAGCTGGCAGGTTTGGGTGGGGGTTCCAGATCCAGGGGAAGCTGGTGGGGTCTGTGAGAGAGGGGGTTCCCATTATGGGAGAGGGTAGATAGAGGGCTAAAAATAACCTGGACAGAGACAAGAGGGTAGGAACAGCATAACTCTAGGGCTAGGGTAAGTAGCTGGGCTTTCCCAGCCCCAGAGCTGTGCTGTGAATGCATTTTAGATTGGGTTAACCTAAATCTAAAGTTTGTGAACTAACTTAGATTGAGTGCACCATTTTTTGGTCAATTTAAGCTCAGTGAATATCTGCACATCCAGCCATTTAGATCAGTGTTTCTCAGCCTTTTAAGTAGCATGTACCTCCTAACTTCTGAAAATGTTAATAAGTACCCCAACACTCAATTTTCCAGGGGATTTTATATTTACAGACTAATGTGTGCCATATGTTGGAAGAAGGGCTGTGTATGTAAGGCCGTGATATGACAGATGCCTGATCTGGTGCGGGTAGGGTTGCCATCTTTTACACCAGGGCTGAACAACTTGAATATGTACCTGAGCTAGAGGTGATGTTGGCCAAAGCTAGGAGGGCTGAACCCAGTGCTGTGCAAAGTGCAGCACGCCAGATTATTACTGGGGAATTTAAAGCGCTGTGCAGTACATGGTGTACCAAATTTTTTGCCATAGTTTTGAGAGGAGGAAGGGGTGAGAGAGATAGGAAAGGAGGGCAAGAGAAAGAGTGTTGGGGTACCCGTGTACCCCCAGAGGTACACATACCACAGGTTGAGAAGCTATGATTTAGATTGACTTAACCATAGTTAAATGTAAATGTATCTATATGTCAATGTAATTCTTTATGTACCTTGAAAGAGCAATATAAAACACAGAGTAATATATACAAACACATACACATATGCATGTGAGTGCACACACTTACCGTGCTCAGCATCCTGACCCAGTCAAGCACTGGAGCACCCATTCAGTTTAAACATATATAGGTGCACAGTCTGCTTTCATAATTTATTAAATAAGGTACAGTGTGAACAATGTTACTACAACAGAAAGTGCCTTTGCTATCTCAGTATCAGCAAATGTGCTACTGGTAACCAACAACTAAGTCCATCTGTTTCCTATGTAAAATTTGCATAAAAGTCCAGCACTGTGCAGGAAAAATACAGATATTTAATAATTTGTGTTCAGAAATGAAGGATAATTCACACCTACCTACCTTTCTCATTTATTCCAACAATATTAAATTAGCATTTTGGAAAATCAGAATTTTATCAAGGTATCAGTCTCAGAATCGAATCCTTCTTTCATGATAAAGCCAAGGCATTAAGACCAGCATTTTCAGATTTAGATCCCTAACATTAAGGATGAGGATCCCTTTCTAGGAAGTTAAATAATAGTGACTTGAGCAGACTTTTCTTCTTCATGTCCACTGAAGAAGTACTGAAAAGAAATAATTAACTTAGGGTACCTGTAGATGTGCGGGGAGGCTGCTCTAGTGCACTGTAATAACAGCGCATCAGAGCAGACTTGTTTAATCAAGTCTTTTGGAGAGTGCTAATTAGTGTGCTCTAACAGCCTCCATGTCTCATGTAGCAACATCCCAATGCTTCAAAATGGCAGTGGGGGTACTTTAACCAAAGCTTGTTGAACAAAGTTTAGTCAAAGTGCCCCTGCTGCCATTTTGAAGCATGGGGTCACTGATACATAAGATGTTATGGGTGCTTTAATTAAAGCGGCTCTCCCAGAGCAGGTGTAAAAATACCCTTAATTTTCAACAAAGGCAACTTAAGAAAGCTATTTGGAAAAAAAAATCCAGCTATAAAGAGAGTAAAGTATTTGAACAGACTGCCTAGGCAATTCAGGCAATCTCTGTTATTGGAGGTTCTTAAGAAAGAGACATTTGTCAGACTGGTCTAGATAGCCTTACTCCTACCAGGGTGCTCAAGTAAAGATTGGATGACGTCTTGAGGCCCCTTCTGTCCCTACATTTTTATGATTTTGGGGGGTTCTCATTTGATATGACGTCAACTGAAGTTATAGATCATCAGGAAGGTCAAATCTAAGATTTTACATTGTACAGTGTCCTATTTACAACACTTCATGTCTGGACAATTTTAGCTTTTAGAATTTTGTGAAGAATATAGAGACAGGTGCACATTACTTTACACAGGCACACCCCAAAGCCCTTTTAGTCCCCGTGAGCATCATAGCAAACATATATTTCTAAGCTCATAATCTTTTACATGTGGTGTGAAAAATAATTAATATTACAATGTGGCTTATTGTAATTATTTGATTGCTACTGACAAAGGAGTGGGGAGAAAAGGGTCACTGGCTTAAGACATGCCTCTCCTGTTACCAATAAATTAGTTTACCTCAGGAAAGTGTCCTGTGAAGACTTTAATGCAATATGAGATGGCTCCTCAATAGTCTCTCAAGACCCAGACTGGAGCCATCACGCTTAAGCGAATAAGGGGGAAAGATTTTAAATTATCTTTATTTTATAAAGTGGCCTTTGTCATGACTGAAATCAATCCTTTCTTTGTTTTGGGGCCATGTGGGAATTCCAATGGGCTTCATTTCTGCCAGTTTTGATCACATGGTAAGTTAGAAACTTTTCTGTGTACACCTTTCCCCCCCTCTACACTGCTTCACAACAGTGTAAGACATTGTTTTTTTTGTTTTCTACAAAAACCTTCTTATTTTAGACTGTTCAATCCACTTAGAAGTCATCTGTGGTCTGCCTGGCTCATAAAAAACCTTAGTTGGTTCCTTTTTATAGGATGCAAGCATAGGGCCAAAACTTTTTTGCAGAGTTGGCTAGCAACATGAGGAAAAAGAAACCCCCCCAAAACTATTACTTTATTTTACAAGTAACCCCACTCAAGTTAATGGGAGGTTTTAAGGAATGTGTGCCACTTAGCTAAGTAATGATTTCAAAACCGGGCCAATACTGGATCAAATAAAAATGGCAAAGAAATTATCTACCTCTGCTAAGGCATTCTACAAGCCTTGCTCTGATTCAGATGAGAAAGCATACTGTAAAATAACTATTCAACTGGAAAGAAATAAAAAGCCAAATATTGAAAGTAATTATTAATCTGTTCAGTGTCAGTGTTGAGATGAGTGTCAAGGAAGAGCCTACATGGGGTCCATTCTGGATCCAGTACTATTCAGTATTATCATTAGCTTCTTTGTGGGGTAGAACAGAACATGCAGTAATCCAATTCACAGCTGGTATGAACCTGAGAGGGATTACACATTCTTTGGAGGCTACACACAGAGCCATCTTAATAGCTTTGATAATTGGGATAAAAGAAAGGGAAGTAATATTTAATAAGGACAAAATAACGTGGCATATATAGGAAAGAATAATCACATGCTCAGATATAGAGGAGAGGGTCACTAGGTAAGACTGCACTGTGATAAAAAGAATGGGGGCTGCAGTGGAAGATGACATGGATAGGTGTCAAATGTAGTGCTTTCAGAAAAAGAAAACAAATGCTACAATGTATTACATTGTATTAAAAATAATAAATCTAAAACAACTGAGTTATCTAGTCTAGTCTATTTAGTGCTTATTAAGCATTAGTCTGACTCCCACATTCAGCTTTAGGCATCACATTTGAAAAATTACAGACAAATTAGAGAGTTCAAAGAAAAACAAAAAAAAATGATTAAGCATTTAGAAAACAAGGTCTATAAGGCTAGGTACAGATGATACACTTATCATGTGATAGGCATTTACCAAGTTTTCTATAGCCTTAACCGAATAAATGTGCATGGCACATAAAGAGCTATAAAATGGTGGATCCCACTATAGTTTAACCCTAGATGGATGAGGTATCAGACTAAATTGTTTTAGGTTAGAGCACTTTTCTCAATGTCTGTACCACATCCTATCATATGAGGCAGATCGTGCCCTCTTATGAGAAGCTGTCCTACTTCTTCACCAAGGACAGGATCATTGACACCACACACAACTATGGCACCATGGGAGGGCAGGAAGATTCACCATCAGGGACTTCTCCCAAGGAGAAGGAGGTGCAGGGAGGCCCTGGGATGGCTGAACAACTGGGTGCCCTGGAGCTGGTCACCAAAGGCTACAAGGCAAGAGCACAGCTGCTGGAGCTGGCCGCTAAGGAGGCAGGGCCATTTTGCTGCTGGTCCCTGTATCATTGCAGAATGCGGGAGCTGAGGCATACTTGCAGCTGGAAGTGTGATCCCAGGACATCTTCTTGCCTGTGGCTAAGAGCATGGAACATGGCATGCAGGAGGGGGAGGGGGAGGGGAGCTTCAATACCACAGACACTGGGACCCAGGACCTAGAATCTAAGCATATGCCCTCAGCCTCATGTGATTCCCCACACCCCATCCTGGACCTCGGCCCCTCAGATTGTGGCTGAGCTTGTGGGCCTTGGGACACTGTTCCCCACACAGGGGCTTCAGCTGTTCTGGATCCATTCCTCGGACACTTCACTGCCCCTCTCCCAGAGGCACAGAACATGTACTACCCACCCCCACTACCAGCACAGTGGATGCAGTGCAAGAACAATCCATGGCAAGCCCTCCCCATCATTTCTCCTGATGACTCAGGTCCTGAGTTTGCAGCCCAGGATGGTACGGTTCACTCCTGCTCCATGCAGCCATGATGGGGACCCAGGCCCTGGGAGAAATGGGAAGCCCCTGGGGGAGGGAGGGGAGAAAGGAATGGGAGAGGGAGGGAACCACATCCACTGCAGACCATGCCCATGGTCATAGCCCTATCTCAGGCCACAGTAGCTAAGAAGCTGAGAAAGTGTTCGAGCAGGAGAAGACATGCAGGAATGGTGAGACGTGGGACGAGGCTGAATTCCTGCACCTTGCCTGCTCACAGCATGGGGTCCCAGGCGCCTAAGTGCTGGACAGATTTCCGTCCTTCAGCACTGAGCAGAGGAGTAAGCCCATCCCTTTACTTCCCCCACTCACACTCTTCCATCCTGGAGCACAGCCAAGTCACCAAGTTCCTTTTGCCCCCACCCCCGCATTCCTCCTCCTGACCCAAGCCTTGGGTACTTAGCTGCCCATGTCCCATTCAATGGGAGCATAAATATGCTTAATTGACACCTCCCTCCCCCATCTCTCAAGATCATGCTGAGCTCCTAGGAGAAGCAAGCCCAAGCTCTGAACAGTCATGGGAAACTGCCACCCCATCCCTGCAAACAGGCATGGAAAGTCACTAAAAGTGTTTACTGAGATTTGTAGGAAAACTCTAAAAATAAGTTACAACTGTAGGTGAATGGTGCCCCATCCCAGCTGGCAATGCCACAAGCCTAGTTGGCAGAGAGCACCCCAAAGTCAGGGAGAGACGATAATGTGTAGCTATGTTTGAAAACTACTACAGTTGCAGTGCACAAACTGTATGAGAAAAATCCTCTGCCCCCCAGTCTTTTCTCTCTCCCTCCAAGTCTAAAACAAGGACATAAGTGATGGCAGGAGTCGTACATGGGAACCATTATCTCAGCTGCTCCACTTTTGCTGCCAGGGAGACTCCTGGGTTGTGCTGTAGAGGCTGGCAACTGACACAACCCTCTCCCCTCTGATCTGATCCATGGGTAAAGTCCATTAGGCATTGGCTGACTCTGATTCTCATGGTATAGGCAGAAACTGTACTGACCACTCTGTACAACCACTAACGCTCTATCCTGTAATTGCAGCCACATCCTTGAGCCAGACCGGCTCCACTCCTTACTCCAACCCCTGAAATCAAAGCAACCCCTCCCCCGCAAGTATTCTTGGTAGAAGAATATTGCAGAAAAGCCAGCGGCTCATGGCAGGACTCTTTTTAAGAATCTGGGATCCAGGGAAATTCTCTCTGGGTCAGGCCATGGATTAAACAGTGCATTAATAGTGGTGGTGATTGTGCATTCTTCCTGGGGTGTCAGCTTATCACAGTGGAGGCACAGATAGAACTCAAAAGGTAGATTCTCACATTGAATGGCAACTGGTGTTCCCTGGCATGCTGTCAAAGAAGATGGCCCCTCTTCATCTATTGAGCTGTTCTCGGGGGACCATGTCCAACAGCAGAAGCCTGGTATATTGGCTGAGGTTCAACTCTCACCAGGGGAATGGTGGGAGCATAGATCCTGGTCATCAGGGACATGGGGCCAAAATGACTCTCCTGAAAGAAAAGCCACCCTACTAGAGACCACTCCTGCATGGACCCAGCACTGAAATGTCTCATCTGTAAGGGAAAAATAGGGAAAGGGAGCATTGTAAGAGCCCCACCAGTATTTCTTGGAGTGGCCAATCCCTGCCTACTCCAGGGATGGTCCAAGTCCCCATGGGAAATAGGGTCCCCAGACCCTCTGCAGGAGCACAGCAATTACCCACCACAGTGCCTGCAGAGAGACCCAGGCCAAGACCTACCACACTGGCAACCCTTCTCTATCCCAGTGGGGGTGCTGCCAACCTGCAGCACAGCTGGGACCCATTGTCCTGGTACAGATCCTCGCCCTGGGTGGGGGAAGGATCCAGACAAGGGATTCACCATAGCTCCCTTGGTGTGTCTATGGAGTGCCCAGGAAAGTGATGAGAGGATCTGAAACATTTCTCTTTATACTTCATTTTTATCATTAAAAGTTGCAACCTCAGACAAAGCCTCTATGTCTCCCCTATCTGCAGAGTCTGCATCTGGGCACAGGAGACCAGGTCATGGCAGCCAAGCTGGAGGCACAGTGCTGGGTAGTCAAACACCTGCAGAGTGCATGAGAAAGGTGTGTAGGAGGTGCCAGTAAAGTAAGGAAGAGATGATACAATCTCTGGTTGCAGCCCCTGAGCTGAGGGTATGCATTGCGGACTCCAGGCACCAAAAGCTGAAGGACCAGCATGAGGAATTACTTAAGATGTGAAGGGGGAAATAGACAGTTTGGGGGCTGTCAAGATGCAGGAATGGGCAGCCAAGGTACATGAACAGGGGTTCCAGAAGAACACCCACTATCTGAAGGAGGCAACCTGCATCACTTTGGAGCTGAGATGCAGTACCAAGGTAGGGAGTTTATGCATAGGGTCCTGGCCTGCTTGGGCTCCACCTATAACACCCGTGATGGCAGGAGTGCCACAGTGATAGCAGATAAGAATAATGCAAACAACTCTATATCTACCAATCCCTGAACCTCAGAGTGTAGCTCGCATATAGTTTCATAGTTTCATAGTTTCTAGGGTCGGAAGGGACCTGAGAAGATCATCTAGTCCGACCCCCTGCCATGGCAGGAAAGAGTACTGGGGTTAAACAACCCCAGCAAGATGTTCATCTAACCTCTTCTTAAAAACCCCCAGGGTAGGAACCTGCACCACCTCCCTTGGAAGTTGGTTCCAGACCCTAGCCACCCTGACCGTGAAATAGCGCCTTTTGATGTCTAACCTAAACCTACCCTCTGCTAGCTTGTGACCATTGTTCCTGGTCACTCCTGGCTGTGCTCGGGGGAACATTGACTCCCCCA
>NW_017729034.1:90332660-90347552 GCF_001723915.1 Gavialis gangeticus
GTGAGCCATGGGGGCTTATGAGCCCTTCTGCTCCCTTTGATCCTCGTTGGGATTACCTTCCTTTGGGCTTGGAGTATCATCTGCTTGAGGAGCAACCACTCTCCTTGAACACCTGTCTCCCCTCCCCTCTGGGACCTCAGTGCTTCCCCAACTATCCTCCTTAGCTCGTTGAAATTTGCCCTCCTAAATTGGCCAGACGTACCTTGATTCTGTGAATCCTGAGACTGGTAAATATAAAATTGTTTGCATTATTCTTATCTACTATCTATCAACAAAATTGGCCTATTATTAAATTGAGAGGTTGTGGTCAGTCTGAGAGTTTGGATCCACCCAAAACAAGGTATCTGGGTCATAAACCCAGTGCCAACAACTGGCAACTCTGCCAGGACAGGGACAATGATTCTATGACCCAGGGACTGGGACCAGGTCCAGTATCAACAACTGAGGACTGGAACTCTAGGACTAGGACTTGAAGGCACTAACCTGACCAATCAGGGAATTTTTTGATACAGAATTAACCTCTCTAGAAGGGTCAGCTAAGACTTGTAGTAGGGTAAGGCTGTGGAACAAAGACCTGTGTGTAAGGTGAAATTATATAGTAGTTCCAAGTAGGGTTGTAAGCTAGGTAACCATGTTTGTGTTACAGTCCTTTGTGCAGGAGGTTGCTTGTTGTACTGCTAATTAAGGGGAGAGGTGTTTGTGGGGGTCAGACAAAGTAGTTTACAGGAGGACAGTTGTGTTGCTGACAGGAGCAGGAGCTTCTTAGAACATAGGGTCACAACCTGATCTCGGAGTGTGCCTGAGGTCCATGGTTTGGACAAGGGTATGGGCTGTGGTCTGCTTGGGGTTAAGTAAAGTAACCTCCTATCACAAGTATGATAGGAAGCTAGGAGCAGAGAGAATTAACCTTCCTGCTGGAGAGACTGTATGAATGAGCAGAGGATAAGGTCTTGGGTCAGAGGAATCAAAACTCATGACAGAGATGTTATCTTTTATTAGACCAACTAGATATTTGCAAATATTTTGCCTCTAGACTAATATGGCTACAACGTGGACACCTGACTCCTTGAGACTGAGGCATTTGTAAGCAAGGCTGCTTTGCAGGGATTGTTACTGGCATGTGTGGCATTGGTTATAGAAGCAGTGTTGTGTGGATCCTCTGGAGACTGTAATTTGGAAATTACAGGTGCAGGTTATGGTGAACCAGAATGGTATCTGGGCAACACAGCTTCAGGGAGCTCAGATACAGTTAAAGGAAGAGAAGGAAAGATCCAGCCCTACCCCAAGATTGAGGAGGGAGGATGTGAAACAGATACTTTGTGATTCTGTGTGGCCCTGAAAATAGATAGAACCACAAAATTTTAATTTTGGGAGGTGGCTAATCATCCTAGAAGGCTAGGAGGGGGCACAGGAGAGACAAGAAATGTTACTGGACAGCTGTATATTCTTTTTTCTGCTTTGGTTCATTGTGCTAGCATTAGAGCTATGCAAAGCTTCAGTCCCTGATCCAATTCAGTGGTGATTCAGCCTGATTTGGTGGCTGAATCTCTGAATCTGAATTAAATCAGAGGACCCTTTAATCTCTCCAAATTGAATCAGAACCCTCCAAATCAATTTGGAGAGATTTGGAAAGATTTGGTGATTCAGACATAGACACAGCTTTAACTGTTTTTTTCTACATACCTTTAAGTAGCAGGTGGCTCATGAATGCTGCAATTGTGGGGCAGATGGAGCATCCCACAGAAGCATGGGGGGCTCCCCAGCACACCTGGCAGCAGAAGAACTTCCAGTCCACTTCCGGGTCCACCAGGGAGTGCGCAGGGCCCCCTCCCATGCCACCCCGGCTTGGTGACTGGTGCCTCCTGGGTCTGGGGGGGAGCACCTGGGGTCCCCCCATGGCCGATCGTTGAGCCAGAGAGTGTGTGTGGGGGGGGGGGAGGCCCACCACACTCCATAGCAGACCCAGAAGTGGACCATAAGTACTTCCTGTCCACTTCTGGGTTCGCCGCCGAGCACGTGGAGGGCCCCCCTGTACCCCTGTGGGACATTCCATGTGCCCCAGCATCACAGTGTTCATGAGCCATGCTGGTACCTTGAGGTATGTAGAAAAAACATTTAAAGCTGTGTCTATGTCCGAATCACTGATTCTCCAAACTAGCATCAAATCTTCAGATTCGGATTTAGCCAAATCAAATCAGGGACAGTGATCCAAATCAACAAATCAAATCAATGTCCCTGATTCAGGCCAAATCCAAATTGAATAGGGCCCGCTTCTCACACCCCTAGCTAACGTGTTTGTGTTGTCAGAGGATTTTTGCACTGGTAGTGGGGGATGGCTTTGCTTCCTCCCCCTCTAAGAATAATGAGGCAAATGCTAGAAGGGAAAGTGTTAACAGCTTGTTAAAGCAGGAAGGTGTTTACAAAAACTCAGAGTACAGCTATGTAAACACAGGCCCTGGTTCATCCACCTGCCAGCTGTGGGGCCTGAGGGAGAGTTCTCCAGCTCCCCACGCACCCCTCCCTCCACCTTCTGACCCAGGTCCTGCTGCAGAGGAGGGATGCAGCCTTCACAGGTATAGACTGTCCCAAGCTCAGGCTAGTTGCATGACATGCACTCCAGGCATGGATGAGGGATGGGACCTAAGGTCCCATAAGGGAGATCCAGGAGTCCAGGGCACATGCTGTGCTCATTGCAGCCTCTTTCTTACCCATCCCAGCAGCTGTCTCCCACCCTGCAGAGCTTTCAAATGGAGTGTGGGTCTGGGATCACACACCTGTCCAGATCCTACATGGAGATATGGAGAAGTCTCTGCTCTTCATTCCTGACCTCTTGAGTAAAGAAGGCATTACTTTACAGTTAGGGCTGCCAGGCTCTTGAATGGGCTCCCAAGAGAGGTGGTGCTCTCCCCTACCTACGGGGTCTCCAAGAGGAGGTTGGATGGATATCTGGCTGGGGTATTATGATCCCAGCACTCGTTCCTGCCCAGGGCAGGGGGTCAGATGTGATGATCTGTTCAGGTCCCTTCCAAACCTAGAAACTATGAAACTATGACCCCTGAAACTAGGGTCCCAGGTCAAAAGCCCCTTAATGCCATTTCTCCCCTCTAAGACTTTGTGTTTGTGGAGTTCAGGCCTTGCAGTATTCCCACTGACCCAAACCATCCACTCCCTCCCCCATCCTAACCACTGCTTCTATCCAGGTTCTTTATCCCCTTTCTCAACCCTGCTTCCCCACTTCCTCCAAAGGCTTGCTAATTTGTGTTAATTGGGAAAAGGTCCAAGTTCTCCTATGGGTAGCATTCAATAGATTTTCTTTATTAAACACACAGAAAGTTTGGCAGCTGTGACTTTTTAATAAACCAAGACACCTCTCTTCCTCATGCTTCATTTCCCTACACTTAGGTGTGTGTTTCTGGGTGGTGGGGGAGGGTGGGCAGAGGTTGGAGCAGGACAGGAAGAGGAGAATAATGTGAAGGCAGCCTGGATTGCAGGAAGCACTGCCTCATATGTAGGGCCGGAGGAGCCAGAGGTGGGAGACCCATGGCCTGGTGCCAGGGCAGGTGCACTCAAAGCCCTCTGGCCCTACTCATCTGGCGAGGGGTCCTAGTCCACAAGGGAGATGAAGTAGTCTGCCAGGGCTTTGTGGATTCAGGCAGACTGCCACTGTGTGGGGCCAGGGCCATCAACATTAGTGAAGAACTCACTGTCTCCCCCATCCCTGCATTGCATGTGCTCACACTGGCAGACCTGGCCTGTGCGCCATGCATCTTCAGTTCAGGCTTCATGGAAGACTTCCCTTCTGGTCTCACAAATGTTGTGGAGGATGCATGCGGTGATGATAAGTCATGTCAGCTTCTCCTTTTCTACCTGGAAGCACGTGCTGAGAGTCCACCAGTGTGCCTTGAGGTGGCCAAAGACATACTCCATCATCATGCAGTACTGCTCAGGCAGTAATTGAAGTTCTTCTTTTGATGGCCCAGCTGTCCCGTATAGGGCTTCAACAGCCAGAGCAGGAAAAGGTAGACCAAGTCCCCAGTGGGGGGGAAGGGGGGGCAATGATGTTGCCAATGATGAAATTGGGGACCCTGGCAGCATAGTGCCTGCTTTCCATCAGCCCAGGGTGTAAGGAGTTATAGAAGGTGTGGGCATCCTGCACTCTGTCCACCCAGCCAGCAAAGATGTGGGTGAAGTAG
Source organism: Gavialis gangeticus (assembly GCF_001723915.1). Taxonomy (NCBI): domain Eukaryota; kingdom Metazoa; phylum Chordata; order Crocodylia; family Gavialidae; genus Gavialis; species Gavialis gangeticus. Next base: position 90,336,854 of record NW_017729034.1, read on the forward strand.
GTCAATTAAACCATTCAGGACATTGGAGAAGTAGCCCTTGAAATTGATGAATGTTTGGGAGGCCTGGGCCAGGCAGAGGCTGGGGGCATGTGTGCCATCCATGGTCCACATGTAGCTGAGGAATCCCATGTGGTGGAAGCCAAAACCAGCTCCTGTGAATTGATGAGGCAGATGAAACAGGTGACCAGGATGTCCTGGATGACCAGACACGCCTTCTGGATGGCCTTCAAGGCCACACTGGTTGGTGATGTAGCAGCAACTGCTAAGGATAACCAGCTTCATGATAGTGATGGCCACATGCTTCTCCAGAGTGAGGGGTGGCTGCATGCCAACATCCTGGCACAGGATGTGGGGCTGCACGTGGGTGATGACATCCATGAAGGTGGCCCAGCACATGCAGAACATCTGAAGCCATTGTTCTCTATCCCAGGTGCCCAGGATGATTGGCTCTTACCAATTGGTGCTAGTTTCATGGGCCCAGAACCAGTGTTCAATGGTCTGGTGGAGCCAGAACATCCCAGCCTCCATGGTATCTTGGATGGCCTTGATGGCCTAATCCTTGTCGGCCACACAAAAGCCAGTGGCCCAGTCCAAGACACTTAGTGAGAATGGGGTGGATGGGTATGCGCAGGACAGCTGGCTTCTGTCTTATGGGCATGAGGGCATATGCCACGATGAGCTGCTGCTGCATAAGCTCCAGGTGGGCATGAATGATGACCCACAGCCTCTGGCAAGAGTCACAATAGGTGACCAGCAGGACCTGCCAGAACTCCTGGGTCTCCCTGATTGGGTGGGACACCATGATGGGGTGCAGGCAGGCTGGGACATGGTGGTACATGCAAGTCATGTTGGCAGGCACTTGTGCTTGCCCTGGGACTCTTCTTGAAGCCTAGGGCTGAGCAATGGGGGAAGGTCCTGGGTGATGCAGCAGGGGGTCGGGGGCATGGTGATTCATGCCCAGCAACCAGCCACTAGGAGGTATGTGAGATTATCCCCTACCTGCTGGCTTCAAGCAGTGTGTTGCAGGTTCTGAGCTCCCCCTACCAAACGGAGAACACCAGTTCAGTTCATATGCACTCTAATTTATAGCACTTCAAGTACAGCACAATACTTAGAGTGCTTCCACCAAAGGGTTTTTGAATGTCTGCATTTAGCCTAAGAAACCATCAAGGAAAAAAAAACCTGAGGGCAGACACAAATAACTAAATATGCTATGGGATGTAATAAAAAGACAAGGACCAATTATCCTTGCTGTGTCCTCATTGACTGAGATGTAACAAGTTTACAGGGAAAATTTATGTTAAATAAAGGAAAATCGTTTTAAGAACATTTAAGCTTAACAAAATAAATTGCTGAGAAGGTTGTGGGATCACCTTCACTGGTAATGTTCAAGGTTAAAAAAATATCATCTATCAGCAAGGGTAAGGGATAATATAATCAATCTTACCACATTGTTGGGGAATGGACTAGATGAGTGGAGATGTCCTCTCCAATCCAACCTCCTTCCTGGGTGTGCCTGTGCCTGTGTTTGTGTTGGGGGATGGAGTGGGGTTGGAAATGCAGGCATATATACTGTATATATGTACAAGAAGGACATATGATGGATGATCCCTTTGTTATGACACACATATACTATCCAATCTCTCCTCATAAGTGAAGATGCAGTAAATGTCATAACAAGAAATCAGTCATGTATGATACAGAATGGATTTTCTCCTTTCATTGTTCTGCAGGGCTAAAACTGTTTTATTTGACAGGGCTGAAAGTGCTCTGTATGAGAAACAAGAAAATACTGAACACTTCTAAACCTTTAATAACTTCTGAATTCAGTGCAGCACTGAATTAACAAAGCATGGCTTCAAACCAAATTTGAGAAAGCCTAAATATTTTGTGTGTGTGTGTGTGTGTGTGTGTGTATAATTATAATAATCTATATGGCAACCAAAGAAAAAGTATTTTTAACCATTTTTGTTTACCCAAATTATTTGTAGATAGACATTAAGCAGAGTCATTGTCTAACTGTTAGTTCCCTTCCATTGCATAGCATGCCTATATATTTCCTGGTTAATGACAAAGTGTATCATCTAAGAAAGGTTAATCTTCACTTCTAAATGATTGGCAGCAGAATTTCTACTGCAGCTCACTAGCTTCTCTCCCTTACTTTTTCATGGAGAGAAATGATACTATGAAGTATGGACTGCCCTGCTGATAGAAAATCTTTAGTAGGAAGTAAGATAAAAATAAGCAAAATCAGGTTATTTGGTTAATTTCAGTAAATTGTGGAAGATGCTGATTGAATATTGGGAAAAGTACTGAAAACAAATGCTGATCATATGAGTAATTCAGTAAAGATGCTTTTATTACCTCAGAGAGAAGGTGGACTATAAAAGCAAAATAAGAAAAAAGGAGCAGACATAGGAAAAGTAGGGCTTTTAAAATCTTTAACTGCTCTCTGCACAGTTTTTCCCCCTTACCCAAATGGCTATTTTCATTCCGCATGGGCCCCAGATGTAAATAGGTATTCACTAGATGTATTGGCTGTTTAAGAGTTTTCATTCATGTTTCTTGTAGCACTTTTATACTAAACAATTGCATCTGTGTACTGTTTTGTGATCCTAACTATGAAGGCTGTGGATGGATCATTTATCTGCCACTCTACTCTGAATATGGAGAATGAAGGGAGGATACACTATGTTACAAACTTCCTTATTTTATACAGGTTGTGTCTTTCTTTATGTATGTAGAGAGATATGGAAAACTAAAGAAATACCCTAACATATTTCCTATTTACCCTTGGATGCTTAATTACTAAATTACAGCTGTAAATGCTCCAATCCCTCTGAATTAAATTCTTATTGAAAACACCATCGTTCTTACAAAGGGCCAATCTTTTAATGTTTAATGATAAATGCTTTATAAAACAAGCTAGAAAATCAAATCTAAGGTGATGTAACCATGTGCCTTATCTGATTGAGGAAACGAACTCAAACTCCCAAGTAAATTCTTTCTCTCGTTCTATTCCTCTCCCAAGGTAAGTGTAGTTGAAACTACCACCATTCAAGAAATTCCCAAAGGTCTTAACCAGGATCAGGTCCCACCACACAAGGCATTGTAAAGGCAAATCCCTGAGCCCTGTAATATACGTGAACATTATGCTAAACTGAAATCCAAGTTAGCCGAACTTTCTTGGCTACTAGTTTGAAGTTTTAACTGAACTTTTCAGTCCCAAAGTTTTCTCCTTTTTCAACATGAATTTTATGTCCTTTCTACCATCTGTGCTGGTTTTGGCTCTTGCACTACACTCTGCTAACTCCAGCTCTTGCTGGATAGCAAGTGCAGCCCCTGCTACTAATCTTACCTACAAGAAAAATCTCCCTCCATCCCATTCCTGTCATCAATTACTCTCTAGGTATCTCACCTCCAACTTGGAAGGCAGCAAACATCCCTTTAGAGCTGTCATCAGTGCTGCTCCATCAGCTGAATGACAAGGCCTTCTGCCTAGTGAGGCAGTCAAATTCCTTCGCCCCTTCCCTTATGGAGATTAAGTGTGTCACCTCTGTGATACACTTGGGCTGACCATGAGTCCACAGAAAGAGCATGAAATACATTTTCAGCCTCTGTTTTCCTATGTGGCATGAAAAGGCATGCCACCAGGCCATGCTGTTTGTAGCTGTTGTTGCTTCTACCAGCTGGTGGGCACTTTAGCATAAAGTAAAGTTTAATGATAAAAAAAAGTTGTTGTTAAATGATAATGTACCAGCCTCCCTGCCCCCAAAACACTTTCATTAAAGGCAGGTGGGCATGTCTTTAAACACACACACACCCTGCATGGATTTTGAGAGGAATCCTAAAAGTAAAGTCTGCACAGGCACAATATGCAAAATATGAATACACACTGTAAAGAATTAAGCCACAATAAACTAATCATTGATAATAACAGACAAAGGAAAATGAAATGCATGTACTACAGCATGTTATTCAAATCTGATAGCAAACAGTTTGGGAGAGGGAATGTCTCTACCCATGGCATTTCTGCTCAACAAACTGCTCCCATCTGCCTTACTGGACAGACTCCTACCAATCCACAATACCAAAGTGTGATCTGCTGCTAGTCTAACAAGCTCCTTGGTGACCTCTACGCTCAGGGGAGCAGAAAGCTTAAAGGTGACCCTCACATTAGAAATGGGAAAACTGAGCAAGAGTTTAAAATCTTACCCCAAGTTGGCTTACTAAGTGACAGAATATAGTATAGAACACAAGGCTGCATCCACACATGCACGGATGTTTGGTTCCCCCAGGACAACCAGCAGTGGTGCACTCGGTGCTGTCACTAGTTGTCCCTGAAGAATGCCTGTGTTACACGCCCTCTGGTACACAGCCAGTTACCCTGGGTGGGGTAGGGGAGGCTGGGGCTGGCACTAGGCTGGCTCCAGCAGCCTTACTTGGGGTTCTGGAGGCCTCTTGGGGCTCCAGCAATGGCAATCCTGCCATGCAGAGCCTGGTTGGCAGCCAAAGTGTGGCTCCAGCCAGCCAGACTCCGGTTTCAGGTGGTACACACTGCCCCTGAATGCACCACTCCACATTTTTTTCCTGTGGGTTTTTTTGACCCCCGAATATCCAGGGGTCAACCCCCCCACAAAAAACAAAAAATCCATGCTGTTCCCTTGCAGTGCAGAGAACACCTGAATGTGCAGTATGTGGTGCTGCATGCCACATACTGCGTGGTCGCACACATCTGGATGCAGCCCAAATGTCCATTTTCTTTTCTTCTAAATAGAGGTCTCCAATGATGTACATGTGTGTTCTGCAAATGATACAGTAGTCATGAGCAGGGTGAACATGTAACTCCTAGTGTAAATTCCAGTTGGCACATATGACTTAACACGGTGTTATTTCTGTTTATTAGCAACAAATTAAATGCCCAGTCAAAGCAAAATATATTGCCTTGTATTCATTTGCTCCATTTCTTTAGCAGCAAGCAATGGATGTGTTAGCTACACAGGCAGCAATTGAATTGCTTAATGAAAAGAGGGCTTAAATTATTTTAGCATATTAAATTTAAACATAAACTAAAAGACACTATACATACAAACAGATTAGGCCTGCACTTCCAAATACACTTTCACTGTGTACTGGGAATACACTATGAGTCATGAAGCTCCATTGCTTCTAACTGAACTACTTTAGAAAAAGATTATAGAAGAGGGTTTGCATCAAGGTTCAAGGAAAGTTAGTCATGCACAAAAATACACATCAAGTTTTCAGTTATATTAGTTAAGTCAAACATTGAAGTCCTTCTGATCTTAACAATCTATTAATTTTATTGCCTCCATGGAGAAATGATAATTCAGTGATGATCAGCTACTAGCCAAAAAAAACCCATACTGTCATTGTTAAGAAAGTCCAGGGCACTGGCTAGTAGCTTAATATGTGGAATTTAGGGGCATTGAATAATAAAGACCCTGATCCAATAAGGCAATCCAGTGGAATTACAACAATTATGGATGTGTTTAAGCATTTGCTGAACAGAGATTATTGCACAAACAGAATTTACTAACATTTATGGCAAGATAGGAAAAATTTCTCTAATGGCAGCAAAAGTAAAAATACTACTTAAATATAAATGAGTTAAGATGTTATATAAAACACCCCTGATATAGCTATACATAATTAAAGGTCTACTGAACTTGAGGTGGCAACCAGCTGATTTTGTGGGCAGTTCCCAGGGCTGGCCACCATTTTTGCAGGCCGAGTGTGGCAGAGAAGCCCATGCTTCTGATTGGCCAAGTGGCCCAGGCAGTCTTGCCCCTCCCTGCAGATTACCAGATGGCCCCAAACCATGGCTTAATTACCCTGATTAAGCCTGGGGAAACCATTAATCTATTCATTATTAATTATGTATTAATGGCTTCCCCAGACTTAATCAGAGTAATTAAGCCATGGTTTCAGGCCATCCCCAGGTGGAGACACTGCAGGCAGCTGCACTGGGGCCCTGGGCTAGCTTTGGCAGGCAGCTGGGAGGCTGCAAGCTCTAGACCAGAATCCATGGAATCCCAGCCCAACTTGTTGCACATGTGCCCAGGACCAGGACCCCAGTATACCTGCTTGCAGCCTCCCCAACACACCCTGGTACCCCCCTGCCCTTCCTCCTCCCCCCTCTTCCCCTAGCTCCAAGACTGCAGGGCTTCCTGACCTTTTCTCTGCTTGCTAGTATTTTTTTCCATTTTTTCCTTTTTTTTTTTTTAGCAGCAAGCCTGCCATTTTTCATGGAGCCCACTCAATTTCAGTAGGTCCCTATACATAATTATTTAATTGACTTAAGAGGAGCAGGATACTAGTCTTAATTAAGGTAGCATATAATATGACTGGTAGCAAAACAATATTCCTTGTGCTAAATTTCTTTTTTTTAATTCTTTCATTTATGTATTTTAGTTTAAAAATGTAAGTTATTTTCCTTACTGTCTTTATAATTCAATGCATTTTCCAAGATGTTCTAAGCAACACATTAATTTCCAGTTTGGTCCAAAAAGTACTACATCTCCAGGGGTATATCTGGCTGTGCAATGCATGCATAGCAAGCTCTCTGAACTCACTGGCTTGTCAGCATGGGTCCCAAAGAAGCCATTGCTTTGGCACAGCTCCAGACCCTAGGGGTATGAACACCACTGCAACTTGCTCCCTTGCCCATTGTCAAATGTGGTTCACAGGGGATAAGCATCAGTGGCATTCATCGCCCCCCCCCACCCCCACTCCCCTGGTTCAGGGTTCCAGACCTGCACTAAAGTGACTCTCTTTGGAGCCACATGGGTAAGTCAGTGAGAGAGGTCATTGTACATGCACTACATACTTGCAGAGGGGCATGTCCACATAACCCCAAGTCCTGGATCTTCCAGGACCTGCCTGGGCACATCTCTGAAGTATTCATTCATGGGTGACTGGTGCCTCCTGAATCTGGGGGGGCACTAGATTACCAAAGGGGGGGAGGGGGTCCCACAGTGGCTGATCACTGACCGGAGGGGGTAGGGGGATCCCCCAATGGCCATTCACTGAGCCAGCGGCAAAACGTGCACTTCCGCCAGCATTTCTGGTTTTGCGGCTGGTGCTTCCAGGGGGTGCACGGTCGATTTCAGGGACACATGTACACCCATGTGCACCCTCTACATATTGCCAATGTGTTCATTGGTCTGGAGTTATTTTTGATTCTCCATAGATTAGTGGAAATCTACAAAGTTGTTTTTTCCCCATGATTTTCTATAATGTACAGGCAGAAGAACTGGAGTCCTTTAATTGTTTTTTTAAATAGCATGAACTCATTCAATTGATGTGAAAAAGTTTCACAAAATTATGCTCATTTCAGCACATTTGAGAAACTCACTAAATGTAATCACTGCTCTATTTTCCTGTCCATAGCTGAAATCCAAGTTAGGAGTTTGGATGAGCATTTTTGAAAAAGGAAAGAATGTAGACTAGATAGAAAAGTTTTTCAAACATTTTCAGCACTTTGAGATGGGAAAGATTTATTAAGTTCCCTTTACTATACCATTTAGACAACTTACTTTCAAGTTCCCTATAAAGTTTGGTAAAATGGGATTCCAGCAGTGAGTAGTTTGTTCCAATTGTGTGCACTTATATGTTGAATGGGTAAAGTGGGTTTCTCTGAAAGAGAAAAAACGTTTGGAAAATAAGCCAAATACAATGTTGTCTATATCTTAATCTGCTCCACTGTTTGTTAATAATCTAATAAAACTAGAAATAAAAAAATCAAAATGTGTTGATTTTTATGTTGCCACGGATAGTAATCTCTCTCTTTCAGGATGTAAGCTTTCCCCCCCTCCCCCTCTCTTTTAGTGTCCGTATTAATTCTCTTATTGTACAGCTCCATTTCATATTTGATTTACTGTTCTGGTTACATCAGTGAATTCTCATGCTGGACTAAATGGATACATAGTTCATGAAAAAATAACTAGCTGATTGTGTATCTTTTCGGGGGGGTCAACTAACTAAACTGAGAACAACTGGTTCAAAAAAGTATCTTTATCAGCACATATGGTGCTATTATAGTCCTCCCAGCACAGCAATGAATGGGTTGGGCTGTACATCTTGAGTACCCCTGGATAAGACACACCATATCCTGCCTTCTTAAACACCCATACAATTTGAGAATTGGGGACCTTTCTTTGTTATGTCTCTAATCCAACTTTTCTATATGGTCTGTTCCCAATATTCTGCACAGGCCACTGCTTGTGGTGTTGGGGTTGCCAAATCTTGTGGGGTGCATTGTGGTGCTATGGGATATCTCTGGAGATGATCCATGATTTGCTGCTTCTGACAAACACATTGGTTGGTTGTGTAGAGGACACAACCCATGATTTTATGAGAAAGTTGCATCTTCCAAGACCCACTCTCAATCTGTTCAGGCTCCACCATGTATGCCATTTGTAGCTGAAGCTGGATGTTAACTCCTCACTGAGGGTAATTCCTCACCAGCTTCATTCAACAGCTCTGTCGCCTAGTTTCTCCCATTATTTTTGCCAGAGAGTAGTTCTGGCCAATTCTGGTGATGTGGCCAATGGTGTGGTAGAGGACAAAAAGTTATTTCTTAATGAGAGACAATGGTGCACTAGTTGATGTCCATATAATGGGTGGCAGTCATCTGACTCTGATGGTCAGTGTTGCTTGCTACTTTCCTCCTGATGTAAGGGGGCACTATGCCAGATAGTGTGAATAGGCAGGAACCAGGGACCCTAAGACCAACCTATTTGTTAGGACAATATGGAGTCTATGATCCTTGTCTGAGAAAATGAGGAAACATATTAATTTAAGAAAATGTTAACTTCTGGAGATAAATAGATATTATCTATCTATCTGTCTATCTGGGCCACAGGTATAGATGGCTATACCCTGTACAGGAGGGATTGAGTAGACAAAAGTGGCAGGGGTGTAGCTCTCTATGTCAAGGAAAGCTACACATCCCTGCAAGCCAACATTGGCACCCACAGTGGGTGACTTGAGACCCTCTGGGTTAAAATCCATGGGGAACATGGCACAGGGGATACTATAGTGGGAGTCTACTACAGACCCCCTACCCAGGGTCAAGACCTTGACCAAGAGTTTGCAGGGAATTAACTGAGGCACATGCTCCTGATGCATGATTGTCATGGGAGATTTTAACTACCTGGACATCTCGTGGGAGGAGCGCTCAGCCAAATCTGAGTGGTCGCAAAACCCTGTCTCGTGCATGGATGACCTCTATCTGATGCAAGAAGTCTATGGGCCGATGAGAGGTAAGATACTGCTCAGCCTTGTACTGGCAACTGGGGATGACTTAGTGACCTAATGATGGAAGGGAAGCTGAGTGACAGTGACCATGAGCTGATTACCTTCACCATCTGCTGTAAAGCTGGCAAGTCAGTCAGTAATACAGAACTCCTTGACTTCAGGAAAGCTGACTTTGACAAACTAAGGAGGTTTGTCAGTGAGGCCCTAAAGGGCCACAACCCAAAGGGGAGGGGAGTTCAGGATGAGTAGTTGCTCCTCAAGGGAGCAATCCTGGATGCACAAGCAAAGTCCATCCTGTCTTGGAGGAAAGGCAGCAAAAGAAAAGAGCACAGCAGCCCCCTTGGCTCTCCATGGAACTGGAGGACCTCCTGCATCTTAAAAGGAAGACCTACAAAAGATGGAGGACTGGAACCACTGCCAAGGAGGAATACTCTGCTCTGGTCCGGACCTGGAGAGAGCAAACCAGGAAAGCCAAATCTGCGATGGAACTCCAACTAGCTACAAATATCAAGGACAATAAACAGCCCTTTTTTAGATATGTGGGGTGTTGGAGGAAAAGCAAGGGCAAGATTGGACCCCTGCTAAACCAGATGGGACAACTGACAACCGATGCCCATGAAAAAGCAAACTTGCTAAATGGGTATTTTGTGTCAGTTTTTCATCAGTCCCATGGGATGCCCCTGCCCACTGTGGGTCAGGGAGGCCTGGGTGAGGGAGATTCCTTGCCCTCCATTGAAGCTGACCTTGTAAAGGAACACCTTGACAGGCTGGATACCTTCAAGTCAGCCGGTCCTGACAGTGTACACCCAAGGATACTCAAGGAGCTGGGAAGCATCATAGCTCAGCCCCTGGCATGGATCTTTGAGAACTCCTGGTGCTCTGGTGAAGCACCCAAAGATTGGAAGAAGGCAATGTCATGCCAATCTTCAAGAAAGAGAGGGAAGTAGATCTGGCAAACTGTGGGCCCATCAACCTGACCTCTATCCCAGGGAAGGTCTTGGAAAAAATTATCAAAGAGGCCATCCTTAACAGACTAGCTGACAGCAATATCCTGAGGGATACCCAGCATGGATTTGTTGCGGGTTGGTCAAGCAAGACCTATCTCATTTCCTTTTATGACCAGGTGACCTATCACCTGGAGAAGGGGAAAGAGATGGACATCGTATATTTTGACTTCAAAAAAGCCTTCAATCCGGTACCCCATTATCACCTCTTGGCAAAACTGGCTAACTGCGGCCTTGACCTCACCATGATCCGCTGGCTGGGGAACTGGCTCCTCAGTAGGACCCATAGGGTGGTGGTTAATGGAAGCCAATGATCTTGGCACGCAGTCACCGGTGGGGTCCCTCAAGTCTCTGTCCTAGGGCCTATACTGTTTAACATCTTCATCAATGATGTGGACATTGGTGTCAGAAGCAAA
>NW_017729034.1:90352552-90357636 GCF_001723915.1 Gavialis gangeticus
CGCTCAGCCAAATCTGAGTGGTCGCAAAACCCTGTCTCGTGCATGGATGACCTCTATCTGATGCAAGAAGTCTATGGGCCGATGAGAGGTAAGATACTGCTCAGCCTTGTACTGGCAACTGGGGATGACTTAGTGACCTAATGATGGAAGGGAAGCTGAGTGACAGTGACCATGAGCTGATTACCTTCACCATCTGCTGTAAAGCTGGCAAGTCAGTCAGTAATACAGAACTCCTTGACTTCAGGAAAGCTGACTTTGACAAACTAAGGAGGTTTGTCAGTGAGGCCCTAAAGGGCCACAACCCAAAGGGGAGGGGAGTTCAGGATGAGTAGTTGCTCCTCAAGGGAGCAATCCTGGATGCACAAGCAAAGTCCATCCTGTCTTGGAGGAAAGGCAGCAAAAGAAAAGAGCACAGCAGCCCCCTTGGCTCTCCATGGAACTGGAGGACCTCCTGCATCTTAAAAGGAAGACCTACAAAAGATGGAGGACTGGAACCACTGCCAAGGAGGAATACTCTGCTCTGGTCCGGACCTGGAGAGAGCAAACCAGGAAAGCCAAATCTGCGATGGAACTCCAACTAGCTACAAATATCAAGGACAATAAACAGCCCTTTTTTAGATATGTGGGGTGTTGGAGGAAAAGCAAGGGCAAGATTGGACCCCTGCTAAACCAGATGGGACAACTGACAACCGATGCCCATGAAAAAGCAAACTTGCTAAATGGGTATTTTGTGTCAGTTTTTCATCAGTCCCATGGGATGCCCCTGCCCACTGTGGGTCAGGGAGGCCTGGGTGAGGGAGATTCCTTGCCCTCCATTGAAGCTGACCTTGTAAAGGAACACCTTGACAGGCTGGATACCTTCAAGTCAGCCGGTCCTGACAGTGTACACCCAAGGATACTCAAGGAGCTGGGAAGCATCATAGCTCAGCCCCTGGCATGGATCTTTGAGAACTCCTGGTGCTCTGGTGAAGCACCCAAAGATTGGAAGAAGGCAATGTCATGCCAATCTTCAAGAAAGAGAGGGAAGTAGATCTGGCAAACTGTGGGCCCATCAACCTGACCTCTATCCCAGGGAAGGTCTTGGAAAAAATTATCAAAGAGGCCATCCTTAACAGACTAGCTGACAGCAATATCCTGAGGGATACCCAGCATGGATTTGTTGCGGGTTGGTCAAGCAAGACCTATCTCATTTCCTTTTATGACCAGGTGACCTATCACCTGGAGAAGGGGAAAGAGATGGACATCGTATATTTTGACTTCAAAAAAGCCTTCAATCCGGTACCCCATTATCACCTCTTGGCAAAACTGGCTAACTGCGGCCTTGACCTCACCATGATCCGCTGGCTGGGGAACTGGCTCCTCAGTAGGACCCATAGGGTGGTGGTTAATGGAAGCCAATGATCTTGGCACGCAGTCACCGGTGGGGTCCCTCAAGTCTCTGTCCTAGGGCCTATACTGTTTAACATCTTCATCAATGATGTGGACATTGGTGTCAGAAGCAAACTGGCCAAGTTTGCTGATGACACCAAACTCTTTACTGTCCAAGCCCCCAAGGTTTGGAAAAGATTGCCACCAGAGGTGGTTCAAGCACCCACTTTGAACACCTTCAAGACACATTTGGATGCTTATCTTGCTGGGATCCTAAGACCCCTTCTGACTTCCTGGCCCTTGGGCAATGGTCTAGACTCGATCATCTCCCAAGGTCCCTTCCAGCCCTAATGTCTATGAATTTATAAGCAGCCCAAAGGTGGCATGATACAAGAAAGAGATCATATGGGACATAAAGATGCCCCCTTTGCCCACATATATTAGGGGTGGGAATAAGTGGAGTAAATTAAGCCCAGATGATAACACTTGGTGAATGGAAAGAAAAGTAGATGTCTTTAAGGAACCAGCAACTTCTCTATCCATAAACACAGGCGGATATCTGATGGGCAAACAGATCAGATGTTGAGCAAGTTTCTTCATCTGGACTGTTCTCTTCTGCTCTACTTTCATTCCTTGGAGTGATCAAGATCTCATCAGCTTTTGAAACAGTGGCTTAATTCATTTCTATTTTTATATCATTAGAATCTTCAAATGTGCAATTAATATTTCTTTGCAGTTAGAGATCCTGTAGCAAAAATTATGAAAGCAAACAGACTACATTAATTATAAGAGAAAAAGAGGGCTCTAGCTATACAAGAGGATCTCTTATGTATTCTTCAAAACTAAGATTTCCACTTTCACTAAGTGGGAATATTTCTGAATTGGTAAAACAAAACAAAAAAAAAAGACTGAGTTCAAAGTCTTGGGGCTCATGATGAGTAACTGATGAGATAAATGATGTTTGATGCAGAACCTTTCATCAAGAGGTAGCAAACTTGTAGGTCCACCCAAAAGCCTGGTGCCCCCTAGGGCCTGAAGCCACCTGCTACACTGCCTGTGTCCCCCTATGATGGGCTCTGCCTCATGGGACAGTCACAGTGTCCTCTATACCCATTCTCCTACTCCAGTTCCCTTCATCAGGCCTCCACTTCCTCAGTCCTGTCATACCTTGCTGTTAAATAGGTTTAGGAAGCTGCCTTCAGATACCTGGAATTTGCCTTTTGGTGCACTGCCCTGCCCTACTCTTTAGGCTGCTGTTCGGTTCTTTCTCACAACCTAAGTAGAGCAGGGTTGTCTTGCTCTTGTCTGGGGCTCCCCTTTCCCATTTCTTTCACTAATCTTGGCCTGATGAACTTTTCAGGCTTTGGCCCTTCTCGCTAGGCTTTAGCTCTAGCTATCCACTGGGTCCCAGCTGCCCACTGGTTCTAGGCCTTAGCCCCTCACATTATGGAGCAACTCCAAGGCACTCCCCCTGTCACACTTTCTATCTCTGATTACACTGTTCAGGAGTCAGCCCCTCAGCCTCAGGCACAGGCCCCTCTAGGCCTCCTCCCACTGCCAGTCCCAGACCATGCATCCTTCAGGGCACCTACCCCTACAGGCTTCACTGTGCTCATGCCTGGGTTTTGGCCCTCTCAGCCTTATCCCAGCTTACTCTGCATGCTACTTTACAGGGCTCAAAGCCCAAAGCGCCCCAGGAACCCTGCTAGGTGGTCTCTTCATTTCCTATAGCCACCACCCAGTCCTCCAACAACAGAAACGAAAACATAGGACTAATCTCCACATGCACATAGCCTGTAAAGCTCCTTCCATAGTGAGGAATCAAACGAAATTGAGTCTCAAACCCCAGACTCAGGCTTATATAGCTCCTCCCCCTTCCAGCCATCTGACCTGCCTTGCTGTTAGTAGCACCCCCACCCCCAATGCTGTTTACCCCCTATTCAGCAGCTGCCTGCAATTTTCAAGCAAAGTGCTGGAGCCCTCTTACCTGTGCTCCTTAAAGGCAGCATGTGTTTTGTGACCCTGTTTTTCCTTCTTTCAAGTAAGAGGGGGAAGGGGTGCCCTGTTACAATTCCCCTTCACCTCCAGTCCCTTTCCTGCCACACCTTTGATATTACTGCTATTATATAGAGGAAGCAGTCTCTGGAAGCCAAAGTAGCTTCTGTGCTGCTCCTCCCCTCTGGCTCTGTCCTTGAACTTCACTGTCCAAACTAAGTCCTGAAGGTCTCTATACTTCCCTCAGGGGTTTTTCCCCTTTAAGCTAGCCCCTCTCAGCCCTCAAAGCAGCTGTCCCAGCTCTCACCCACTTTTCTCTAGCTGAGCCTTGGTACACTGCCTCAGATCTCAGCTCTTGGTCCTTGGCCCTTCCATCCCTGCCCAAAGCAGGTTTCATTCTTCAGAGCACCCCGTCATGTGGCCCCTGCCTTCATAGTAACAAGGATAGCCAGGTTACAGAGTGTCCATTACAAATGTTAATTTAAATACAGCATCCAAATAAGTTTGGGTATTATTACTGCACCCATTTTACAGGCGGGTAAAATGAAAGGCAGAGACTGTATGCAACTTCCCAAGGACTTCCTTTCTTTTGTTTACCACTATCTTGATTTCCCTTTGTCTCTTTCAAATCTCTGTTCTTCATCTGTTTTGTTGATTTTATTTACACTGAAAACAGTATTAGCATAAACAATATATAGATCCTTCTAAATACACTGTAAACAACACATATGGTTTCTATATGCAGTATCAGTAAACAAATCAAATGGAGACTAAACAGAAAGGTCCTCTATACCTTCCTTCCTGAAAGAAGAAAAGCAGGCTGTAATGAGATTTCATGTGAAGCCTGCCGACTTCTTTCTATAATCCATGTAACATTTTAAATATTTATGAATGTGTTAAGCCAACTAAATTTCATCTGTCTATTTCAATTTATCTTTCCCAGTGGTCCATTTGTTCCACTTAAATCCCAACTCCATGATCTGAAGGTAGCTTAACACTGAGACTCCTGAAGCAAGGTCCTCAAGATAAACCTTGATTAGTCTTTCCTATGGTTGTAATACCACGGCTTAATGGGCCATGTGGCATTCCTGGCTCCACTGTTTTTCTATAGTTCACTTTGACAAATACTGTTTTAAGTAGATGGAATAAAATGCAAAATATGATATTTTCAAGCCCAATGTGAGCATGTCTTCCCAAAGGTCAGAAAATGTTGACTTTAGAATTCCTTAAACACTTTCTACTGATAAGTTTAAGATCTATTTTAGTGTTCAGTGTGACACATTTTATATGAGTGCAGAGTCAACCAGAAATAGATTTTCTTGCAAAGTTTTTCAGTCTAAAAATTTACAGCAATTAATATTTCACAACTGTAGATTAAATCTTAGCTGCTTTCTTTTGGTAATAATAAAAATCTTCTTAAAACTACCTTCCTATTATTAAAATATCCATTGCTTATGAACACAGAGCATGATTTCCCCCTACCAGGGATCATGATGGTAAACATTTTTAACCTTGTTATATATTCCCTTTTTTTAAAAAGGTCCACAAAGGATTATTTTGCATACCAAATTGACGGAGAAAATATCTGACAGACTCAACACCACAGAAGTTTGACTAAAGTATCAGGGAATTTTTATTAAGTTCCATTAATTCAGTAGTCCTTCCATTTTTATAACAAATAAAAATGAATTTCTATCAAAACCTTTTTAATTAAAAGGCAT
>NW_017729034.1:90362636-90382471 GCF_001723915.1 Gavialis gangeticus
AAAAGGAAAAGACAAAAAAAAGACAAGACCTAAGAACAAGTACAATGGATGTAGATATCCCAGAGAAATCAGTACAGTACTGCTGAATTGGTAAAAGGAGCTTTAGTTTCTTGCATTTCATGAACAGAATTTGCAGCATTTCCAGATCCTTCCAGTTTGCTGCCCAGCATCCTGTTTCTCTTCACTTGTAGCAACAACAAACAATAATAATTATTATGATAATAATAATTAATAATAGTAATAATTTCTTCCAGCATTTGGAGGGCTTAACCACTGACTATCCTGCCATTGGTAGACAGAAATCTAAAAATAAATTGAAAAGAACCATTTTTTCATCCTGCAACACATTTGGCCAATTAAGGCAGTAAGGGGTTGTGTCTGTTTGTGGAATTTTGTTTGCAGAAATATTGTAGTCTTATAATGTCTTATAACATTTTATGAACATAAGGAAAAAGCACACAAAAGGGCAACCATCCTTCCAAGGCAGCAAGTGCTGAGTAAATATAGCAAGAATGCAACTTGCTGTGACTGAGACACAGACATGGTTTTAGTCATCAAGATGACTAAATAAAATAAGTGAGCAGAAAATACTCTCTTTTATTGGTAAATCACAAGCTGCATTGTTAAGCCTCTATAGAACAGTCTTAGAGCTCTTTCCTAAAATAGTACCTTTTAGCTTTGCTTTTACTTTTAAAAATAGCTTCTCTTCCACTGCGAGGAAGTCACGGCACATAGAAGAGATCACATCTCACTATAAAAGTATGGGACAGGCATCATGTAATCTGCAGATTCATGGCTAAAAATTTGTATATAGTACTAAAGGATTGTTAAAAGTAGTTTTTTGTTTTGTTTTCTTCGAACGACAAGCTAAAATGATATACTATATATTGCAAACCCATGATACGGGGTGCAGAGAGGCTAGAAGCAAACAGAAGTAACTATGACTTCAGCCCCAAGAACCATCATCAATAATTGCAAAGGAAAGCATGATACTGCCATCTACTTCAGGGGAAGCCACTAGACTTTTGAACTATTTTGAATATGTAGCCCACTCTGTACTCTAGGAATTCTATAGGACCAATAAGCAGGTATTTCACAATGTCAGTCAATTTTTATCACCTAAAATTCATTTTTTCTAAGCTTTTTAAATTCAGTGCAGTTATATAAGTGCACTCCAAATTGTATCCTACTACTAAAAAGTCCATTGCTGTCTCAGCTATGTCATGACAAACTTCCTTGTTCTCTCCAAATGTCTTTTCAGAATTGTGAGGGGAAAAAAATCTTCTCACATAGTAACAGTCTAAGAGTAAAAAATGACATGGGAAGCAGGAGATTAATATATTAGAGTGTTGTTAATTTACCTTGATTTATTGGCATGTCCAATCCATATACTGTACATTTTCAAAAGCCAGCAATGAGATGATACTGCAAATCACTTGCTGAATCCAGTGAAGTGTATCTTTTTTTCCCTTCAGCTTTAGGTTGGCAGCTTGACTGCAAAAGATTTTGCTTTTCAAACAAATGTATTTTGTGAATGACTTGTATGAAAGGTAACCAGGACACATCAACATGAGAAAGAACTGTAAGGTCAGAATGACAATTATTGAAAATCTTCTATCATCTTGAAGTGGTGAATTCACAAGGTGTTCTTTCCTCCCCCTCAACAGTTTATTCTCTGGAGATAAGAAAAGACAGAGTCCCTAACCTGATGCCTAGGATGTGGGTACTGAAATACATATTTTAGTGGTGGTAGAATTCAGGTTAACCAAGTTAGACTCTATGTAAAGACTATAGGATCTACATTTAGAATCTAAACATGAACTTTTCCTGGTTACTATTTTACTTATGGCTTGGCATAACAGTTATTTACATTTTTTAAAAATTTTGTATAAACCAGTAGCTTCTGATTCCTTCTCACTGGTGTAGCTAAAGCAATACAAGAACTGCACTGTGCCATGAAATATTCACCCACATATATTCATTGTTGTGTAACTCACTGTTGGGTAGACCACTGGGAGGAAGAGGAATGGGAGACAATGGAGCTAAGAGGGATTTAAGGATTGAAACTAGCACAGGCTTTTGTTTTTTTTTCCTTAAAATTCATGTTACCAACATAGTTGCAATTTAGTGAAATCCTTGTTCCCTTATTTTTCTCAACACTTAGTAGTTTTCTGACCAGAATGGAATTAGTTAACTATCCAAAATGACTTAAATTCAAAGATGTGTAATAATCACGCTGGAAAAAAGTGATAATTAAGAGTCTGAAGTACAAAAGGGTAATACACTGTCCTCTTCCACAGTAGGGAAGTTCATTAGCAGTGGAATCGTGTCATTTGCCCATCTGTTCATAATTGCATTCACCACAGGAACTAAGTGAAGGAAGTGACATCATATAGTCCTTGTAAACACGGGTCTGTAAATCACATGTGTGTTCTTATCTGCATGGATACTTGCTGGAACACTAATTGAACCTTTTTTCCAACCCAGCATAGATGGATGACCCCATCAGATTTACACCATTGACTAAAGGGATCTGTCTAGATGAACTCTCCAAGGGGGGGCGGGGGAAGGAAAAAAAAGACGACACAGCTTCTGTATACTAGTAAGGCCATATAGAGGGGGTAATTATCCTTCAACCAGTTGGAGACATACCTCTTGTTTGTATGTCCTAAACATCGGGTGCTTAGCAGCTGCTGTAATATCAATGGGCAATTGAAACAGGCCCTCATTAGATTAGCACCGAGCTTATTGCTTGTGCCAGTCTCATTATTATTGGTGACTAAACTGGCAGATTGTCAGGATGCCTCATGGCGAGATGAGCTTTTGCAGCTCTTTGTTTGTAGTTATTATAAACAATGAAGTGAAAGCAATCCCCTGGGCATAGTCATGTCTCAGATGTTTTCATGAGCAGCAATCAGCTTGCAGAAGCAGCAATGGTAAACAACTTCTTATTTTAAGAAGCGATATTAATTAAAGCACGAAGCATGGTTCTGAAAGAGAACTTGTTAATTATTTAATGTCACCTGCACTGAGTGATCAAGCCCACCAGTTGGAAATTGTTTCATTCTGTCCCAAATGAGTTCTGCCTGTCATCTGAACCAGTGGAAACGTGTGTTGCCAAGTAGTAAGAGTGTAAAACTGAGAGTCATAGCACATTTTACTGTACAAAATACAAGTTGAAATGGTTCTAAAGAATACTGACCATGAATGTAATCACCCAGTAACATGTTATATATAAATGAGATCATATTGTTTTATTGAGTTCATCATAACATTTATGGGGAAAGGGGGCTGTAATAGAAGAGATTCATGGTTTTTTAAATATCCAGTCCAACTACCAGTATCACAAGATATCAGTAAGTAATTTGGAACTTAAGCCTGATGTGAGGGTATCAAATGTCTGACATTTGCTTAAAAAGATGCATTGAGAGGATGAGACAAATCTCCTAACTTTTTGGCAAGACTCCTGATTCATTAATGTAATGCCAGCTACAGATCACAATTTTCCTTTTTTAAACTTCATTTTTAATCACTCAGGAAAATAACTTTTTTTTTAAGTCAGAGACATGATCTACATACATCCTGCAGCATTTGCATGCTTATCTTAAATAACTGGGTTTGCAGAGCTATTCTGTAAATCTCAATGAAAACGTGCCATCTGGTTTAATTTTGGGTTAACACTTTTAACCCCATTGAAGTCAGTGGCAAAATACCAATTGATTTCAGTTGGACTAAGGTTTGGGAGTCATGATTCACTGCATATCACAATTTTTTACTGGGCTAAAAAATTTTTACTGGGCTAAAAAATACTAGGAAAATAATACCTCTTATGATATGGTGAGAACTTGTGCTTTGAGTTGAAAGTAGGAAAGTGTAAAAGTGACCAAATGTTACAGATGTGGAGAAAAGTAAAGGTTATCCCATTTTAAATCTAAGGCTTATTTCTGGGTGCTAACGAGTTACTATCCCGTCCATGCCCCCACTGAAAAACTGAAATGTCTAGCTTTTATTAACAACTCTATTGTTCTATTTCCTAGAATAATTAATCAAATATTTATGCCTAATCTTTAATTCAACCTTGATTGAATGGGAGCTTTTTGCAGAGAACAGACCCTGAGCAATGGCTAAGCAGTTTTTCCTACTGTGCTGATGTGAAACTGCTACACCCCAACAGTGGATTTTTTAATTTGAAGGCCATTAAACTTGGTGGACAAGTTCATCTCCAGTAGCATCTCATCATGCTCAGTAATGTCAGTCATTTATGTCACACAAATGTAATTTTGAAGTGATCACTGAACTCATATTTTGAACTCCTGTGCAGAGGACAGAAATTCTGCTAAGATGCTAGCATGATTATTAAAATAACCAGTTTTGTGAGAACATATTGCATGAGAGAATCAAACTAAACAGAGCAAAAAGAAAAACATATGATAGAAAGTTACAGGCATCAATAGCAGCACTATAGAGAAAAGGATATTAGGGAGTAAGCATGTAAGAAAAGAAACATTGATTCACTACCGGTTGATTTGAGAAATGGGTTCATGTTTCTTTCTGTTATATACTCTAACCAAAAAGAAAAAGGAAAAAAAAGAACTTGAAGCCCTGAGGACATCATCTGAACCAATGGATCTGCAATATTAATGAACTACAATTCTGATAAACTATAAGATCCATCAAAGACTGAGAAGAATACAAAGCTTACCGTGGAGGTTAATTAATTATCTGATGGCTATAGATAAGACAACAGGCGATCCATATCCCAAGTCAATCTAAAGCAAAAGTTGACAGGGCATATCCAGAAAGATGTTAGCCCCAGGGACAAGTTTATACTCAGGACAAGCAATCAACATAGTTAGATGTGGCAGTCAGTCAAAGCTAACAGTGAAGTAAACATGCTTAACATGAAGCATCAAGGAATTTAAGAGTAATATTTCAAATCATAAAAGTGTAAATGTGTTGTTTGTTCCTTTAAAAAAAAACATTTATGATTCGTGAGAACAAAATGCTGCTGTAAGTTACAATTCTATTATCACCCTGCAACAGACTAAATTGATTACACAATAATGTTTCTATTTTTTCCCACTCTCTCAACCATACTCAAAGGTGTCTTAACAGTCAATAAAGCAGCTGCAGCAGCCGCCCCAGCTTGCTGCAACTAGACAACATTTTTTTAATGGGATTAATTTCACCTTTGGTGGAAAGGAAGAGGGTGAATGCACACACCATTACTAGCATTTCTGTCAGGATTAGAGATGTGGGCAGCTTGACAGTTTTACTTCATATATATTTTGGGATAGGATGTAAAATGGATTGTGCAAACATTTATTTTCCACTCATCCATATAACATTATCTGGGGTAGGTTAAGAGCACGAATTTCATTTTGAACACTGGACTTGTATCAACAACAACAGTAATAACAATAATAATGATAAAAACTACTAAAATTCAGTCAAAAGGGTCAACATACATCAGATTTCTTTCCTAGCCAAAGTCATGAATCAATCCCTATTCACGCACACAAACCCAGTTTGCTCAAAACTACAGTGGAAATAGGTGATCAAACTCTTTTCCTTTTAGAACCTACAAAGACATTTCTCCTAGAATTTAAACCAGTGAAGTTTCAGTATTAAACAGTTTTCTGGCAAAAGGTTATATTTATACAGCTAGAAGCCGGCCTGTGCCAAGAGCCCATCTCCTAAGGTTATGCAATCACAAAAGAAATTAAGCTTTTGTTTAAGAAAAAGTTTCTATACGTCAGGGTAGTTGAACAGATGCATACTGTCATAAACATGAGTTGAGCATAACAGATTCAAAGACAGTGTGGTTAAAAAAGAAAAAAAAATGGTTAAACCAGACAGGAAGGAAAATTATGTTGCTTCAGGGGATGTGCTGTTTCATGAAGCCGAAGTCACAGACACACAACTACCACAAATTCTCCCTCAGGATCTCTCAAATGGGTTTAAACCAAAATTTGATTGGTTTAATTTTAAACCAGAAGTTTTTGATTCTTCACCCAAAATAGAAATGTTTCCAAGGGGGGTAGACAGGGGGATGAACATACAGGCAGTCCTCAACTTACAGGGTTTCAAGTTACAACATTTCACACTTACAACTTTTATTAATTGACACCCTGTTTCAACTTTATGACATCAGTTTCGACTTTACAACGCTTGATCTGATGTGATGCCATGCCAGAGAACAAGTCTGCTGCATTTCTTCTCTCCCTGGAGAACATCTGTCTAAACTTCCTTGGACACTTCCTTTAAGAAAGCAGACAAGACTCCAGAGAAACCTGCAGCCAAGACTCCTGAAAAGACTCCAGCCAAGAACCCTTCAAAAAGTCCAACCAAGAGTCCTTCAAAACGTCAAGCAAAGCCCCCTCAAAGAAGTCCTGCCAAATCAATATGATTGCTATTTATAACAGAAATACATTAATGTAGCTATATTACTCATCTATAATTGATCAAGCACAAAATTCTGGGGTATTTTTGATGAAAATGGGGTATCGGACCTTGGTTCAGGAATCAGTCCTCCATTTATAACATTGCTTCTTATGAGAAAATTGGTTCCAAGTTACAATGTTTTGACTTAAGACATGGTTTTCAGGAGCCAATTGTGTCGTGAGTCCGAGGACTGCCAGTACATCTAAAAGCAATTTCTAACAGAGGCCAGTCTGAAACAATACCTCTGAGGCATATGAACTGTCCCATATATTTTGAAGACTCTCAGGTCCTGGGCCTTGCCAAAATCATCCCAACATATAACTCCCTCCATGTGTCAGGACAACAATTCAGTGGAACTGATCCACAAATGATGCAGATACAAGCCAGCTGCTGAGATAAATAGTGGAGGATCACCTTTCTGATATGTTGTCTGCCTCTGTAGGGGTCAGAGGAGATTTGCTGACTGTATTGGGTGAAGGGTGGGGATCTGGGATAGATCCACCCATAATGGTGCACCTAGGGAACCAAAATATTGTATAACAGTAATGGATACAGGAACACCTCTCTCATTCTCCCAGTCTTCCCTTTCTAACTTGCTCCTACTCATGTTTGAAGAAAAAGACATGATAATGTAAAAAAATATAACTCTTCTTCCTTCATAATACTAGTTTAGGATACTGACATTATACTTTTTGCTGATTCCCAAGTCCTAGGTCAAAGTACTTTTGGTAATGTTTTTTCTTTTATTATTACAGCAGGTCAATAAGCTAGAAGACAGACATGGATGGAATGTGAATAGAACTGTTCTCTTACTGCATGCATATCATTAAAGTGCAAATTAATGTAAAAGAACAGTGATTTGGATTTTCATTTTCTGTGAAGGGAAAAATATTGTAAATGTCACTTCACAGTGTAGGACATAAACAGGAGGAACATCATCATCATAAAAATTGAAGAAAGTTCAGAGGACAATTGGAGATAATATGAAATATCATATCAGTTGAGTATCTACTTCTTATACGATCATGTGTTATCCAAAGCTTTAATTCATTGCCCTCATTGTTACTCTGAAGGACTTAATTTTTTTCAGAGGAATGGTAATTATAGGCTGTGTTTAAGTCCATTAATAAAAAGTGAAGGAAATAAATGGCAAAGGTGTCACCTGAGAGATTTCACAGAGCAGGCTTTCTGCTGTATTTTTGCAGTAAAAATAAGTTGGCAACATGCACAGGAATACAGAAAGGCATTTAGCATTAAGACTGTACTATGAAAGCCTTTTTGGCAACTAATGTCTATCATCCCACCATGGGAAAGCAGAATCTGGGGACATTTTGTTCACAGGATTTTATATCAAGCCCTTGACTAACAAATATTAGGCCCATATTCTTTGTGCATTCTCTTGCTTTGATTTTTTATGCTCTCCCACAGCATTTTTAACTGACTTTCAGAGTTTACTTGGAGGCTCAGTAAGAGAAGTTGCTGAGCATCTCTGGGAGCTGAGGGAACTCCTCATCTCATGACAGTGGGCATATAATTAAGCTCTAGATTTTACAGCTATAGTTTGATCAACTTTTTTACCAATGAGTGCAAGTCTACCTGCTGCAGGCCATACAGGTGCCGCACATGAGCAAAGGAACCACTCTTCCATCTCCTCCTAGGAACAGAGAGCTCCCCAATGGGCTTGCTGACAGGGAATACCTATGGCTCTGCCAAGACACCGGTCTACAGAGCAGACTGCAAATACTGGGGAGAATTGGTTACACTATCCTAAAAAGGTGATGCAGCCTGTCACTCCCTCCCTAAAGTACCTTGGACCTGGCACAGAACTGTGCCTCATTCAATTCCAACGTAAGTGGGGCAGTTCCATGTTGCCCGTTGTTCAGAAATAAGCTTAACTAACAGAAGCTAGCTCTTAGCATTTTTCCCTCTTCTTCCAAGACCAATATCCCATTCTGACACCAATGTGTCCCTCTGCAAAATGGTAGCAGATGTCAGGGTCTTGTAGGCTGGTTTCCAGTAGACTTAAAAAACAGTAACGCAGAATCTGTTCTATTATATATAGCTTGCTCTGTTTACACATAAACAGTGTTCCTGGATCAGAGATGCAGTCAATCTCTTTTTCCAGGAATCACAGTTCAAGACTAATTCCAGTTCAAGACCAGCTCAAAGTTATGCCCAAGACTATAACCATGCCCAAGAAACAAACCCATAAAATTTTTCTTCTGTTTCCTGTATCATGGGTTGAGTAATAATATTTAAGCATGCCATACTTATAAAAGTAAACTAGCTCTTTTTAAAGAGAATTATTTTCAGATATAGTCCAACTGCCTCTTGATGCACACAGACTGGTGCCTTTTGTACACATTTCTTCTCTGCATGTCATGCCAAGTTTCAAGTAGATTAGGCACTGGATTGTTTGAATTCTGCTAGGGTGCCATGTTCTTTTGCTGGGGAATACCAAATTATTGCAACTGAAACTCTTGCCAAAAACATTAGTTTCAAGTAAACTTTCACAGTACAGATTTTCAGGCCCAGGAGGGAATTTCTGGTGAGACAGAGAGAGAGAACAAACTGCCCCAGACTTGCCAATACAACAGTAGGATGTCATTCTCCCATTGTACTCGGCCTTTGTGAGGCCACAGCTGGAGTACTACATCCAGTTTTGGGCTCCACAGTTCAAAAAGGATGTGGAGAAGATCAAGCTTCCCAACACGCATGATCAGAGGTGAGGAAAACAGACCTTATGACAACAAGCTGAGAGCCATGGGGCTCTTTAGCCTGGAAAAGCGCAGGCTCAGGGGTGATCTGATGGCCACCTATAAATTTATCAGGGGTGACCACCAGTTTTTGGGGGAACATTTGTTCACCAGAGTGCCCCAAGGGATGACAAGGTCGAATGGTTATAAACTACTGCAAGACCATTTCAGGCTGGACATAAGGAAGAATTTCTTTACTGTCCAAGCCCCCAAGGTCTGGAACAGCCTGCCATCCGAGGTGGTTCAAGCACCTACATTGAACATCTTCAAGAGTAAATTAAATGCTTATCTTGCTGGGATCCTATGACCCCAGCTGAATTCCTGCCCTTTGGGCGGGGGGCTGGACTCGAAGATCTTCTGAGGTCCCTTCGAGCCCTAATATCTATGAAATCTATGAAACATGTTGATTAAAAATTCCAGACCTCTGATAGGTTTGAATGGAATCTAGAAAAACATCTGTCCATCCTTTAAATTGCTGGACTCTCTCCATGTCCTTTGATCTTTCTTTCCTTAATGGCTCTAAGCATCTATGATCTTTAGCACTTAACAGATTAGTGGAGTTTTAGAAAAGTAGGGCTAGAAGGAATCTCACAAAGGGCATGTCTACATATCACCCTACATCACCATAGCAACATTGTACGTTACTGTATGGAGTGCTACAGCAGCGTAGCAATAATGTGAGTCTACATGTGATTGGCAGCTACTTTGCCATAGCAGCGTGCTCCCCCATTATAGTGCTCTGCTATGGCAAAGTAGTGGCAAAATCTCACTGTGTGCTGGGTTCACAGCACAGTACGGGCAGTTACTGAGCCATAGCAACATTGCCGTGTAGACGTGCCCACAATCACCTAATCCAGCCCTCTTCCCAAGGATAAGTATCCCTGACTAAACTGTTCCAGCCAAGAGTCTGTCCAACCTGCTCTTGAAAATTCCAAGAATGGAGATTCCCTAATTTCTCTAGGTAGCCTGTTCCAATGCTTGACCACCCTTATAGTCAGAAAGTTCCTTCTAATCTCCAACCTAAATCTTCCCTGCTGAAGCTTGAGGCCATTGATCCTAGTGATGTCCCCTACAGCCACAGAAAAAAGCCAAAGGTAAGAAGCTTCAAATAACTGTGGTTTCACCTTGTCTGCCTTTCACTCCTGATGTAACTTGGTATCCTAGTCCTGGGTACCTCTTCCATAACATCTCCTTCTTCTATAGATTTACATGCCACAAAGTGTGACAAAGGTTGTTCTCAACCACTACACCAGGGTTAAAAGGAGTCTGAATATAAGTAGTATCACAGGCTTCGTGTAGAGGTCAAGCTTGGATTGAATTTAAGTTTGTCCTTTAGATATCAGTGTTCTCAAAATATTTCCCTTTATTCTCTGAATATAATGGACAGGGTCCATGGGAACTATTCTCTCTTTCCTCTCATGTTACAGATATTTGGGTATTGTACTGAGCTGTACTGTGCCAAATCCATGATTTGCTTTGCCCTAATGCACTCCTTTGTGTTAACCACTATATACATAGATTATATATCTTGTTTTGTGACTTTCTTATTGACAGCCTGCATTTGTCAGCTGGCCTCATAATATTTTGATTTTACATAACCAGATGTGGTCATATATTTCTAATTGAAAATAGTGGGTTACCAGCATTGCTGAGACTGGAAAAATGTTGGCTCTAACTAGAAACAAACTAGTCAGTGTTCAAATCACATAGTTGCAAATGTGGCATTGCAAAAGCTGGTAGAATCCTACTGCAGTGGGAGCATCAGCAGCAGCAGTCCCTCAAAGTCAAGGATGACATCCATCAGGCTTGATAGGTCCTTGGGTGACTGAGGAGCCCAATTCTGCATGCACACATTCTTTGACAATTGGAGCATGTTGTTGTATGGGGCAGTAGGATTTAGAGCCCCAGGTTGGTTTCCTTCCCCTTCCTCTGCCACAGCTGTTCCACCTTTGTATCAAGTCATTGGGCCTCAAAGTGGTACATGCCTTGGTGGAGCAGGTAGCACCATGCTTAATGGTCAGCAGCTTGCTCCTCCCAGCTGTTGGTGTCAATACCTCCTTGCTTGAGGGAGTCTTTGTACCATTTCCTTTGGCCGCCCTTTGAGTGTTGACTAACAGAGAGCTGGGAGAAGAGAATCTGGTGAGGGAGGTGGTTCTTGGACATCTGGACCCAGTGGCCCATCCATTGGAGTTGACTTCTGAAGAACAAGGCTTTGATACTGGTGGATGCAGCTTCATGGAGGACGTTCACACAGGTCTGGTGGTCCTCCCATTTGATCCCCAGGATTCAATGCAAGCACTGCTGGTGAAAGCTCTTGAGGGTCTTAATGTGGCATTGGTAAATGTCCAGGTTTTACTGCTGTAGAGGAAGGTGGTCAGCAGAACAGCCTTGTAAACCAGGACCTTCATCGACTTCTGAAAGTTTCTATTTTTGAAGACACGCTGTCACAGCTTGAAGAGGGTGCAGTTGATCCAGTGCTGGACTTCTTCATCAATGGTAGCCCGCAGAGAGAGGTGGCTGCTGAGAAACAGAAAATGCTCCACATACTCCAGAGCCTTCCCGTCCATGATGTTCAGATAGCTGAGGGATGTTCAGCTGGCCTGGGGAAGGTTGGTGGAAAACCTTCATCTTGGTGGTGTTCAAGGACAGGCCAAGTCTCTTATATAAAGCATTGAAGACATCTAAGGTTTCTTGCACACCCTGTGCAGAGTGAGCCATCCCGCAGCAATCATTCACAAACTGAAGGTCATGGATGTCCTTGGTGATGATTTTTGTTTTTGCCCAGAAGTGCCAAAGATTGAAAAGCTTCCCATCCAGTAGATACTGGATACTGACCCTGGATGGTAGATCATCTCAGATGAGGTTGATGATGGCTGTCAGGTAGATGGTGAACAAGGTGGGGGTGATCACGCAACCTTGTTTGACCCCGGTCTAAATGCAGAAGGTGTCAGTTTCAGATTTTCCACTCAGGACAGTGGCAGTCAGATCATCATGCAGGAGTGTCAAACTTCACCAGGCAGCCAAGGCATTGGAGGATGGTCCACAGAGCTTTACAATTTAAGGAATCAAATGCCTTGGTCAGGTCAACAAAGGTGAGGAACAGTTCTTGATTTTGCTCCCGACATTTTTCTTGGATCTGTCTGGCAATGAAAACCACATCCACAGTGACCCAGGATAGTTGGAAGCTGCACTGGATTTCTGGAAGGATCTCTTTGACAATGAGATGAAAGTGGTTTAGGAGGATGTAGGCCAGGATCTTACTCACAATGGACAGGAGGGAAATCCCCCTGTAGTTCCCACAGTCAGATTTGTAGATGGTCACAATGGTTATGTTCTTGAGATCCCAGGGATGTCCTCTTCATCCCAAAGGTGGAAGATAAGCGGGATGGCTCACAGGGTCTCCTCCAATACAGTGGACTCCTAGTTAAGGAGGAGTTCAAAATGCTCCTTCCAATGCAGACAGATGGTGTCAACATCCTTCAGGAGCCAGGAGCCTTCCTCTGATTGCAGGGGGTTTTGTCCAATGGAGTGGGGTCTGTAGGTTTTCTTGGTAGCCTGGAAGAAGTTATACATGTCATGCTGGTCAGCATAGCCCTGGATCATGCATGCCTTTTCCACCCACCAGTTGTTCTTCATGTCATGGATATGTTGCTGGACCTCAGCCTTCAGTTGGTTATACACTGCTGTCTTTCACTGAGTTCATGGATGGCTTTGCCAGGTGATGAAGGCTGCATGCTTCTGCTTGAGGAGATCGTGGATCTGAATGTCATTGGTGTCAAACCAGTCCTCATTCTGTCATGATGTGAACCCAATAGTCTGGGTACAGGCATCTTGGAGAGTGGACTTGAATTGCTCCCAGTGTGCCTGGATGGAAATGTCATAAGCAGTAGGGAGTTGCTCCAGTGCATCATACAACTGGGCCCAGAACTCCTCCAGCTGTCCTTCAGAGCTTCAATGTTCAGCTGTCTCTGAGTGGCCTTCTGGGTCTTCCAGTGTCTTGGCACCAGGCAGATGTTTATCACTGAACACACAAGTCAATCCATCAATCCTCCAGGTCATTGTGTACACACAGAGGGCTATCACCATCACACCAAGACCTTTGACATGTATGCCTAGGCAAGAGTATGGAGGAATGGAGGCTGCCTAAGACCTACCACCTGGCTTTAGACCACTGAGGCATAATCTAAAGACCAGACCAAGTCCAGACATTCAGTGCCTCAATGACTGTAGATAAGAACTGCTGCTGACTGCTTGATACTTCAGTGAGGGCACGTTTCTTTCAGGGTGATGACCCTTAGCCTTTGTTCAAGCAAGGATGCCCAGAAGGCAGTGGGGGCTAGGGTTTTGAGGCATCCTATACTCGCCTTATTTTGGAGGTTGCAACATTGTGGTATTTTATAGGAGCTACTTCACCAAGAGTAGCCCCACCATATTGCCATAAGGCCCTCCAGTCAGATGCAGTTTATGGTCATAACTAGGACCAATATTAAGAGTATTGATCTGCTAATATCACCCTACGTATATCTTCCTGTTTACTGCAAGTACAAAAATGTTCATTCAGTCCATATGCTACCTCTTTTCCTTCTTTCTCCTGTGCCCTTAGGACTCAGCTTCCTTTTTTTTCCCCCTGTGCCACTTGCTGTATTTAAATAGATTAGACATGTCTTGTTGCTTTCCATATTATACACATGAGAACATGGTCCCCTTCTCTATCAATCTCTGTCCTGTTTTTTTTCAGTTTCAGTCAGCACACCTGTTTTGCTTTATTTGCCATAATTATTTAGGTTCTTTCCATGGATAATTCAGCTTCTCTTGCTATTTGGAGCGATTTCTCTGGAACTGTCTCTCTTTCTATCTTTCTGGTAACATAGAATCACGTGCACCATTGCCTGTGTTCAACTGTTCCATCCCATGATACTCTCCATAAACATGCATTTCATTTTCTTTGAGTGTAGTGCAGCTGTAGTGAGGGACAGAATTCTAGAAGTAAATTGTAATGAAATTTGCACCAAAAGCCCTAAGTGAGAAGCCCCTATCTTAAAAACAATCCTCATTTTTCCACTATTTATCTGGCTTGCTTTTTAGTTCATTCTCCACATTATCTGGCTTGCTTTTTAGTTCATTCTCCACGTTTTGTGGGTCCTTTTGGCAATTATTTAAGTCAAGTTTCTTGAAAATCAAGTGCAAAGACGTAATGAGACTGATAAACACAGTGGTATGCAAGTAATTTATCGGTTTGCTGTAATATATTTTAGAGTTCTTCCAGACAACCATGCTGATAATATGTAACAATAGTACCCTCATTAGGAAACATCAATTTTGTAAATTTACAGCAATTCATGATGCGAACACTTCTCTCCTGTGTGAAGAGAATAAATAATTTGTATCACCACTGTAAATACAATATTACCAACTATAATTCACAGTGTTTTGGCTTTCTTTCTACAGAGGATATAAACAATGGCTTTTATCTTTGTCTCAGAATCATGATTAAAATACAAAAAAGCAAATGGAAAAATACATCTGCTCATACCAGTGCTGCCTTTGGCCCTAGATGTTTATTAAAATACCTTTTAAGATATGAAAAACCTACTTTTGTGCTGCCTGTAATAATATAATAAAAATGCAATAAATTGTTTCAAGACAGACTGTACTGTGTTTCAGAGATATATTTAAAATGACCAAAATGTTTTTGCTTTCTAATAATTAGATATTGTCAGTAAGAACAAAAATGTGAAATGTTATTCATAGACATGATTTCAGGACATAAACTGATCACCAGCTGGAGTCAGGAAGAAATCTGTCCCTATAGTATATTACAGCACAATTAGGTACATAATGTAGGGTTTATTACTTCCTCTGAAGCTTCTGGCACTGGTTACGGTCAGAGACAGGGCCAACTGGATGGACCCACTGGTCTTTTCTACTGTAATAATTTCAGTGAGCTTATACTTATAGTATGCCTTGTGGTAGGCAAAACTAGCGAAACAGTCATTTCCCTAGTCTGTAATGAAGATTTGTTGAGGGTATACAGCCTACTGCCCAAGAGTTTTTCCATATACCCTTGATTTATTGGAAAAGAGCCATTTTACTCTACCTCTTTGCTTCTAAGAGTCTTGCCCTTAGAAGCAAAGCTTCTTAAAGCTGGGTAGAAACCACCTATAGAGTGTTACACATTTTCAAGCACTAATTTTGTGTGATAAAAATTTTGCATCTGTGGCTGTTCTGAATTTACTGAGCTAGTAACCAGTTAATTGTGTGATAATTACTTTGCATGTGTGATCAGTCTTATTTTCCATATCTGGCCAAGCCAAACTTGTGTGACTAACCAGTTATGCTGTAATGTGTGACAGGGGTCAATGGGCAGTAGCATGGCAAAAGCTAAACTTAAAGGTTTAGCTTTTGCCATGTTACTTCCCACTGTAAGAAATTAACAGATTATCATAAAAAATCTGGCATATTGGTATTTGGATTCTTCTGTGTGTTAAAAAAACAACCAAACTGTGGCCCAAATAAAGTAGCAAAATAGGCACGGGCTCAAAACAATTACCAGTTACCCAGTCCTATGACTGGCTACAGTCTTGCTTCTGAAGTTTTTTGTGTTTCTGCCGCCAAACTGCTCACCAGACTTCAGGATCTGGAGGTGCTCTATGCTGGGTGGCCCTGCAGCACTGTTGTGGCCTCCAGGGTTCCCCTTACAACCACATTTGGCCCTTCAGTTTAAACATGAGCACCTGCTTCTAAAACAAAGGATCCCCTCCTGGGTTTAATCTCTCCCCAGAGTTGCAGTACCACAAAGACTTGAGGCACTTATCTGTTGCTGCTTGGAGTGCAGGGTTTTTTCCAACCCTCCAGCAGCACAGAGTCCTTTCCCTGGAGGCAGCCTAGACTGGTTCTTCTCTGAAAGTCTGCCTCCTAAAGCTCTGACAGCCAGACTTCCCTTGCTCGGTCAGGCCCTGAGTATATAAGTCTCACCCTAAGTCACCTGAGTCATCAATTTCACCCCAAGCCTGTCAATCACTGCCTGCATCTGGGACAGACAGCCATATTATTTAAGGCTCCTTTGTCTTTATGTGTCTGTTCCAGGGACTAGGGCTAGCTAACTGACCTTGGGCTCCCTTTTCCCTTCATTAGTGGAGTAGGGACCCCATTATACTTATCTAGATTAACATTCAAGTCTGGAGCGCAAAACTCTCTATGATAAGGCAAAGACACACTAACATTTGGATTTGTTCCAGTTCAGAATTGGTTTTTTTCCCAGTTTTCAAGCTGGAGATTACTTAGAGCTCTGGAGATGAGCCCACAAGCGGGTAATCGAGATTTGGGAGATATCAGTACCTTTATTCTGCAGGATGGGATGCATATTTTAATAACTGTCTGCATACAATTGCAAGTTTAATTTTGTGTTTATGTATACATAAATGTGTGTGTGTGTGTATAAAATTATATCACTGTACATGTGCGTGTGTGAACTTACAAGGAAATATAAAAATAGGTTATCTCCCTGTATTGGAAAAGTTTAGGAAACCATTCAAATATGCTTCAGTTGGAAAAAAAAAATCCTTTATTTACCTTCCCCTTGCAGCTGGTACATGTCACCGGACAGAGCACTCCGCTCAATGTACAATATTCACTGCCCTAAGTAGCCGCCACCTGAAATAAGAGGTACTGTGGTATTCCTAGCTCTGCAAAGAAGCACAATATGAATTTTTAATAGCCTTGCCTTCTACTCCCCCAAACCCCCTGTTATTTGGGCATAGTGTAAGTCTCAGGGAGAGAAGAAATGGAGAAGGCAGTGAAAACAAATTCAACAGGAAAATGGACTAGCCATCAATCAAGTAATATCTGCAGTCATCTCCTTAGGGTAAAACTGGTGCAGTTCTGTTATATCTCATTTCAATAAGGACTGGCACAAAAAGGGGCTAAAAAGAGGCTAGAAGACATGAGAGAGGGAGAGAGAGATTTAATCAGACTGACTGACAAAGTTAATATATATTCTCTATGAAAGAGGCGTCTCCAGGGTCATGGTTTCAGTGTTGAACAAGAACTCCAGAAAGTTTAGAGAGCTGGATTGAGTCAGAATTGATTTTTCTCTGTTTACTACATTCCCCAGGTGAAAAGTTAATGAACCAAGGCTAAGGCATAAAAAAGGATACAGTACTTAGAGGGCTGTGATAAAAATATCATCCAGGTAGATCAGGGATGAACTGAGCAGGTACCTCAGTAACCTCAGAAATGAGGAAGGAGCCATGCACTGACAATCATCATGTTTCATGATTGTACATGCTATTGGAAATTATTTGGTAATCTAAGTATTGTAAACAAACACTGATACATTCCTATTTGCAGATAAGTGGTATTTGACAGGCATTCATCTTTTGACTGATGCATGATGTTTTGAATAAAGAATTCAGTATCAGAATTATGATTTATAGAGAGAACAGCAGATGTCTGAAACCAATGGTACAGATTGGAGGAAAAAAGATTCAGTGATCCATCTTAGTCTACCTTTATGACATCTGAATGAACCAAATTCATTCATTTTTTCCCTACCCACTAGACTCTACTCCTTTCTTCCTGTCCAGATTCATAGATTGTAGGGCTATAAGAGACCTTGGAAGATCATTGGGTCCAGCCCCCTGCACTAGGCAGGAAAGACAACTGTGGTCAGGTGATCCCAGCAAGGTGACTGTCCAGTCTCCTCTTGAAGATTTCCAGGGTAGGCAATTGCACCACCTCTGGAGGGAGCTTATTCTATAGTCTGGACACCCTAACTGTGAAGAAGTTTTTTCCTAATTTTGAGCCTGAAATGGTATCCCAGGAGTCTGTGGACATTACTCCTGGTTTTCCCCAAGGATACCTTGGTGAACAGTTGTTCACTGAGCCCTTGATGTACTCCCTAGATGTAGCGGTAAGCTGCTACCAAGTCCCCTCTCAGTCTTCTCTTCTTTAAACTGAAGAGTCCCAGGTCCCTCAGCCTTTCCCCATATGGCTTGCTGTGCAAGTCTCTGATCATACATGTGGCTCTTCTCTGGACTCTCTCAAGCTTTACCATGTCCTTGTTAAACTACGGTGCCCAGAACTAGGCACAGCACTACAGCCATGGTCTCACCAATGCTGAGTAAAGTGAAAGAATCACTTCCTTGGTTTTGCTTGAGATGCATCAATTGATGGATTCCAGAGTATTGTTAGCCCTGATGGCTACAGCATCACACTGGTGGCTCATATTCATACTGTGGTCTGTTATTACCTCCAGATCTTCCATTTGTAGTGCTGTTCAGATTGGCATTGCTAAGCCTGTAGGTGTACAGGGGATTGTTTGTCCCCAAGCAGAACACTTTACATTTCTTGATGTTGAACTTCATCTGGTTTTGATCCACCCAACTTGCTAGCCCATCTAGATCTGGTATCCCATGATGCTCTCACAAGAAAACTGGAGGATTTCAGGATCAAAGGCCTTTGAAAGTCAATGAATACAATGTCAACCTCCTCTCTCTTATCCAGGTGGTGAGTTACCTGGTCGTAGAAGGAGATGAGATTTGTAAGACAAGACCTGCCCACAACAAAGTTATTCTGGCTGTCACTCAGAATCCTACCTTCTGTAAGCCTATCACACAAAGTCTCCTTAATAAATTTTTCCAGGATTCTCCCTGGGATAGAAGTTAGGCTAATTGGCCTATAGTTACCTGGGTCCTCTCTCTTCCCCTTCTTGAAGATGGGCACAACATTGGCCTTCTTCCAGCCCTCAGGGACATCTCTGGAGAGTGCACTGGTGATGTGTAGGGGGTTAGGGTTAGATTGGCTTGAGATCATCCTTACACCCCCTGGAAGTGCCAGCTGCAAAACCAGAAGTGCCAGCCGGAAATTTCACTGCTGGCTCAGTGATCAGCCACTGGGGACCCCCCCCCCCCTTCTCCTCGGTGATCTGGTAGCCCCCCAGACTTCAGAAGCACCAGTCTCCCATGCCAGAGTACCACAAATTTTGGAAGAGTTTAGCCAGGGGTTCTGCAATAACTTCAGCCAGCTCCTTCAGCACTCTTGGATAAAGTTCATCCAGTCCTGCTGACTTATATACGTGTAATTGTTTTAATTGATCATGCACCAGTTCTATGGCAATAGTAGGAAGGCAGTCATTCCTACCATGCCTATTCTGTGCCCTATCTGGCATGATTTTCCCCATGACCTAATGAAACACTGAAGCAAAGGAGTCATTAAGGGTTTCAGTTTTCTCCTGAGTGCTAGTAATCAGCTGTCCTGAATTGCTGAGCAATGGCCCCACACTCCCATTTGTTTTTCTCTTGTTCCACACGTACCTAAAGAAGGACTTCTTGTTGTCTTTGTTTTCCATTGCTAATTTAAGTTCAGTCTCCACCTTAGCCTTTCTAATATCTTCCCTACAAACTGTTTTTACATCACTCCATTTAACCCTTTATTTTTATTGCCACATTTGAAGTTTACAAAATATTTCAACAGTTAAGGCTACACTTAAAAAGTAACAATCAAACATGCACAGTGTTAGGTCACTTTGGATAAGTTTGACCAAGGCTCAGCTTAGGGGAAGAGTACAAATAACCAACCACAAGGGAGGCAACAGACATATTGTTTGACAGGAGGGAGTTGCAGGGATGCCATCAC
>NW_017729034.1:90387471-90390794 GCF_001723915.1 Gavialis gangeticus
TACACCTCTTTCTTCTTTATAAGAGGACCATGATTTCCCTGTTTAGCCAAGAGCACTTCCCAACCCTTCTGCTACCTTTCCTCTACATAGGAATGAGCTTCCTTTGTGCTCCAAGGATTGTGTCCTTAAGGAACAACTACTCTTCATACATTGCTTTTGCCTTTAGTCCCTGGTCTTGCAGTACTTCCCCTATTAGTGACCTGATCTTGTTGAAATTTGCATTTTTGAAGTCCAAAACTTCAACCCTGATATCTAATTTGTCTGCCTTGTGATGGAGAGTGAACATGATGGCTTTGTAGTTGCTGTCGCCCAGGCTACCCTTTGTTCAAGTTGGTTACCAGGTCATCTCCTTTGGCTAGGACCAAGTCTAAAACAGCATTACTTCTAGTTGCCCCGTGCACCTCCTGAGTCAGGAAAAGCTCTTTGATACAGATCAGGAAGGAATGCAACCAATCCAACTTGGACTAGTATTCCTCCCAAAAGATGTCTGGATAATTGAAGTTGCCCATGACAAACATGTCCCATGTCCGTGCAGTCACTGTCACATGAGAAAACTCTAGATTGAGCTCCTCCCCCAGTTTTGGTGGTCTGTAGTATATATCTACAGTTAGGTCTCTCTTGCTGCGCCCCCTTTCCCCCCACAGTTTGACCCAAAGGGTTTCAAGCCATTCATCTTTGGAGCTGATGTCAGCCTCCAAGGATATATACTGCTTCTTCACATAAAGAGCTACACCTCCACCTTTTTTGCCTACTCGGTCTCTTCTATGCATGGTGTAGCCCTCTATGGCTATGCTCCAATCATGTGAGGAGTCCAACCAGGTTTCTGTAATCCCTACTAGATCATAATGCCCACTGGAGATTAGGAGGTCTAGCTCCTCCTGCTTATGCCCCAAGCTCCTGGCATTCGTGTATAGGCACCTGAGTCCTCCAATTGAGATCCTCGACTTCCTGTCACACTGAAGAGAATTATTCTCTCAGCTCCTGCAAGCGTGGCTTTCCTAGTGTCCCTATCTATGGAGCTTTCTTGTATGTCAGTCCCTGGGCATGATCCAGTCAGTCTTTCCCCATCTCCCAGCAATCTTAGTTTAAAGCCCTATTTAGAAGATTGGCTATCCTGGTCAAGAACAGGGTGAGGAGCATGCCATCCCTTCCCAGGACTCCTCTCTCCCTGAAGTGTGCACTGTGGTCAAGGAAACCAAAGCCCTCTCGGTGGCACCACTGTTGGAGTTGTCATTTCACTTTCTCAATGCATCCTTCCCTCTTCGGACTGTGGCCTGCTACATGGAGCATAAAGGAAAAGACTACCTGGGTCCCCAACCCCTTTAGCCCAGCCTCCAGAGCCCTATAGTCACTCATGACTCTATCTGGATTACTCCTAGTTATGTCATTTGTTCCCACATGGATGAAGAGTATAGGGTAGTAGTTGGACAGTTAGATGAGCCTAGGGATTTTCTCTGCAACATCCCAGATGCAAGCCCCAGGGAGGCAGCAGACCTCATGGGCTAGGGTGTCCAGACAGCAGACGGATCCCTTGGTCCCCTGCAGGAGGGAGTCCCCCAGCACCACCACCTTGTGCCTCCTCTAGGGGGTGGCAATATGCTGCTTACATTCCTCCTTCTCTATTGTCACCATCAGAGCCTCTTCATGTTTAGGGAGGGGAGCATACCTGTTGTGCAGTGCCATGGGAGGAGCAACCATGGCCCTGCATTTTCTAGAGTGTGAGGTGACTCTGGGTGGGTCTTTTTGGTTAGCCTTCTTGTTGGCCACCATCTCAATCTCCTCTTCTTCTGGAAACATTCTTCCTTCTCCAATAATGATAGGCATACATCTACCTCTATATAGCAGCAAATCAAATAGGGAAAAGAGTAGAGCTGTCCTTCAACAGCTTGTATCTAAGCTCCCAGTTTTTAATTTTGTCTCCACCTTCAGGGTCATGCCAAGCAGAGAGTGAGACTATGCACTGGAATTGACTCTGATTCCAATGGCTATTACTTAGATGGGGAAGAAAAAAGAAATATCTTATTTCTTTAGCTGTTCTATCCACTGTATTAGATAAACACTATCTTAGTAGCCTGAAGGTAGGGACAGTTACTGGATATATGGATTCAAGCTCCTGTTCTGACACTTCTTCAGTTATATCACAGGTAAGTGAGAAAGCCACTGAGCTATTAACAAGTGGTCATAAACTCACTCAATATTTTTAACAAAAAATGACTTGATGTTATCCTTCCGTGAAACTGGCGGAGAAATTTGAAGTCTCAGAAATTTTCATCTGAGAGGAAAACCATTTACAACCAACTCTGCTGCTGATTTGTTGCCTTACATTGTAAAATATCCTATAAACATTTTTGTTTTTCCTCTATTACACAAGTAATTAGTACTCATTATCATCTTACTTCCTGAAGACTACTAGAGGCCACTTTATTGGTCCAAAAATGTCTAACTAAAACTTGCAGGTGAGTGGGAAAAGAAGAGATGAAAAGGTGGATGATATGCAATATTCTCTGTGTCTTAGGTAAAGCAATCAAATTAGGTATACAAACCTATGAACATTTCTGTTTAAAACTAGCAGAAGTTCTACAGTGAAACTTTAAAGATGATACGTTTTCCTTTATTCCAATAAAGCTATCTATAAAAATCAAGGACAAAACAGACCATGACAAAACTTATGGAAGGAAATTCCCTTTTACTTAACTAAACAAGTCTCTCTCTTGTAGTGTCCTCTCATTTTATGCTTCTCATTTTCATATAGCAATGTGTGATTTAAGAAAATGTGGACCTAATTTTGGATTAACTGATTTCAGCAAGGCTTTTGACACTGGCTTCCATGATATTCTCATGAACAAGCTAAGGAAATACAGACTCCATGAAAATACTGTAAGGTGGATACCTAACTGGTTGAATCATCATGCTCAACAAGTCATCAATGGTTCAAAATCTAGTTTGGAGGACATCAGTGGCAATGCATAGGTGGTGCACAGGGGTGCATGTACACCCCCTGAGAGCTCTGGTTCCCCTGACAGCCAGTGTTCCCCACTTAGGTGATGGGCAGGGGGGCAGACGGGAGCGCTGGTGCCCCTCCTGAAAACTTCAGCCGGGGAGTGGGGATGCCAGGAGAAGCACCACTGACCCTTCCAGGTGCACCGCTGGCCCTTCCACATTGGCAAGCTCAGCCATGGGAAAACTTCCCCCTCCCCACCCCCACCCTGTTGGCACCATCAGCCATGGGGGGACACCCTGATTGGCTGCTGAGGGGGCAAGGCCCCCCCCCCCCCCCCCCCCCAAAACCCCCGGCCCCCCCGGGGGCGCACAAAAGGGGGGGG
>NW_017729034.1:90390816-90394423 GCF_001723915.1 Gavialis gangeticus
TGTGCAAGGCCCCCCCCCCCCCGACTCAGGAAGCACCGGTTCCCCATGGAGGACATATCAAGTGGGGTTTCCCAGAGGTCTATCCTGGCTCCTGTATTGACAAGATATTTATTATTTGGATAATGGAATTGAGTGCACACTTAGTAAATTTGAGGATGACACCAAATTGGGTAGAACTGTGGACACTCTGGAGGCTAGGATCCAGAATGATAGGATCCAGAATGACCTGCATAGACTGGAAAATGGTTCACAATCAATCACATAAGATTCAAATAGGACAAATGCACTTGGTATGAGATTCAACAAGGATAAGCAAACTTAGGATGGAATAATTGCATGCACTAATAGAGTGGGGAATGACTGGCTAGGCTGCAGTGCTGCAGATAAAGTCCTGTGGAGTTACACTAGACCATAAACTGAATATGAGCCAACAGTGTGCCCTTGTTGCAAAAACAGCCAACAGTATACAGACTTAAAAAGAATGTCACTTGCAAACCAAGGAAAGTGATTCTTCCATTCTATTCAGCACTGGTGAGGACTCACCCAAGAGTACTGTATCCAGTCTTGGGCCTCACACTTCAACAATCATGTGGAAGAAAGGGTCCAAATCAGAGCAACAAAAATGATAATAAGCTTGAGAAGGAAGACTTATGAGAAAAGGCTAAAAGAAACAGATTTACTTAGTCTGGAGAAGAGAAGACTGAAGGGGGATTTGATAACAGCCCTTAAATACATAAAGAATGATTTCAGAGAGAATGGAGATGAATCTATGAATCTATGAATCTATGAGATAGGCTTTTCTCTTTGGCCATATGGGACAGGACTAGGAGCAATGGCCTCAAGCTTCAGCAGGGGAAATTTAGGTTGGAGATTAGGAGGAACTTTCTGACTATAGGGATGGTCAAACATTGGAAAAGGCTACCTAAAGAAACCTTAGAAATTTTCAAGACTAGGTTTGATAGACATTTGGCTTTGAAGATTTAGCCAGGAATGATCCTATCTTGAGCAGGGGGCTGGACTAGATGACCATATGAGGTCCCTTATAGCTCCACTTTCCTATGATCCTATGAATTCCAGGTCCCTGGAAGATGTGTCTAATTTCTGATGAAAAGTATACAATACTCAGTGGTTTTTCATACAATCCACCCCAAAATCATATTTTATCTTCTCCTTTCCCCTCCTTTTTTTGAGAATGGAGGTGTTTGACAATCTGTGATTTGATTCCCCAGTTCATCAGGTTTGTAGGATTAAATATCTTGAAAATCCTATAAACCTTATTTTACCTTATTTCAGAGTGAATGCAGATTTTTTTTCCCACCCTGATTATATCTACACAGGGTATCATCAGGCCCAACTAGCATATGTTAAGGACTCGAATGGGTTTTTATGTACTGAGATTAGCCCTGATGAGAGCAACCAGAAACCAATTTACTTATAGAGATTCACAACCCAAGCTCCAAACCAAGGTATATTCTTTCAGAATAAGTAACAAATTTTTTCTTCATGAGGAATGGCACTTCCACTCAAAAATTCCACTGACTTCAGGGATACAGTTTGTAGCCTTACTGGTCTACAGGCAATCCCACTGACTTCAGCAAGTTTAGGTTACCATGCCCTTTGCAGCTACAGATTGCTGAAATTAGGTCTCATCCCTCATATGGACAATGCTTTCAGGACTGGGATACAATGTTTTTAGTAAGTGCAGAGTCATTAGGCCTTTTTTACCTCATCTGACCATCCAGGTATGACTGATTCTTTGTAGCTCCAACAGCACATTAAGAGGTTTATTTCTAG
Source organism: Gavialis gangeticus (assembly GCF_001723915.1). Lineage (NCBI taxonomy): Eukaryota > Metazoa > Chordata > Crocodylia > Gavialidae > Gavialis > Gavialis gangeticus. Next base: position 90,392,611 of record NW_017729034.1, read on the forward strand.
ATTGTATAAATATCAAGATTTACAGTAGATAGTATGCATGCTCTATTTTTATTTTAATCAGAACTACATTGACCTGTTCCTTAGAAAAATGTTCTCAAACTGACTCTGTCATATGAAGTATACATGAAGATGTATTGACTTCATTGAAAACAGAAGAAGAGGATAGAGGAGTCAAAAGTAGCGATTTTTAACTGAACCAGGTTTTTTTGAGCTAGATAAGCCACCTTCCTCCCCAACTATCCATATATAATAAAAGGGAAAAGAAGAAGAGGTCCACAAAAAGCAGCATAGTGTGTTAGGAACTACCTAAGATTAGCAAATGCCAAGGTGAGGTGTTTCTATACTCCTCTCAGGGAGTTAGGAACTCCCTTCTGCTGGGGATCCACAATCCTGAATCCTCTGGAGTTAGGTGCATCACCCCTTCCTTTTTTCTCCTCAAAGAGTGAAAGCTGGGAAATGGGGGTTCTGCCCTTCTTTTATTTAATAGTTTAGTGATGTGTCACCCAGGAAGTAAGAGAGCTCAATCCCCTTCTCTGTCTGGAGAGATTCAAAATCCACGTGTTCTCCCTCCGTGGTGAGTGACAAATCCATTAGTCCATAGACTGTTCTGGGGGGATGGGAGCTCTCTCATTATTACTAAAGCTATGCCACCTTGCATAAAATCATAGAGAAACAGGACTGAGCAGGAAGCCAGGAAGTAATTTAATCTAATCCTCAGCTCTGAGTAGTATCATCTGTATAAACCATTCCAGACAAATTTTTTCCTAATCCAAACTTGAAAATTTCCAATAACAGATTCCACAATGTTTTTAGATTCCACAATCTGTTCCAGGGCTTATTCACCCTCAGAGTTAGAAAGTTTGTCCTAATATATAACCCAAATCTACCTTATTGCAATTTAAGCCCATTTCTTCTTGTCCTGTCCCAGAGGACATAGAAACAATTGATTTCCAACCTCTTCCTATCAATTTTTTTTTGTTCAATGACTTACCAACTCTCCCTGGAGCTTTCTCTAAACTAAATAAACCCGGTTCTTTCAACATTTCCTCAATGAATATCTTTTTGTTGTTCATTGTATTATTTCCAATGAGCCCATATTCTTAAAGTGTAGTGCCAAAAACTTGACACAGAACACCAAGTGAGGCCAAGGGAATGAAAAAGAAAACATAATCATATTTTCTATGAAATCTTGCCTCCATCCCACAGATCAGTGTCCTAACCACTATGTTAAGGAATCATGCCAACTTATTCTTTCTCTCTAGCTCAGTGTATTGTCGGTAGGGCTGTGTGAAATGGCACCATTCTGTTTTGACTTGCATTTCGATGTTTTGAGGGAACAGCATTTCATTTTGAATTTCATTTCGATTTGAAACCGCTGTCCTGTTTCGTTTCGTCAAAACAGTTTTGCTGTTTTGACATTTCACCCATAGGCTATAATGGGGAAACTCAAACAGCCTATAACCTTGTCATTTATGGCCTGATTTGGATGAGACTTCCAGGAATGGTAGTCCCTTCTGTGCATATAAAGCCTGCCAAGTTTCAAGGAGATAGGTGCAGGGGTTTCTGGCAAACTGCACCTCAAATTCGTGAAAGCAAAAAGCTCATGTCACGTATATGTGTTAAGCCATAGTGGGGTCAAAACTGCAGGGGTGGTATCCCCTGCTGAGGCCACAAAGCCTGCCAACTTTCAAGGAGATAGATGCAGGGGTTTTGTGGAAACTGCACCTCAAGCTGCTGACAAGCAAAACTCATGACATGGGTGACACTCTGTGTGTGTGTGTGTGTGTGTGTGTGTGTGTGTGTGTGTGTGTGT
>NW_017729034.1:90394464-90397853 GCF_001723915.1 Gavialis gangeticus
GATCAGTGCAGGGGCTTCTGGGTTCTGGGGCCCTGCATCTCTAACTGCTGACAGGCAAAACTCGTGACATGGGTGAGTGACACTGTGTGTGTATTAAGGTGTGCCCTTGTTCAACTGACACCAAAGCAGGACGCAGGGCAGTTCAAACAATGCTGCCTTTTATGCAGTTGTTCCAGCCCTCCCCCGGAGCACTGGGATTGGAAGGGACCTCAGGAAAGGATGGCAGTCACTGGCCAGCTACACAGTCAATATGAGAGCACACCTTCCCCCACCTTCCCCCTCCCTCTCTTTACTTTAGTTTCTGTTTCCCTGCAGGCAAGCCCAGCTTGAGAATGAACACACACCAGAAATCTATCAAAGACAGGAATACCCAGTTACCTGTGGGAGCACATTTCTCACAAGAAAACCACTCTCTGAGTCTGATCCTCAAAGGAAACGTACAAAACACTTCCCAGAGATGAGCCTATGAACTCCACTTCATCAACCTCCTGGATACTAAAAATCATGGACTAGACATTGGATTTATGACGCATTATAATTTGCCTGATATCTGATTCCCCAGGTATCTCTCCACTATTCATCCCTCCCCTTCTCTGTTTCCCCCCCTGGCCAGCCTGTCTCACCCATTGACTCCTCAATCTACATGTTCACTGACAACCTGTGTTGTATGCATACCAGACCAGCCTCTGGCTTCTTTACTTTTCATTCCACCCAGGAAGGGCACACCCCAGCCACTGAAACTTCCTTAGCCTGACGAAGGGTTTTTGAACCCAAAAGCTTGCTTAATAATTGTTTTCCAACTATTTAAGTTGGTCTAATAAAAGATATCAGATTCACCCAATGAATCTTGTCTGACTATGTCCTTAAACCAGCACGGCTACAACCTACACCCCCGCAGCTTGAGCTTCAAAACTTGAAACATTTTGAAAATTTTGAAATGTTTCAACTTGCCTCATTTTGTTTCGAGCCTGTTTCGAACCTCTCTGTTTCATTTTGATTTTGCTGTTTCAAGCTCAAAACAAGTTGAAACAGTGTTAAAATGAAACTGCTGGCAAAATTTTGCACAGTCCTAATCCTTAGTTATTCTATGCAAAGTGAAATGGCTCCAGGAGGCAAGAATGAGTGCTCTTTTCCAAGAGTAGCTTACAGTCCAATGATTAGGGCCCCCATGTGATGGGAGATGTGGGTTTGAATCCCTTTGGATGAGAAGGATATTTAAACTCCAGTCTCCCTCTCTTTTAGATATAGAGGGGAGGATGGGAAAGACACTGGTGCTAACCCATTACTCCCTTGATTTTTTTCTCTTTTTTTTTTTCCTTTTTTCCCCCTTCTTTCTTTTTATTTAATTTTATTTTTGATAGCCAAATTTGTTAAACCCTGCAGAGGAGACAGAGGGATGTCTAGTAAATGGATGGTAGTGTGACATAGGCATGAGGTAAACTGTTTTGCTGCACAGCACTGTCAAGACTGAGGTGCCATGCAGAAATGAGCTACCTGAGAAACCAGAAGCAGTACAGACTTGTTAACACAGCACTCTGCCCAGTCTAATTTACTCTGTTGAGAAGCAGAGCATATTAACTAGCGTGGGGTGCCATGCTAACACAGCTAAACTGCTTCCAAGACCTGAGTTTGTTCACTTAGAACTAACTTGGGTATCACTGCATTATGCTATAGTCATAACCTAAATTATTTTGTAGATTTAGCCTTAACCAATTTCCATTGAACTTCCTAGAAAATATTCTCCCCTTACAAAAGATTACACTGATGAGATTTCCAGCCTGTCTATTTAGTGATGATTATATGGGCGTGAAAAGTTGCAACATTGGGTTTATATTGGAAACAGTTACAATGTTAACCTGTCTATCGTCTTGCCTACATTTATAATATATACACAGTCACAATATGCTGAATATTTGTGGTTTGTTTGTTTTTTTAATCCTACCTGTAACTTTTTAAAAATCATTTAAAAACCTTTATTGTGACAGTTGGGTTTCTGATGTCATGCCAGTGTAATTACAGAGCTATAATTGCATAGCTATGACTCACTGTGAACCGATCAGTACAGTTTGTTTCCTAATGCTATTTTCTATTATAACATTGTATAACATTGTTATTGTAAAGGTAGGAATTCTTTAATCATCAAATTGAATGTCTGCCAAGAGCTCATTTTATTGACCATTAAACATGCTTCTATTTAAAAGAAATTCTACAACATCAGTGTTTTCAATAGAGAATTTGTTCTGCAGTGGTTTTTTCTTTCGGACAATCTGCAACCAAATTATGAGACAAATAAAAAGTTTATCATGTGTACGTCTACTGTGTGCCCCCAAATGAAAGGCTTCCACCCAAATCCAGTAAGGTCACAAGCAAGACTTATCAATTTCAATAGGTATTGCATCAGGCTCTATATAAGGAAGCAATAAAAATGCATTTGGGGTACATATTTTAACTGAGAAATTGCAGAGCTTGTCCAAAACATCTGTTCCCAAAACAACATGTCTTACCATGAGTGTCATCTCTTTGCTATCAAAATGTGTTTTTCATTTAAGTATTATTATTATTATTATTATTATTATTACATCTTTTAAAAAACAAAATCTGATAAATTCATTGCTGAACTGCAGAAACATTTTCAATAACTGTACTGGAGTTTACTTAGCTATCACAGCTAAAGCATTCTATGGGAGGCACAGCATGGTATCATTTTAGTCAGAGAATAATTTTCCACCTGCTGGAAAGAGGCATGTTGTTTGTAGATACTTCAGTGATCTGAAAAATCATCTCAAATATAAACATATAGATGGCCATGTTGATTTAGTGACAGGAGGGTGGGTCACTTCTGAACTGCTGGAAAGTTTTGCCATGTATAATATTTTAATAGTTCTATTTTTATCACTTCAAAAGCCAGAAAGAATGTCCATATTTATAAAAATATACATTTGATTTGCATGGCAAGCATATGAAAACAACAACATGTATTTATGTTGCCTTTTATCTTTAAGTATACAGCAAGCCTGGAGTCCATAAGAATAACTTTACCACAATGACCTGTCAGTGACAAGTTATGATTTCCCAGTGTTTTCTTTTTTTGTTTAGTTTGAGGAGGGAAAGAGCATACAGAGACTAAAGAATAAAATAAAGCATTCCTCTGAAGCAGTAAATGTTGCAGCTCCACAAATGTCAGTAGACACTTCAAATAATGTTTGTCACTAAATGACCAACTCAATCAATTATGAATAAAAGGAAGTAGTGTAGGCTAGTAATGTATTTAATAAACATGCAACAAAAGATCAAATTACCTGGATCTGTAAAAAAAAATGGAGTAAAATAAGATATTTTCTAAATAAAAGTAATTAAAAATTACTCTCTCTCTCTCTCTCTCTCTCTCT
>NW_017729034.1:90398023-90446100 GCF_001723915.1 Gavialis gangeticus
TCACACACACACACACACACACACACACACACACACACACACACACACACACAAGTTGTTTTCCTCGCAAGAATGAGCAGAAATTGAAAAGGAAACATATTTACATTGTAATAAATATACTAAATGAAGCTTCTATAATTTACTGAGGACATCACATCTAAATGACAAATTGAGGAAAAATTGGCAAGTAGGTTCAAACTGACCCACTTTCATTAATAATAATGAAATAATTAATCATAATGAATAATAATAATTAATAATTCAATAATAATTTTTAATGTCAAGATAATGTTTTCAGCTGGGCTACTTCTATTTTTTAATGTTTTTTTTTAATATCTTTAAGTCCATGTTCCTGCTGTTTCTGCTGAAGACACCCTTTTCTTGCTTGAGCAATCTCAGCTATTTTTATCACTTTTTAAAATAGAATGCTTTGTTATTGTTCCCTGAGCAATGGGAGTTCCCTGAACTCCATCACTGTTCAGGATAAACCCCAGGTGTCTCAAGTTGGGTAGTAAACTCAAAATTTTTTAATGTGCACTTTCAAAAATCCAGAAGGAGCCAATCAAATCCTGGTGACTGTATAATAACCACAGTCCTTATTACCCAACTTCAAGCCAAATATTTAGAGTAGAATCAAAATTATGAAGGAATACTGATGAATCCTGCAGAAACCATGATATCATAAATCACCATAGAAGAGTCAGAAATCCTATCAGCATGGACATAAACCATGATAATAACCATGATCAGATAAAATCTCAGTTAGCTTGGGCTGAAATCCTACAGAGTATTTAACAAGTTACCCTATTTCTTGATTTGCACATTAAGCAAATACAGCCAAATGCATTACACTTTGAGTTCAGGTACTGTCTACATGTAGGATCTTATGCAAAAATGCAGCCATTATCTTTCCCAACTTTCCATAAACTCATGCCAAGCTAGAAAACTAGCTAGATAGAGCTCCATTAAGAGAGGATCACCTAAAACATGCATATTGCTCTCTTCCACAGATTGCCAAATTCCCTTAGGGAGTAATAATCTCTTTTTGTGATCTGTTCTACAAATGTATTCACTGCAAAGCATGAAAGTGCAAGTAATGGCCATCAAACCAAGCAGCAAATTGCATCTCCTCATCCCATAATCCAAGTGCTGACCAGGCAGGAAATACTTGACATTAATATTTCTGGCTCTCCTCTTTAATAGTTTTAAATAGTTTTCATTTATATAAAAGAAAAGACTAGGGCTGGGAAAGGTAAATGGTGATATTCTGGATGCATGGACAATTATTCATGTATAATAACACCTATATACTTCACGTAAAATCACAGCTGCATTTTGATAAGATACGAAAAGACATATAATATCGTAAAATGTCTTGCCTCAAAGAGCTCACAAGCCACAGAAGCTGGGATAAGACATAGAAATACTGAAAAGCAAAGTGAGTTTCCCAGATTACAAAGAGGGGCAATGGCTAGGTAAGAATGTAAATTTGGTTCCCTGACTTCAAGTTAAGTGCCAAATCCACCTGACCATAGGCCACCTCTGTATTTTATGTAGTTGCTTAAATAACTGGCTTCAGTGAAAAATCCAGGGTAGTGGACTTGTTTTTTTTCTAGCATAGTTAAAACCCAGAAGTGAAATGATGCATTAGTGATAATCTCCAGGGAAGAACAGCTACTTAAAGAACAATATTGGCACAAGAAAAATGGATATGAATTAGCCATAAATTATTTGTTTAGAAATTGAAAGATTTCTAATCATCAGAAGAAAGAGGGGTTCTGGAACAGCCTTCCAATAGAAATAGTGTAGACAAGAAAAGATAACTAGTTATTAGGGCTGTGCGAAATTTCACTGGCTTTTTCATTTTGACGCTGTTTCAACTTGTTTCGAACTTGAAACAGCAAAACTGAAATGAAATGAAGGGCTTCGAAGCAGCCTTGAAGTGAAACAAGGGCAGTCAAAATGTTTTGAAAATGTTTAAATGTTTCAAGTTTTGAAGCTCAAGCTGGGCTTGCCTGCAGGGAAACAGAAAGTAAGGAGAGGGAGGGGGAAGAGGGAAGAAGGACTGCTCTCATATTGACTGTGTAGCTGGCCAGTGACTGTGATTCTTCTCTGAGGTCCCTTCCAATCCCAGTGCTCTGGGGGAGGGATGGAAAAACAGCAAAAAAAATAGCATTGTTTGAACTGGCCTGTTTTCTGCCTTGGGGTCTGACAGTTACTAAGCTATCTTTCAGCAGCTCAGGAGCATTAGACAATGAAGGCTACTACTACCATTGATATGAATAATTTCCTACTGGCTAGCCTAGCAAGTAGAATTCCATAATACCTTTTGCTTTGTTTTAGACCCTTTTATTTTATTATTATATTAACTGATTTATTCTTTTCAATTTCATAATTATATTGGATATTACACTATAGAACTCATATAGGAATGCAGATATATATATTTTTATTTCTATACATTTATATCTTTCAGCATATTACATTATAGAATTGATATAGGAATGCAGATACATTTATATATTTTTATAAAAACTAGACACTATGAAACATACCATGAAGCACGGTGGAAAGGCAGCTGGCAAGCCCTCAGGGAGGGGTGGAAGAGGGGGTAGAGGGAGAGCTGTAAGTCTGGACTGAGACACAGCCTCTTTCCTATGCCTAGCAGGGATGAGACTTGAAGAAGCAGCAAGGAGAGGGGAGCAGTGCCAGTGCCACTGCCTGTGCCTGAAACTGCATCCCCTCCAAAAGCACACACACGCACCAACTGCAGGTACTTCCTCAGCCTGACAAGGGTTTTTCAAACCAAAAGCTTGCCGAGATATATTTCTGTAACTATTCAGTTGGTCTGCTAAAAGATACCAGATTATATTTACCCAAAGGACCTTGTCTGCCAGTGCCATGTCCTTAAGCCAACACCCCTACCACCTGACCAGAAGGACGCAGGGCCCTAGGCACATCTAAGCCCCAGGGCTGGGATTGGCAGGGATAGTTCTCTGGCAGCTGCTGGAGAAGCTCCTGCAGGAGAGGAAAGAAAGGCTCTGTCATAGTTTGGCTGCCTGAGATGCTGTTGGTGCTACTCTCTTGCTGCTCACTAGGTTATTATTTTACCTGTTGTAATTTAAAGTGGTGGACCAGGATGAGGCTGTAGGGGAGGAGGCAGCTTCACTGGGACACGCTACCATGTTGTGTAGAGGCCCCAGTGCCTGTGAGGGCTCACCTTAACGTACACACACAGTCACACAGTGAGGATGCACCTTAACACACACACAGTGTCGCCCATGCTACGAGTTTTTCTTGTCAGCAGCCTGAGGTGCAGTTTCCCAGAAACCTCTATATCTATCTCCTTGAAACCCAGCAGACTTGATGGCCTCAGCAGGGGCTACCACCCTTGTGGTTTTTACCCTGCTGCACCTTAACACACACATGTGACATGAGTTTTGCTTTCAAGATTTTGAGGTGCAGTTTCCCTGAAACTCCTGCATCTATCTCTATGGAACTTGGCAGGCTTCATGGCCTCAGAAGCAGCTATTGTTCCTGCATGTTTCATCTAAATCAGGCATGAAATGACGAAGTTATAGGCAGTTTCATGCTTCCCCATTATAGCCTATGGGTGAAACATCAAAACAGCGAAACAGTTTTGACAAAACAAAATGGAACAGTGGTTTCAAAATGAAACATAACTCAAAATGAAACACTGTCCCACTGCAACATTGAAATGGAAGTCGAAACAAAATGGTGCTGTTTCATATAGCCCTGCTAGTTACAAGGTAGAACTCCATTAAGTTTGTGAAAATGATTTAGTGACATGGTTTCCTGTAAAAATAAGGGACCCAAAAGATACTTTTTCCAGTCACATGTTCCTCTGCATATAGACAAAACTGGAAACAGATGAGCTACTAACTAAATGTTAAGTTAGCTTGGTTGTACAGAAAATGGCGTCAAGGCAGACAGTAGCACATTTACCCACTAACACTTTATCTAGCTCAATAAATTTAAATGTCCTCCCATTCTATTACATTAAACATCAAAGATTAGCTGTGGCCACTTACTGCTTACATCAAACATAGGAAATAGAATCCTTTTTTTATTTTAATCAAGACAATTAAATTAAAAACATGAGAAATTAAAGAACCATTACTTCAGGGTGATGCTAGGATAGCCTCATTTACCCCAGATTTGTACTAAAAATTGAGAACAGAGGCCCAGATAACAAGACTACCATTGAACATCCTGTCATTGTTATAAGAGGAATCACTGGATGGCACTCTGACATACATGCATAGGAAATGCTCTGTTGCTAGTTTTGCAGTGTAATTCTTATTTGGAAAAACTGTAGCAAGTAACAAGGGATGTTTTCTCTGTCCCTTAATATCTTTCACTAGAGTCAATCCTTGTGGCAATATTGCTCCCTGAAAGTGGGGAAATGGCATTCAGGCTCAGAACCTGGAGATAATTTCTCTGAGGGTTTTTTCTATGAGCACTTCTGTTCAAGCACCAGTTTATACAATGTAAAATATATATATTTTATATGGTTAAGTCAGCATTAATTTCTACCTAAACTATTGGTTGGTATAGTCTAGAAATAAATTCCAATTTTATAAGCATTTTTATGTGATATAGATCTCATCTTTTTAATGAATTTCCATTTTCTTTTCATTCAACAATCAGAGAGCTCTTTTATCCACTACCACAAATAAACAGAAGCATTTGGTAAATAAACCAAGCTATATTGTTTTTTATTACATCTGCTTAAATCCTCTTAATGCAATTAGATTGCAAAATACAACACAATTTGGTTCACACTGAAATAGATCCACAATTACCAACTTGATATTTCAACTTATCTAAATATGGCTAGGCAGTTCAGAGTTACCCATACAATTGTTCACACAATTTTCAGACAAAATTCAAAGCTATCTTACTCGATACTCTAAATCAGTGGTTCTCAACCTATTTTCCATAGTGAGTCATACTTGCAGTTCTCAATGTGTTATGCAGACCACACTCACACAATTTACTTCCCATGTATCATAGTTTCATAGTTGCTAGGGTTGGAAGGGACCTGAGCAGATCATCAAATCCAATGCCCTGCCATGGCAGGAAAGGGTACTGGGGTCAAACGACCCCAGCAAGGTGTTTATCTAGCCATTTAAAAAATGCTATATGAGAATGTCACATGGGTTGCAGCAGTGTGCTTGTTGGCCCACATGTGGCCCTCAGACCACAGGTTGAGAGCCACTGCTCTAAATTTACTTCCATTTTATGTATGCATTGTGCATACACAGTGCATGTATTATCATTTACACACACAAATTGAGTTATTAAGCTAAATTTGCACAGACATTCATATTTGTGAATGGGCCTGCAACATTCAAAGTACAAGCTTTTTAGAGTAGTGCTTTCAAAGTCAGAGTTAGTCCAATTCAAAACTTACATATGCCCAACTGCTCTCAGTTTATACTGCACAGTCCTGGTGGCCTACGAGACGTTTCCGACCCTATTGTATAGTGGCAATGAGCCACTGAGAAGCTCATTGCTACTGCACAGGAGCGTTGAGTTCATAGTTCATGCCTGCTGATGCTACATTGCTGTAACTCATTGCTACAGTGACATAACGTTTCATGTAGACGCACCCTGTAAGCAAGATTTAACCTGAATCTAATCACTTTCAGTAATTGTCAAGTTTTATGGCTCATTTCTCTTACAAATATTTCCATAGTTTCTGTGACAGTGTTTGGGAAAGGTTTTCCTTGCATGTTATTTCAACCATAAAATTCCAAGCCTCACCAATCATCCAAGTGTCTGCTCTCCTAAACCCTCTATTTTCCAGTCAGTACAAAATGTCAGTTTGGGATTTATTTATTTTTTAAGGCAGACAGACATTCTGTTTCCATTGCCTGAAAATGACAGTTAATAAATGTCTATGTCTGTATCTGTGCCTGTCACTTAGGGAACTGTATGTTGCACATGTCTCATAATCAGGAATCTCAGCATTATTGGTTTTATTATAATGTAGGGTATAGTAAGACTGTTTTTCTATTTACTATCTTATTGGCCTTTATTCATAGGAGGGAAAGAATTGTGCCATGTAGGCAGAAGGAAAATGATGGGTGCCATGCACATATTTTGTCATGGCACAGCAAAAAAAGGTTGGTTTTTATCAATTTTATTACTGTAGTAAAATTAAATTTCTTTGATTAAAGCATTAAAACACCATTGTTTGGGGGTTTCTTGTTATTAACTAGGATTGTTATGGTCCTTACATTAGAGGACAATTTTTTGGAAGTAAAAATAAAACAGAAATGAAATCTTTGAATAAATGCATTCACACTGAATGTGTCAAAAGTGTTAAAATTTTATAATGGCTTGAAATATTAAGAAAAAGAATTCAGGTTGCATTCAGGCAACAGTCAACAAAAGTAGGCTTCACCTTCTTCTAGTACCTTCCACACCTAGGCTTAGCCTGTTATTTGAGACAAAGAAGCTCACTAATGGATATTGATGAACAAGAGGTACTGTGCACCTATTCAGCTCTTAATAAAGTGCCAGCACAGCGGCCAGGAATTGTGGGTTGGTGTGGGGTGTTCTATCTTCATCAGAATATGTTTTCATTTTTCCTGGTTCTAAACTTACAGGGGATGCCTCCCAACACCTGGCAAAGCAGACAAAAGACATATTAATATCTCCATTTGAGGTGATGAAGCAAAGTTTGTGTGATTCCACAAAAAAGTTAGAGATCCAAGAACTTAACTTAGAATTTTTGGATGTCACAGTTACAAACTAACTGTCTAACCTGACTTTTGAAATTTTAAATTTAAGCCCTTAATATATGTAGTAGAATATTATATGCATGTTATCAGTTATAGGCCTACCTTTGCAAATCTCCTTTTCATAAATATTTCCCCTTTAAAACACCACAGGTAGGATACTTGTGGGCACCAACAAAACACAAGGTACAACTCCTTTTTACATTGTTCATTTTCTAAAAATTGCAAGGAAATATGACAGAAAAACAAGAATCCAATGTTAAACTTAGAACAGAGTAAAAGAAATATCATGTTCAAAGTAAGGGGCCTTATTCTGCCCTTCATAGAATAGATCAATGTGTTTTTGATCCACTTATAATGCTTAGTTACAAAGGCATGAGTCCTGCAATTGACTTTAGGTAGGCAGATCCCAATGTTCCCTTGAAGGCTCATTGACTTCAACTGACTCCCACATGGAGTCAATTACAGAATTGGATACTATGGTAATGACCATTCTATAAGGGACTGATTCAGTCCCCATTTAACTCAATGCAATTCTTTCCATTGACTTTGATGGAATTCAAATCACAGCCTAAATGAAGCTAGATAAGACAGATGAACTATTTTGAATACATTTCCAAATTATAAGACTTTGCTTCAGTCATTGTATATGCATGCTAAACACAGTTACACACACACACTTGAAGACGCCATTTGTCGCTCATGGACAAAATCAATAAAAAAGAGAAACTAGGAAAGCTTGGATTGTAGTTATTAGAATTCGTTCTTTTGTTTTCTTCTTTGTGAAGGATTTTATTTCAGCTCAATTTTCCCACAGTAAAGCTCTTCTTTCCCAATGTTTTGTTTATGTGTAGCGTGTTTCACTTTTTAAAAGGTCCACTCATTTTCATTGATAGTGTTGTACATTTACAATATAACTCAAGTGTTAATTGAAGTCAATCAGTGCAACATGAGAAACAATTATGGACTCTCTTTTGGATTTAAATGCTGCACCACGGAACAGTTCCAATTAAATTCAATTACATTTTCTGTTTACATAGGCTACATTTCTTGGCACTATCATTTTTATAGCTTTGCAATAAGGGGAAGGAAGGGGGAATCTATAGTGGTTCCCAGTTTCTACACATATTTACATCCTTTTTCACCTTCATAGTAGTAAACAGTCATAATAATGGCTTCTTCAGTCTGAGAGTCAAGGATGTGTCCATGTGCATTTCTATAGAAAGCTTTCACTACCCATCCTAGGCTTGGTGATCCACTGTGGGATAGGTCTAACCAGAAAAAAAAAAATAATTTCAAAAGGTTTATTAATTTTTCTTCTTCTTTCAGAGTAAGCAAAATCAATCCTTAAAAACAGAACAAAACAAAAATATAATGATTACAAAATGTATGATACATGCTGTCATTTTCTCATAGGTCGGCAAGGTTCTTGGGTAGATGTAGTATCTTTTATTAGCCCAACTGAGTAGTTGGGAAAAAGTTCTTACCAAGCTTTCAGGCATGATCACCCTTCTTCAGGAATAGGGAGTCTCTGCTTCCTTGCAGAGAGTCTGACATGAAAGCAGAGACTCCCTATGCAAGGAAGCAAAGACTCCCTATGCCTGAAGAAGGGTGATCATGCCCGAATGCTTGCAAAGAACTTTTGTAGTGTAGTTCAGTGAGGAAACATTGATATAAAATTAATGTGAGAATGAAATTCATTACTTTTAACACTTATTCTGTTTTGTATTACTGTAAAGGTGATTAAAAGGTGATTTATGGAGACAAGTGATATAATATTCCACTGATTCACACAATTTAAAATTATTGAACACTGTATGTTTATATTGTTGTAGGCACGACTGGTAGGTCTGCCTATTATAAAAGTTGTCAAACACTTCTCAGTATACTGCCTTGATTTCAGATGCTTGTACTTTGTCAAATTCACTATTTGGACTGGAATTTTTCGTTGTGGGTATTGTGCTTAAGCTGAATTTTGGGGACTTTTTTTGTAGCAGTTGTCTTTTCTATTTACCTTCACTTTCTTTAAAAAATTAAATCTTTGGGAAAAAGATGTATAAACTTGCATGCTTAGGATATACTTGAAAGTCTTCACATATTTGATACATTTTCTGATGCCTCTGTGTTCTGATATTTCTGTGTTTATAATTTTATCATGCAACAGTTTTACATAAGAGTGTGGTATTAATATTTCACAGAAGTGTACCTAGGGCAGTGTGAGCAGAGCAAAGGAAAGACATTTGTTCTTTGACCAGGGATACAGAAATCATCCAGCAAAATGTATACCTCCAAACCTCTTGCATACTGGAGCTGTTCTCAGGCAGGGAAAAGAGGCACGATGCCAAATACAAAGATTTTCCATATATGCATGTGTACAGTAGTAGCCTGTTCGGCAAGCCAAAGGCAAAGAAAAGCAGAAAGATGACTTAGTATAGCAATTCATAAACTTTGGAAACCAAAAGAGCACTGTCAAAATAATTCCTGGACCATTATGAAACCTTATCTACAAATGTTGAAAACACAAAAATATTGTGTAGGGCTCAGTCCATGGATCAGCTGCAGACTGCCTACCAACCACCACTGGTCCACTAACCACAGTTTGGAAGTCAGGGTTGCTGGTTGTAGCCATGCTGATCTAAGGATATAGGCAGGCAAGTTTCTTCAGGTATATGTGATACTTTTATTAGACCAACTGAATAGTTGAAAAAAAGTTCTTTGCAAGCTTTCGGGCACAAGCACCCTGCTTCAGGCATTGGGAGACTGCATTAATTTGAGTCACCAGCAAGCATTAATGTCCTCTATCGTGCAATTTGAGTTCAACTGTCTGGCTGGAAGGGTCAGACAAGAAGTCAAGATACATGGAAATCAGTCTTGATATATGAAAACTGAAATTATTGGCCCCCTTGTCCCTCCGCATCTATGTTGTACTATTTCAGATTGGAAATAGATTGTTTTAAAATAGGAATTAGACATAGTAATTACAGAGTGTAATTGGCCTCACATTTTATTCTCGGGAGCACTAGAGATAGTAGCATGATAGGGTAGCAGATCAATGAAAAAGAGACTTGTAAGGCTGGGTGATTGGTCCAAGAAGTAATGGGGGACACATGCATAGGGAACTGAGGGACTTAAACAGGGCAACATAGGTAAGCTCAGAGAAGGAAGGAAAAGGAAATGAACTGGCCTGAAGGTCAGGCACCTGGTTTAAACAGGAAAAGCAAAAGAAAGAATAAATTAAAAACCCACTACACTCAGCTATTGTGTTAGCCTCATTCAGCTAAGCTTAATATTAAATATAGGTGCATAAAGATGCACACAGAACTTTCTAGACTGAAAGTTCGCTGGGAAAAGAGCAGTGACTTTCTGTGTACGTTTGGGCAATGCTTATACAGGTAAGGTACAGAAGGCTATTAGAATAAAAGACAGATGAGGGTAATCATTTCAAATGCAAGGAACCACAAAAATTCAGTCACATCTACCAGCTGAACAATATTTGCAAGGGAAGAGGTACAAAATATCTGTAAAGAAAAATCCAGTATCATGGGAATAAATATTTTTTTCCAGCAGGGCGAAGGGCAATGGATATACATACAATAGATGAAATAGCAAGAGCTACCAAGGATGAATATCACACACTTTTAGGCTTTAATGATTCGCAGTTATATCAACCAACTATGAAAACTGCATGTTAATTAGAGCTGGGTGACCTTGGGAAAACTCAGAGAGAAAGATTTCTTTGCAAGAAAAAGAAAATATCCTCCAAGTTGACTGGGTCTGTACAACACAAAGCAAACTTATTCAAGAACCCACGTTTTGCAAGGATTCGCAAGGCTTTTTGTTGAAAAGAACCAGCAGGCAAAATAGTAAGTAGTTTGTATTGAAAGGGAAAAATTCTTATATTTTTAACATTTTATTTTGTCCTTATTTATATAGGAAAATATAAATATGCAGGTTTTTATCTTTAGTAAAAAAATACATTTGCATTTCCACACAGGCATAATGCACCTTATCACATTTTCCACAGACCACTCTTACTATATCTACCCTATTTGACTTGCAAAGAATCAAGAGGGTCTTAGGTCTGTCTACCCAACAGCAACACGGATATTAGAACCAAAGAAGAGTAACATTTTCAGAAGCACTCACAGTCCTATTTTCACAAATTACTTACAGTAGTTACCTAGGAATATAAGTATCTCTGAAAAACTAAGGGAACTTAAGAGTGTGTGTACATTGTAATGTAGTATAAACATACCCAAGCTGGCTTTGAAATAGTATTGCAAAGCTCATCTTAGGCTAATGATCCAAATATTTACCTTGCATCTCAGGAGGGTTCTGCAAATGGCATTGAACTTGCTTGGGATTGCCTGCACTAGCCTGCAGTCTCAATACTGTACTGAGAATGTTAACATACTCTTCTGTTAACTCTCTTTTGACAATGAATCTTAGACAATTCAGTATTTTTGAAAATTTTACTGCTAATCTATTTTAAAAATTTTCCTGCTCATCCTATGTTCTCTCTCATGTTGGACATTCACCTTTTACCATCCATTAGTACTTACATAAATGCACTATTT
Organism: Gavialis gangeticus; assembly: GCF_001723915.1. Lineage (NCBI taxonomy): Eukaryota > Metazoa > Chordata > Crocodylia > Gavialidae > Gavialis > Gavialis gangeticus. Next base: position 90,409,371 of record NW_017729034.1, read on the forward strand.
TGAGGTCTCTGTTGTCACAATCATTGAAACACCTTCGAGGCAACCTGTTCAATATGAAATATAAGTATTTCCTTCTGGTTTTGTTTTATGGAAGAAAAAATAACTACGATGTGATAGTGCATCATGATGACATTTGTATGTTCCCTTTGTGATGATGTATCAAAAAGTGATAACACTGCATTCTCACATGTTGTGAGTTGTTATGAATGATGCTGAATCATAATTCAACTTCACTCCATAAGGCCCAAAATAAATGTGATATTTTAAGTCACCCTAGAAGCCAGATGGATGCAAAACAAGATGTAGGTCTTTCCAATCTGGGAGTGTTATTGATATAAAGGTCAGCAATCTCATAACCAATTATACTTTACATAAATGCTTTAGCCAGGAGCAGCACAAATTTGTTGGGTTTTTTTTTGGGGGGGAAGGGGGGAGGGCAGAGGAAGAGGATCACTGACTGCCATGAGCCCTAACTGAATAAGCAAAACTACTGTACAAATAGTCAGCTCAGAAACTTTGAACTGATTGCTTGCTATAGCTCAAAGTTCTAGCTAATGGCTTAACTTTGTTCCAATATTAACATAAGCCTAATGATATAGTCACGCTGGAGGTCATTTTTCACTGTCTTTTAACGCTGAATGATTCCTTGTCAGTTTTTATTGGACTACAGGACAAGCATTGTGGAGAATCACCAATAAGAAACTAGTTAAAGACCGCATGTAGCAAAGAAAGACAGGACGTGTAAGATAATTCCTGCAGTACAGACACAGCATAAGACTTGTGTAGTATGCTGGTCATCTCACGAACCTTGCAGAGATGCCACACCAAGGACGAGAAAAGGAGACATCTTTGCACATGGAGGCTATGGAATAGGGAGCCATACGTCAGAAAGCTATCCTAAATTAGAATGTGACTTGGGCCATTCTAATCGCACTCCAGTTGTCTCAGCCTTCAAAGTACCCCAGGGTACAAATGATATTTTAAAACCATTTTGCAATGTGCCTTTTGCACACGAGATCCATGCTGGGTTCTATCCCTAGCTCTGCCTGGCAGGTCCTTGGGCAAATCACACTAGCTATCTGTGCCCCACAGCTCCACCTAATAAAATGGGGGTAATAACACCTTCTTGCAGAGATGTTATGAGGATAAATCTGCCCAGTCCTGCAGAGTGCTTTGTTTCCAGTATGATGAGACAGAAAAGCCTAGAAAACAAGCAATGTTCACATCTGTTATATTGAGAAAAAGCGGGATCACATTCTTCAGCATGCAGGGCCCCAAAGCTTATGTGTAGATCTGGGAAAATGTAGTTGTTAATGGCAAGAATGGAAGGGGCTCCAGAGGGAGGAAGAGCAAGAAACTGAATAGGAAAACAAGCACAGAAGTGAACGTGGACAGCGCTGTGGAAGGTTTCCACTGTTTCTGTTAGCTCCCATGCTGACAACTTCTTGTCGCAACCTTGTACTTTACAAGTTTTTCTGCTACTAACACAGCTAACAAGATACTTCAGTTCAGCATATGTTTTCATTTGTCATACAAACAGGAACTTAATGGCCTGGTTTTATTATGCCAAGAATAACTGCAAAATAGTGACAGTCCAACAGCCTGATAGCAGAAATAGCTCAGATTTAGAGACAGACACTGGAAACATTTGGAGGCATGAAAAGACTGTGCATAAAAAGAAAATGAAACAGCTGAGACTTGTTTAGTTTATAGAGAAGTGATGAAAGAGGACTGGTGCCAGTGGCTTGGGAGTCCCCATCCAGTCCCACATTCTTTTGTGTAGGGAATTTTGAATGGCACGGACAAGAAAAGTAAGAAGTTCCATGGCCTATGGAACTCATTGTTACTAGATATCACCAGATCAACTGGTGAAGAGAAAAAAAAAGCCATTAAACATATCACAATATTCGGATCCCAAATACATGAGGGATCATTTAAAATATATTATAAGCTGTAGAAACCTCATGCCACTAACTCTTAATGTCAGGAAGAAATTTGCCCATTTTCTTAGGTTATTCCATAAAAAAGGTTATGTGTATATGTATTGTTTTTGCAATTTTTTTTTGCCTGAAATAGCTGGCACGGGCTGTTACTGGAGGCAGGTTCTGGAATAAATGTATGATTGGTTTGATCTGGTATGACAATTCCTGTATGCTTCTCATCTTATCAATAAAACAGGTGAGAGCTGGGGGAAGGCAGTTTATTTTAAAAATAAACTCAATGCATTTATGGTGGCGGAAAAAAGAAGTGTTATCATTTAAAATCTTCACACTAGCTCTTTCGATTAGACATCTCATAACATATGTTAAGGTCTATTTCTTCTCTATGGGATGTTGTATGAAAGTGTCAGAAACAGGTATTCAGGCACTGAGATTTTCATTAAAAAGCTGTCATGCCCATATGTGCTTAAAATTAGAACACAAAATAGAGTCTAAGTTATTCAGTAGACAGGAAAAAAAACACAAACCCTTCTTACTGGCTTGTGCTTTGTTCAGCTTTTCTTTTAAGTGCTACAATCAGCAAAGCATCTGAGATGAATACCTTCTGGATGTGTTACCTGCCAGCACAGATATGGTCACTACTTACATCCAAATGATGTATCAGAGATGAGCTACTGTAGGGGATAAAAGTAAAGCTGCCAAGACAGAGCATTTTATAGAACCATATTCAAACTATGTTTTGACTGTAAAGATTCACAATGATTTTGTTAATTAACAACCTAGTGTAGAGGCTTTAAATCTTGATCTTCCAGACCAAGTAGCCCAAGAAACTAGAATTGCTACATCACAGATCCTGTATTCACCTTCATGATTTTTTACTTATGTCCCAGAGCCTCCAAGTCAAGTGTCCTAAACTCAACCACCTTCCCACCTGTTTTTTTCCTCCCGAGTAACCTACATAGAAAACTTCATAGTTTGAAAACAAGCATTTTTTTGGAATTCCAGTTTGTAAGTCCACTACCTGCCAGAAAATTAAAGGGAAAGGTAAGATTCATAGAGTAATGAATGCCCTAAGTGTATGGCAAGCACTTGTTTTTTGCTCCAAATTCTACAGGTGTTGCATAAGTTCACACTTACTCCTTGCAATGGGGCTGGTTGTATTGGGAACTCAAATAAACAAGCAGCAAACTTCAGCCTGACCTTTCTTCTCCAAATGTTGCAGTTCTAGGGTTTCTTGCAATGCTTCATTGTCCTTGTACCAAATTATCAATGACCGGAAATTCACACTCATCTCTCTCATATCCAGGCAGAGTTAGCAAGATGCAGCTGCCACAGCAAGTCAGAAGAAGTTACTCAGAAGCTCTGCAGGTGGGTCAGAAGAATGTTGCATCGCTACATGGATCTGTGGAGAACCTCGTAGGGGGTCCTCCCATCCCAGCTCTGCATTTAATGAGGTTATAATATTGTTTAGTGCAGATACTAAAATACTTGTTGCCTGTGACAGATATGGATGCCTGCTGCTGATGCAGGTCACTGGGGGAACCCACATTCTCATTTCCAATTACAGTCTGAATAGGATAAAAGGAGGTGCAATAATATGACCTACCAGACTGACTGATACTTTCTCCTCTTTGCTTAGTTCTCACAACCAGTATTCAGAAATACACATTTTTATTTCATGGAACTATTTGTGAGCTTGCCAGCCCTTCTGAGATTCCCAATGTATATGTCTGCATTTTAATTAGTTACCATGTACACATTACAGTGCCCCTCACTCCACAGCCTTGCTGCAAATACACTGAGCCTGTTTTCACATTTTTTATTTGTGGTACTATTTTATCATCATCCACGTATCTGAAATCTGAGAGTGCGCTGCAAATAATGCAGTGCCTCTATAGTAGCAAAGCAGCAGCCCGGAACAGAGCCATTTTGGGTCACAAGTCCAGCAGTTCCAGTTTCTTAAGACAGTGAAGACAGCATACAAATATGAGTGCAGTATTCTGCATTGTGCTCTTGTTCACTGCAGTTTTCTTTTTTTAGACTTTGCTGCAGTTCCTGTAAAGAACTGTGTGACTTTCCCACCTCGTGTTCATTTGTACACATTGAAAAGACAGCCAGCAACAGCATGATATCCTGGATCATTCAGGTATGGTGCATATAACTGTGATTAAAAATAATAAGAAAAGCAACCAATATAGGCAAAATGCAAAAGAGACATCTGAAGTATAAAGGTTTTTGAGACACTAATGAGGACACAAAAGCAGTATAGATTTCTACACAAACCATATTTTACAATGACTGTTAATGGCTGGACAGTGGCTCAGATCTGAGTATTGTAGCAATATCCATCAATCATGCATCAGATAAACACATTTTCAAAGCATATTTTTGAACACAAGCCTAACTCACTAAGACTGACATATAGTATGTCATTCTTAATGAAATCTCTTCCTAGCAGAAAATACTTTCTTGTTTTAAATTGTATTGCTTAAACTGTTTCCTACTCTGCAGAACAATTTCTGAATTTCAGAATAATTTCTGTTTAAACCTATTTTTAAAGTTGAAGTTTAGGTCAAATGCAAATATGAATATAGATTTATCCAGCATACATAATTTGTAGTCTGTGTGGAACTGACTCATCTGTCTTCTGTATCTGGCATTCATGTGATGAGCTCTCCTGCTAAGAGTGACCTATTCATCCTTCAAGTAAACATCCACAAGAGGAAGAAAAACAATATGTACAGTTCTAAAGAAGGAACAACATATTGTGCATGATGTGATGTACTCATGTCAGTTCTGTCAACAGCCTTTTGAATTAAAAGTCCCTTATTCAGGAAACAGTTAGAGATATGGGGTCATGTCTCCCACACTCAAGTCTGAATTCAGATGTCTGATTTTAGATGTTGATCACGTAAGTGTAGTTAAGAATATTCATGCACTAATAAAATTAAGCAGAAGTGGTCAAACAATGAAAGACAGTTTTCCAAATAAAACAAAGGATCAGGTATAATTTGCTGCTATTCATTGAAATCAAAAGATTCACTATTTGGAGGTATTCTAACCAATTGCTCCAAAATATGTAATAAACATATTGTATTAAGACTTTGCTATCCTACATTTCATCTGTAAAACATTCCTCTTCTATCCAACAACCTAATGGTGTCCAGCCTGCCAACATTTAAGCTTCATGTTATATTCACAGAGGTAGTCTTATTGAAGTCAATGGGAGTCCTAATAAGAATAAAGTGATATCTTTGTTTATTTATAGACTCAGAACCTTAAATGTTAGGTTCTCCAGGCCTTCCTTTAGTGCACCTTGCACACTGTGTTTTCAACTGTAATCAGATACTACTACTACTAAAAATAACGGCAAATACAACAATAAATATTTATAGGGCCAATAGCTTATCCATAAAAAATGTATTTAGAGTATACCTCAGAGCATTAAAAACCTTAGCACAAATTATTATTTGTAAAAAAATAAAAAAGGCTTGCATTATTTGATTCCAGTTATTCACTGTGAATCATTCACAGATTGTCATTCATTCATAACATTTTAGTCATCCAGCCAGGCACTAGACCATATGACTTAGATAACTCATGAACAACAGCAAGTAAAAGAGCTGGCCAATTTTTTTTCAAGTATTCAGTCAGTTTGCATTGAATAGTGTTGACTACCTTGATCAATTCCAGTAAATTTGAGAATATTAAGTACATGCTTCCTATATAACTCATAGTCTGGAAATAGTTCACCCAAACGTTTCAGTTGATATTTTCAAAATACAAATAAAGGAAGCATCAGTTTATTAAAAACAACTGTAGAGAAAAAAGAACTGAATGTCTCTATTTGCAACAAAAAAACCACTTTACACTTATGAGAAATTGTAATTTGACTTTAAAAATGTGAGATGGCAAAATGTCTTCCAGATTTGAATACGATAACAGTAAAAGGTAAACAGAAACCATTTTCTCCCAGTAAACTCATCCTGAGTTCTGATCAGGCTGAATCTACTTACTTTTGTCTTATTACCAGTAACAAACCAGTCCACATTAAGTCATTGCCTACAACGGCACGGACCCTCTGTCTTCAGATGCCCTTATGACATTTGTGTAATACCACCAAGGCAAATGTACTTGCACATGTGTTACTAAGGACACATTATAATAGTACATCATTATATCACTTGATACATGTGCAAGTGATTTATCTAAATGTGGATTCAACTGCATCCAATTTAGATGCTTTCTTATTTAGAGGAGGGTGATATACAGGCAACCCTCACCATTCACACGGGATATGTTCTCATATCCTCCACAAATGGCAAAATCTGTGAATAAGGCACTGTATTCATGAATGCAGTGCCCCCAGTGGCTGTGACGGGGGGGCATGGTTGCTCCGGTGACAGCAGGAATGAGGCAGCAGGAGCCCGGCAGAGGTGGCAGGAGCCCAGTGGCGGCAAGAACAGAGTTCCTGAGGAGCTCCTTTAAGTGAATTTAAGATGCGGGTTTGGCATTCGCTAATCTTGAAACAGCAAATACCGAATCTGTGAATAGTAAGGGTTTCCTGTACATTCATTCAGTCAATCGTACTAAGTTATGTAACTCATAGTGCCACTGGATGGCACTTATATGCTATGATGTATTTTACAGAGTAGATTCATGTAATTTGAATTATCATGCTATGGGTGGTGCTGTTCTAGATAGAAAATGTATCTATTTCATTTTAACTTAGCTTTAATTACTTAGCTTTAATTTAAGTACTCTGAAAGCTCATTTAACCTTAAATAAATAAATACATGAATAACAACAGCTTAAATATTTAAGATTTAAATAGTTAGCTTTCATGGTTTCATAGTTGTTAGGGGCTGGAAGGGAACTTCATAGCTTAGCTTTAATTTAGCTGTAATTAATAATATATATGTATGTACATACCTACGTATGTACATACATATGTATGTAGGTATGTATGTATGTAGGCATATATGTATATAAAGTTAATTAAAGCTTTCCTCTCTGTAAAAAATAAAGTTTATTTGCTTGCTATTCTGAGCCTGGTTTCTTCTTGGGGGTACGGGGTGGTAATTGAGGAGATTAGCACTGGGATGGGGGAGCCTATCAGCAGATGGGTAGAACGCATCAATGGTGTCCTCTGGGGTGCGATGTGGAGATATGGGGCTACAGTTATTCATATTTTCTGGGCAGCAAAACAAGGTATGATAGCATGATGTTTTCAAAGGTCACAGGAAGGTACTCTGAACCAAGGAGGCATTCTTTATTCTAGAATCCTCTTTATTAGGAGGATCTATATTTGCTGCTCTTGCAATGATTTTAGACAGAGAATGGACCCTTTCAGTATGTCACAGGTGCCAGGTCTCTAAGAAAAGACAGCAGTCTGTCTGATTGCTAGTTCACAGAGTCTTTTGTTGCTGATATGCTTAAGGCGGGAGGCAGGGAAGGGCACTCTAGCTGACTCTTGCTGACATGAGAGCAGCCACACCCACAACAGCAGATGGAGTTGGGTTGTTTTTGGTCAAGGGGCTACTTGAAACACAATGGTAGTAATTACCAAGTTGATTACTCACTAATTGGTCCTATGTGCTAGACTTCCAGTTCATAACCATTTGCTTTTGAAATGTAAAGGCTATATGGGCATTCTTATTTTAGCTATAGCAGCCTGTATTTTTAGTTATCATAAGGGTAAAATTATAGTGGGTTAGCATAAGGGTACATTTGTCAGGGCATAACACATAGGACCATAAAATCTCAGCCACCTCCTCACTGTGAAAACTGCTTAGGCTTTTTCCCTTCCCAGAAGGACCAGCTCAACCCACACGGCTCCAAACCCTCTTGGGTTGCTTTGTCTCACATGTGAAGGGAGTCTGCCAGTTCTCAGCCCTAGCAGGCAGTTGTCCACAACCAATAAAATAAATTATCTCTTGCATGATTTCTGCACTACCATGGCTATAACCTCCATCTAACATTACCATAACTTGCTTAATTACATTATACCTCCATGAATTCTCTTTCAGTTTCAAGTGGGAATTGTCTTCCTTGGTTTCCTGTCCTAAATAACTATATGGTATTACTGTGTTTTACAGGCAAATGCAGCTGTACTGAGTAAAGCTCAGTGTTACTCAGAAGCTCATTTCAAGGCTTAATTCTGTGTAAAAAATACTTTGAAAACCCTTGTATTTTGCACTTCTGGAGTGCATGTCACTGCTATTCATTGAATGAGAATAGAAAACAATAGAGATGAATATACAGAAAGTCTGTATACTTTTCTTCCTTTCAGAATATTAATTCCTCACACTGCACACTACACAAGACAGATATTAAGATACAATTCCTTCATTAGGAGTGCTAATGCTCTCAGCAACCTATGACTGTTTCTTTACAGAGCTAAAAGTGTTTGCTTTTTCTTATCTTAACACTTCCTTCATTGCACCTAACATGGAGTCCGATTTTTTTTATTAGTATAATTAGATTACCATACATCTGGATTTTCCTGGACATGTCCTCTTTTTTGCACTTTGTCTGCGAGTTTTTAAAACGCAAGCAAATATCTGAATTTTTGCTCTACCTCTGCTTTCCCGGGCACTAACAGCTTGGGCACTTGGGGCTAGAAGCAGCAGGCAAAATGATTGGCTGTAAGGGGTCACATGCTCTGTGTGCAGGCCCTGGCAAGCTGCCCCCAGGTAAGTGTGTGTGTGTGTGCACGCGCGTGCGCGTGCATTCATGTGCATGTGTGTAGGAACTGTGTGGGCAGTAGGGCTGGGGGGGCAGAGGGCTGTGGGTCCAGAGTGCAGGGCATTGGCAGGACTGGGAGGCAGGGGATTGCAGGTCTGGTGTGCAGGGCACCAGCAGGCTTGGGGGCAGGGGGCTGCGGTTGTAGCAGGAGAGGTTCAAGAGGCCTTGGTCCTGCATTAGGAATAGGCTGCTGCATGGTCTACAGGGAGCCAGGCTCTGTGCTCCAGAGAGAATCTGGCTTCTCTAGCCCCTGGGGAGAATTTTTGTCTATATCTATGCTGGCTGTCAGCAGCAAAAACTCTGGGCAACTGCCCCACTGTGGGACCATCATGCAATACCAGGACCCTGCAGACAAGAGGAGGAGGCAGAGGCAGCTGTTCCTGGAGGTGTTGTCTGCTACCAATCATGTCCAGAGACACAGGCAGCAGTAGGGAGGTGTGCAGAGAGTATCATGAAATTTCCCCCAACCACATCAGGAGGCTCATTCAGTTCTTGAGTAGAAACTATCTGACACTTATCACTGAGCCTGACCCAGCTCCTTTTCTCTTATTGTTCTATTTTCCTTTGGAGACTGTCTTCTTGTCCTATGCGTGTACAGCACCTGGCACAATGGAATTTCACTCCGTGGCTGGGGCTGCTACATGCTCCCGCAGGATAAATACTGATCATATGTGAGCCTGACACTGACATAAAAGGGACTGAGAAATGGGAGAGGGTTTTAATTAATATTTTCAAATAAGTTAGAGCTTTCCTTTAGTTGAAGTTTGCGTGATTTTCTTTTTTTCCCCCAGTTTTTCATCTTTCTGCCTCTTTCCTCCCTTGCTGGTGTCTGTGTGCATCTTGGAAGAGCAAATTTATGTATTTATTGTGTATTTGGAAGCACGTGAATGAAGAATAAGTTTGTATGTGTGCTTCTGACTTCTTCAGACACAGGCATCTCAGCAGTGACAAGTGAGCAACATTTGATGGCTCATAATCTTTTCATTTCTCTGTCCTGCTAGCATTTAGACACAACAAAGATCACTCCAGGTCAGAGGCCCAAATGTACAGCTGCAGGACAGTCCAGGATCCCACTGCTAAAACCTCCTAGCTCAAGTGGCTACTTGAATTTTCAAGTTGGCAAATACCAAGGTGATAATTGAGTACTTTGCACTTCCAGCAACAAAATCTGCTTTATCTATTTAACCTCACCCACACTCACTGACAACAAGGAAAAGTGGAGACAAGAAATTACAGGTTCTGAAGCTGTACCTGGTGGACAAACTACATAACTCGCAATGCAGACAGATCTTAAATCACATTTGTGTGATAGACGTTACAAAACCAGTCACAGAACCTGGTTCTACTACATCTGGTTCCACTAAACTACATCCATTGAGCTTTAGTTATCACATGATGATTGGGTTCCTAAATGAGATTTAATCCCATTCATGTGTAGTGTGTTACAGGTTGTAACACATTATTGGGCTGTAAAGTGTAACATCTATCATGGCCTTTTATTGAGTCATGTTTTGATACAACCCCACAGGCTCAGGCATACCTTGCTATTTTCTCTCATTAGCACTTTGTGAAACTCCATTGGCAAAATGAAATACTCAAGTGAACTAGTTTACAAGGTGGAAGCTTTAGAGTCAGACTAAAATACAAGAATTAATTAAATCTTTGTCCATTTTATGTAAGTATGCTTTTAAGACTCTGTTAACTGTTGTTCTAAAATGTCCAAGGGGTTGTTTTTTTTCCCTTTTGGGGGGCGGGGGTTGTCTGTTTGTTTGTTTGGTTTTTGGGGCAGGCAATAGCTGTGCTTTACCATCTGTGCTTCATAATCTTGTTGGTGACATCACATCCTATTTCTCCATTTTCACTGAAACCACTTCCTATGTTGTTTGCCTGTTAGTTTGTTTTTCTCCCCTGGCTGATTTGATATAAGAAACCAAATATGAAGTGACTTGAAGGGCTGATGGGAGAACAGTGAAACGGAGAAAGCTTCTGGTGAAACATAATTTTTAAATGTGCTAAGGGTGCAGAAAAGAAAGCACAGAGTAAAAATAGGAAAATGTTATTTCTGAAGTGTGTTTCAAAGTTAAATATTTTAAAGTCATCCTAAACCTACAGGATATTGGCTCAAGCATGAAATGCACTACAGAATTCTCAAGTAAATATGAAGGCTGGCTATACAAACACTTATGCAATTGATTTGGAGTGGATTGGCCCTTCTTAAACTGTGGAAGGAAAGCCAAAGAGAGGCAGGGAGAAGAACTCCTTTTAGAATACTTCAAGCAGGAGTTGTAGTAGAGATGCTATCTTTTATTAGACCAACAACATTTTTGAAAAAAAAATTCTTTAATTGCAAGCTTCTGGGCACAAAACTTTTTGAATATTTTGCAGTGAGGATAGCATTCAGTGTGATGTTGACTGTACCACCCTGGCCAGGTGATAATTTGAGTGAAGTATGAAGAGTCTATGAAGAAACTACTGTGCCAAGCCTGGAAGCAGTAAGGCAGAAAAGGGTCTAAGCACTGTGGCAGGCCACTACAGGTACTTACATGAAAAATCAGTTTATAAACAGTTTACCAGGAGGATTTCAGAATCTACTAGTGAAGGAAGAGAACGTACTGAATAAAACTATAGACCAGATGATACTCAGAGTTACAAGTGTAGGAACAGATGTTGTGGTTTCCTTTATAAAAGTATCAGCTGTTAATTTCTAGCCTCAGGGTGACTCCTTTATGCCAGAGGCAGCTAAAAGTTTGGAGACTGTCCAGACACATATGCAAGCTATTTGTAGGTGTCCCATGGGCTAGAGCAAGATATTGTTTGCTGAGTGAGTCCTAGGCCAGATGACATCTGTAGACAATGTGAAGGGAAAGGGCATTGAAGATGGAATTGCCCAAGCAGAGGAAAGCCATATCAGGAAAACTAGAAGCTATTGATACAGTAGGCCACCATCAGCAATTTTTGGCAACATCAGCCACGGGCATGTCAACCCTGCTTGGCCATGCTTGTCTCTGGTCCTACGTTATCTGGTGCAGCCCCAGGGAGCAGGACTGGAGCCAAGCAGCCTTTCTTTCCCTCTCCCAGCAGCAGGTACTTGCAGCCCTGTGTTGTGCAGCAGGGAAAGGGGAACTCTACAGAAGGAAGGATCAGGACCCTAGAGCTCCAGGACATGGCAACCTTCAATCGTGCTGGGTGCCTGCTGCCAGGCACCTCCCATTTCCCGGAGCTCTGAGGGACCCAATCCTTCCTTGTGCAGAGCACTCCCCCCACTTGCCTAGGGACATTGTATAAAGATGGGAAAATGGTACAGATGCTCCCTTTCCATCCCCCCTCCCCCCTGCCTGCAGCTGACAGCTTGGAGCAGTCAAGTGCAAGCTGAGTTCCAGCGTGCCTCTGTGTAAGGGGAGGTCAGAGCGGGGGATGGCAAAGGCACCTAGCATGCTGGCAGACTGCAACCTAACTTGAGTCAGGGTAGATCTAGTACAGGTAAATAGACTTGTCTAACTTAAATTGCTTAGAGTCTGATACAACATCCATCCAGGTGTATCTTAGACTGGATTCTGACATTTTTAAAGTGGTCTATGTACACTGAACTTCTGTTCAGTTACTGTTGTAGACCAGTTTACAATCACTGGGTCTATCTACACATGCATTAGTGTGCCATTGCTACTGCGCATTAAATTTAGTACCTTTAATATGAGGTACTACATAAATCTGCAGTAGCCAGCACTAATGCATAATAACAGCAGTGCATGGTCTTTTGGTGAGGCGTAATGCACAGTAGACTAATTTTACTGTGCATTAGCACGTTAGCACAGAGTTTGCCATGATGCTCTAACGTGCAGTAGAACTAGTCCACTGGGCTGCATGAACATGCCATGAGATTTGCCCTTCAAAGGTGCTGCAACTGCGTTTCTGTTTGCACAAGCAGTATCTTTCACCATATTAAAAGTCTTTTGGCATGTTAAAGTAAAGCTGCTGGGATGTAGCTTAGTTTGGGTTGCCGCCAATTACTGTGTCACATCTATGGACTCGTTGCATGCAAACACAGTCACTCAAAGACTTGTAATTACCTAATTTTGCCACTAGGTGCTGCTGCAGTATTTTTGTAGTTCAGGCCTTTGTTCACTAGATGTCGCTTTTGATTGCTGCTGTTATTTTATTTTTATTTTTGTGGGGAGGCCTGGTTATCCCTTCCTCCGTCCATCCCCCTGCTCCCACAGCTGGCAGGGCATGGTGTGGGGGGCATCTCTCATCCCTCTGTCCTGTAGTAGTTAGCACTTATACAGAAAGAAAAAATGGAGGAGCAACCCAATACATTGCCAATTTACACTGTGGTGTTGTGTCAGTACACCTTTGGGTGCCTGCCACTTTAAGGGCAGAGGTAGGCAGCTACTAGGTGCCTGATGAGTGCAGCCATTTTGGAACACTAGGTATATAAAGGCTGCAGTTTGCTGCTGCCAGCTGATGCAGAAACATTGCCTGGCTGAGTGGCATGGAACATCTAGAGGTGAGAGCAGGAGGCTCTTCGTCCTGGGGAATGACCTAAAACTGCACTCTGCTGGGGAAGGGTGGCCTGGTGGGGCTCCTAGTGGTGTGGGAGCCCCCAGGAAATGCCAGGCCAGTAGCCTCCCTGGTGAAAGTCCAGTAGGGGAGTCTTAGCCCCAGCCCCCACCATCTGGTGGGTAATTCTGAGAGCTGGGGGAGTAGTGGGGGCCAGGTATGCCCACATGTAGGTGCCTCAGCTCAGCAGGGATGCAGATCCCTGAGATCCCAGAGCTGGTAGTGTGTAGAGCATTGGGAGGCCCGGCAGAGAGTGGGGCTGAAGTGGGAGTAGGCCTGAAGGACAGTCCCGGGGCATTCTGAGTGGGACCAAATGGGAGTAAGCCTGAAGGTTAGTGCAAGGGCCAGCTGAGAAGTTGGTTGAAAGGATGAGGTAGAGATACCAGGGTGAAGTGTAGTGTAGAGTTGCCCAGTGAGGGGCTTGGGGCAGAATTAGCCATGAGTTTGGCACAAGGCCAGACCACATACAGTAGGGGAACTCATAGGAACCAAAGGACTGTGTGGTGAGGCCACTATGTGAGTAGTAAAGCCTGATGGCCCAATGGGGATCGCTCAACGAGGAGCAAGGGCAGTGGAGTGTGGCCCAGTAATGGGCGGTATGTTAAAGGCCCCAGTGAAGGGCAGAAAGAGTGTAAGAGGCCTCCTGTCAGAGGGGAGGCAGTGTGAATGCATGGGTGAGTGGGGCCCAACTTTGGACTGGGTTTGCTTTGGTCTCAGACCGGGGAGCAGTACTAATCTGGATGTCATCTGTGAGGTATGGGCTGCAGTGTAGGGGAGGTTCAGAGCTGCAGATAGTGCCCCCTGGCGTCAGAGCAGTAATAGGCAGTCTCCCACATTATACCAACAGTTTATGGAACTGCAAAATCATGGCAGGCAAGACTGGGCGGACTGCCCCATAGAGACAGCTGGAGTGAACAGCATGAGATGCAGCCCCAAGAGATGCCCCTGTCACAGGCATGCTATCCTCTGGTAGTGGTCGTGCTCATACCACCACCACCACCACCAGCAATCCTGTATGTGCTTCCCCCACTCCACACCCTGCAACCTCTGTGTCCAGCATGGTGTTCTGAATGGCAGAGCACAGTGGCAGCAGCACCAAAATGGTAAGTTTGCAACTGTGGGAGTGTCACCTCTTCTTAACACTTTAATATTTGGGAGGTAACTTTCCTATTTCTTATAATTGCCCTTACCATTCTAGAAATACAACAAATACTGAAGGTAGACACTGCATGCCAGACACCCCTCCCCCCAGCCCTGGATATGCAACATTCTGGGTGATATATAGGTAATATCAATATCCCACCAACTTTGTAGCCTCTATAGGGGGGAAGTGAAGAGGATGGTGTTTGGACTGACGGCCAAAACCTGTCGTCTTCTTTCTTCCCCTGCAGAAAACTTTTGAGATCAGAAATTAAAAAGGATGAATAAATGACAGCACAAATCCGGAACAACAGTACAAGAAATAGAAAAGCATAGTAAATAATAGAAAAGTAGAATAGAAATAGATATATATAGGTAGCCAATATCAATAGTTAGTAGTGTTTATACAATGCATATAGCGTATGCGTAAATTCTGTGTGAATGATAAATAGTTTATAAATAGTGTATGAATTTAAATAGTGTATATAGTGAATAAGTAAATAGATAATGTATAAATAGTTAGTGTATAAATGATAAATAATATATAGATACAAGGGTGCAGGGAAGGAAAATCCTGACTATTTTTTCTATTTTCTACTAATTTAACATTTTTAAGAAAATTAAAATGTATTATTAAAAAAATTATTTCTTAAAATAATGCCTTTTTAATGAGAAAAATTCATGTAAATGCACCATGATTTTATTGTTGAAATAATGATTTAAAATTCATGAAGTTCCTTCCAGAGTGGTGTGTTTACTTTCATAGGCAGATTGCCATGCATGGCAGTCTGTGCAGTTAGGGAGTGGGTGGGAGAGATGATGACTATGCCCACCTCAGTGTGGGGATCCCTTGCTTGGGGGCATTTCTGGAGTGATGGGATTACTAGAAGACAGCAGCAGGGTGGATTGGTATGGGAGGTCCAAAGCTTGTGCGATACTTGTGTTATTCCCAATACCAACATCCAGGGATCCTGGCAAGCCAGACTTCTGATGGTGCAACACCTTTAGGTAGTTTTGCAAAAAAGACTTGCCCCCCCACTCCCACCTCCACCCTCACACAGAGCACCCCTTCCCAAACCCGACAAGAAAAAGTGGCAATACTGCACCAGGGGAGAGCATTAACATTTGAAAGAGGGGAATTAGCAACTTCTCAGGCTATCATGATCCTATCTTGTGTTTTGTTTTTTTGCATCATCTCCACCACACCCTCCCGCTGCATGTGGGTCCCCGGCTGGGCAGGGTGAAGCAGCTCATCTCACTTTCCTTGCACCACTGGGCAGGTCCCCTGCACTGACGTATGCATGCATACATACTGGGCAGTGCGGCGAAGTTTGGGGTCCCCACTGGGTGGGGGCAGCTGTCCTGGGCACAGGGATCCCCAGGACCCAAGTGATCTTAATCCACCTCTATATCTACACCCCGCCCCAATCTGCCATGCTGCTGCTGGACATTCAGCTTGGGCATTTGTCCTTGTCTGCTGTTTCACAAAAGGATACAAAAGACAGGAGGCAGACCATTTTACATAAAAATCTTTTAATGTTGTTATTCACCCTTTTAGGGTGTTTTCATTAGTAAAAACATGAGTGAGTTACATTTGTAGAAATCTAAGCATTCACAGTGCCACCCAGCCAGCCCTGCTGTAGGACATTCAGTAGACAGGGGACCCCAACACAATTCAGGCAGCAGTACGCCATAGTTTGTGGCAGGCACCCCTGCAGGACAGAGACAAATAATTCAGGGGTTTTGTGAGAAAAAAACATCTAACTGGAACACCATTTTAATGTCAAAATAGTTTAGAAATTCATACATGCTTATTTATAGCAATAGTCGCTTCACTAGGATGTGTGGAAAAGTAGTCCTTGTACAGACTGAAAAAAAATAGAGAACCAAGCCAATACCTGCCCAACCCTCATGCACAGTTTGGTGTGCTACCTCCGTGGTAGTGGTGGTGCACATACCACTACCACCACCACCATCTCGTCTCTTATGTGCTCCCCCTCCATGCCATCCCTGCACACAGCCTCCTGCTCAAAACTGAACAGCACAGAGTCAACAGCAGTAAGTAGCTGGCACCAGGCAGTAGGGAAGAGGGAGGGCTTTCATACAACAGCCCAGGTACAAGGACCCACTAGGCAGTGGGGAAGAGGGAGGGCCTTCACCTACTATCCTGGGTAGTAAGACACACTAGGCAGTAGGGAAGAGAGAGGGCCATTGCCCACCACCCTGGCTGCTAAGACCAACCAGGCTGTTTAATATTTGGCATCAACATAGAGAACAGAAATCAAGATGGAATACTTATTTATAGCAACAGTTGCTTGATCAGAATGTCTCTTGATCAGTATGTTTGAAAAGGTAGGACCTGAACTAGAAACACTGATACCAAACAGGCAGTAAGGTCTTTGCCCACTACCCCAGATCCTAAGACCCACCAGGCAGTGGGCAAAAGGGAGGGCCTCAGGAGCTAAGACCCACCAGGAAGTGGGGAAGAGGGAGGGCCTTGTTGGGATGTCTATTGTGCAAATTCAAATTCCATATGAAACTGCAAAGATTGCTTTTTGCTATAAATAAATGGTCTCTGTTTACTGTACCATTATACATGGAGAGATTGGTGGTGGGGAGTGAAGTCAATATTCCACCCCAACCCCACTGACACCCCACCATTTCAACAATATTTCACAACATCCCAACATTTAACAAAGCCATATGCTGCACTAAATACAAGGGGGCAGGTATTCATGGTGTCACATGGGCAGCGAAGGGGAGCGGGGAAAATAGCCCCTTTGTGGGGTCCCTATGGAAACTGTTCCAAGCCTGGGCAGCTTGGGGATGCTGGGAAATGTAGTCCTAAAACCTGGAAAAGTAACAGCTATTGGATTTGGCACCCCCAACCCCTCTGCTCCCCCGCACAGCATATTAATTAGTACACCATTAATTGTGTTATAACTGTTCATGGCACACATCTGCTTTGGCAACAAAACAGCCACCACCCACCCACCCAGCCACCAATCCACCTCACTGCCATCACCGTTAGCCACCCAGGGCAGCACCCACCAACCACCTGGGACAGCACCCACAACTCTAACCCCCGTATATTTCTGATATGATATATACAGTTAAAAAAATCATATACACATTGTCCTTACTTTCTAACATGTGGGAGGGGAAGGGAGGGGAGAGAATGATGCACATGGTTTGGCATTGGGATCACCATGGGGTTGCCTACAGGAGACAAGACAGAGCCTATGGGGGTGCATTTGGCAGGGTTTTGGGGTGATCGTGACTTGGCATGGAGGGGGGGGGCATAGCACAAGGTTTCCGGTGGGGGGCAGGGACTGTGGGGGCTGGTTTATGGGCAAACATGCACCAACTGCTGTAATTCATTAGGAAAGACATTACCAGGGGTAGATTGGTATTTGGCTCCTCCTGCTGGAATTTGTGGGGAATTGCACACGGAGCTTAATTCACTCAAAAGCCCATGGCCTGCAAACACACACCTGATGCACCAAAATAAATTAGTTTAAACATTTTGAAGCTTGTTAAATTAATAAGGATTAAATGCCATGATGTGTACAAGCACCCCTGTGCATTAGGCATCTCGTGTAGACGTGCCCACTTATCCTGATGTGTGTAATGTCTATACCAAGCATAAATCTGCCATCATAGGCATCCAAAACAAAAGAGCAAAATGATAGGTTTCAATAATGTCAGAGGTATCTAAAAAATCTAATGGTTCCAAGAATTTCTTTCCCAAACCAGCATGGCTGAGATAGTCTAGATGGCATTCATTTTACTCCTGGGTGGGATTCTTTCCCCCTACTAGCATTTCAATCCCATTAATAACAGCCCTGATTGGTCTGCTCTTCCTCAACTTCTGGGGAATTGTCAACTTGTTTCTTGATGCCTCCTGGTTGGACCCACTCCCAGGAAATATTTTCTCTAGCCCAAATGGTAGAAGACCACTTGAAAGCATTGCATTCATCAGGATGGAGAGAGAAAAAGACCTTTATGAAAGCAATTGCTTAAAATTTCTATACAGTTTTTAAAATGCAAACATTATTCTGTCCACATATATATTAACTTTTTTTTGCTGCTTTTTCTTCTTTCATAACCAGTAGGATCAATCCAGTGTGATCTTCATCAAAACAATTACATGTTCTTCACTTTGCCACTCATTCTGGCTGAGCACAAATTACCTTTATCAGGATATCTCTTCCATGCCTTGAGTAACCATTTTTTGTGTGCATGGTTTCACTGAACTAGGAAAAACTGTAAGGACTCTTCATATTACTCTATTTTCTTTTTTCTGTCTAATAAATTAGTGCATCCAAGCAGCTATACTGTTTTTATGGGTCTTGATGATTCCTTGTCATCTTGATCTGATGAAAGCATCTCGTAGCAAATAACACTTAAAATACCTGGGAAGACTGCTCTCTGAATATGTAGTATTGCATGGACACTACAAGCTCAAGATGTTTCAGTTGCTACTGCATTGCAACTTCTTTTCTTTCACAGTAGGCAGGTCCTTAGAGTTAACATTAACTCACTTTGCTGATTTCCACAGGGTTATAAGATTGGAAAAAAAGCAGAGCAGAGCCCAGCAGTACAACTGAAACAGATGCTCACTGCACTCTACAACCAAAAACCAGAAATATAGGCCAGGGACCAGAAAATATAAGTAAGTGACAAGCAGATGCTGGAAAAGGATGTGAAAGAAATCATGCAAATTATAGAAATGGGGATGGGAGGGGGAACATCTTCTTTGTCAGAGATTCTTAAAAGGTCTATTAGTTTAAGTCTGTAAACCTGGCAAGAAGAAGTTTAAGTTTAACCACAGTAAATAATTACACTTACAAACATTACACCAGCACTGTTCTTGTATCTACACTGAAAAAGGAGCAATGCTATCTGTATCATAAGACTACAGTTCTTCTTACGGAACGTGCACCATGATATATACGTTTACACACACATGTATACACAAACACAAATAAGAAACCTCTCTCTCTTTCCTACCACAAATGGAAACCACAAGCTGAGAACATAACAAGGCAATTTATAGACATTTGTGCTTTATAGAACCCTTTGCTTTCTTAGCAGGAGCATTTGTTACTTCATTCATTTATAAGTGAAACCTACAATATAAGCAATGGATATGTTTATACCAGGTTGTTATGATTACATAAAATGCTGAAAGCTATTTCAAATATGATGGCCACTTGCTCTGACCTGTTTCTCACCTTCAGCTTAGCAACTGACACCATGAGCCCAGCGGGGGAACAGTAAGCTCCTGCAGTGTAAATAGCCACACTGATAGACCTGTTTTTAGTACCTCCCTCTGTTTGCTAAATTTTAGTTCTAATTAATTCACCAGTTAATTCTCAGTGGTGTCTCAATGTCTCATACATCAGACTCAGCTGGTGCATCATTGGTCTGGAGCTAAACACCTGCAGATGGAAGCTTGACAAACATTGGCTTTCAATGACTGGAATTTGTTGTTTAATTCAACATTAGTTGAGTCTCATAGGGCATTTATGCATGTACTCTGGGAGTTGGAAGGACCTCTTCAATTAGAGCGGCTCTGATAGCTCATTGAACAAGCTTTAGTTAAAGCGCCCCCACTGCCATTTTTCAGTGTTAGGACACTAAAATACGAGACGCTGGAGTCTGCTGTATCACGGTGATTACCATGCTCCAGCAGACTCTATTAATTTAGTCTGCTCCAATGCACGTTGGATCAGCCTCACTGCACATATATAGGTGATTAATTTCCATTAGCCTAGGACCCTAGTGAACACTGGGGTTCAGAGTAGCAATTATCTAGTCCTGGGTCAGTTCAGATGTGCATAGCAGAAGAGAAGGTGCAAAGACTGCCTGCTTAAATTTGGGACGCAGTTCAGTCTCTTCCTTTAATATAGAGCATAGAAGTTACTTCCTTGGCAAACCTATTCAAAATGGTTTGCCAAGCTCATAACACCAGCTCATAACAAGGTGAAAAGGGCAGAATTTGGAGGCATCTGACAAAGAAAGTTGCTTTGGACGTAGTCCTTTATAAGTCAGGAAGTTCCAGGTAGGAGCCTCTCATAATGCTCCACAGATAAGTCTATACTAATTATAATCTAAACACTATGTAAACTACCCATGTTTATTTCCCTACATTATTTTATAAAAGTTATGAAAATATCAAATACTGTGAATATATTTCCCATATCCAGATAATGTAAAAATCTCAAACGTAATAATAAAAACTCATTTTGTATCTTATAAGCAAAAATTTGCAATAAAAACTAGTATAAGTTGTCACATACATTAAATAAAGGGAAAAGGCAGGAATTTGTTTGTCAAAAGGAATATTAATGACAACTTAGAACTCTTTACAAAGGGTGACTTAAGAAATAAGGGAGGTTGCTTGGTTGTTCCTCCAACTTGATAGTGGCTACACAGCCTGAAAAAAAGATGTCAATACAATTTTAAAAAGGACTATTATATTTTTACATTGAACTAACAATCTTTTACTAGACACATTTTGTACATCTGCTAATTATCAATTATTTAAATCACTACAGATTTTGCCATCCATTTTGGATTTTTCTTAATATAGGCCTTACTGAATATGAATGTGAATTAAAACAATAGAAACAAAATATAGTTTGGATTATCAAGCTAAATGTGAAAATAAACATATTCTGGTGCATTGATGACCTGCTAATTCAGTATAGGTCACCATAAAAAGTCTATTATAATCTGTTGCAGAGGCAGCTGAAAAGAAAAAAATTGAAATAAAAGACATATATACAGTTACAACAGCATAGGAACTGAAATATACACTGATCTATCAAATTGAGCATCCTGACTGTGATGGCTTAAAGGAACATTCAAAAAATGTAAGTAATAGACAATTATGAAATAACTTACCCACAAAGAGAATTTCTTCATAATAAATATGAAGTCATTATTGGTCTATACACTGAAGCATAAGAAATTAATGGAACACAAGGTTTGTGTGAACTGTAATGATTTAATTACATTGTGTTTTCATTATCCACATTAAAAAAAATCTTACTAAGTGGAATGGTACCTTGTAGCAATGAGTTCTACAGGATAATACTTTATTGAATGAAGCAATTTATCAAAAAAGATAATACCAAAAGAAGTAGACCTGCTTCCCTTGCTCATATACTCTAGAAGTCATTATTTTCCTTATGTAAACCTTTGAGTATTAGTGAAAAAATCTCAGTAACCTGACTGCAATTAGAATGATGTAGGACCAAAAAAAAAAAATTGACTACATGATCATTATACGACCATTTTATACACACACACACACACACACACCCACACCATAGACACGCACATGCATGTATGTATGTATGTATTTTTTATTTTACTTGTGTTCTAAATATGTTTTTCTGCACATATAGATGAAAAAATGTAGTTGCAGGAAATTTGACATTATTTCCACCTTGGGGCATATATTAATTGTGAATTAGTTTAAAATAAATTAATTTTCTATTCTATTTAAAAATATTTCTTCATACTTTACTGGGTGTGTCTACACATGCAAATGATGAGGGGTGGGTTTACTCTAGAGTAAATAACTGTAGAGTAAACCAACCCGAGGCAGGTGTCTAGACATATGAGATGTGGGGAAAGATTTGCTGCTCTTGGTAGCAGTCTGCTCCCACCCCCTCCAGCTCCACACCATCCCCATGCAGCAGCCAAAGAGAACTCTAGCCCAGGAGTGGCAGGGAGCATGGGGCCATGAGACAGCTGTCTCTTGGTGGGGGCTGAGATTGCTCCCTGCCCCAGGAGCTGCCTGCTGCCAGGGTATCTCCTGCACTGGAGACTGGGTGTTGACAATGTCCCCCTGGGCTGGCAGCAGGGAGTTCCTGGCTCTAGCTCTCTGATCTGGGGAGGGGGGTTTGGAAAGATCTGCAGGGGTGGCAGGTCACAGCAACTCTGCAGAAAAGGACCTGGAGGATACAGTGGACAATACGGTGAATGAGTCAGCAGTGCCCTTGTTGCAAAGAAGGCTATAGACATACTGGGCTGCATTGTTAAGTGTGTTGACAGCAAGTCAAGGAAAGTGATTATTTCCCTCTATTCAGCAATGGTGAGGCCACATCTGGAAAACTGTGTTCAGTTGTGAGTGCCCCACTACAGGAAGAATGTGGACAAAATTGAAGACAGTCCAATGGAGAGTACCGAAAATGGTTCGGGGGATGGAGGGAACTAGGCTTATTCAGTTTGGAGAAGAGAAGCCTGAGAGGGGATTTAACTACCTGAAGGGAGGTTTGAAAGGGGGTGGAGCTAGACTGTTCTCAGTGGTGGCAGATGACAGAATGAGGAATGCCAACACTACTGCATGGGAGCAACAAGTTACTGAGCAGTTGGAAATGACCCATGTGGCACTGGGACTGCACAGTAACAACTGTGCAGTCTGGCACATGCGTAGACATGCCCAGTACACATCTGTTCATGTAGATGGTGATGCTCACTGCACAGTAATTTGCACTAATCTTCAGCAAAGCATCTCATGTAGATGTGCCCACTTTTCTGAATCATTTGTATTTTAAAAATCTCATAAAAAATCGATATCACCATTTATACCATAAATTTCCAGTATGTTCTTCCCCTGGTATTTTCTGTTAATGATGAGTTCTGAGTTACAAGGGGTAGGAGTTAAGATTTAAACAGAGATTTCTGTTTCCAACCCACATCTCTGTCTATCCATTAGATCCTCTGATTCCTCTGAATTCTCAAACAGACAACGGGAACAGAGAATTCATGTACATCAGTCACATGCATTTCCTGGTAAATATGCCATGGTCTCTTCAGTTAAAATTATTCTAAGAAAAATCTTACAATTCCCAATCAATATTTTAACCATTTTGAGCAGTCCCACCTGTGACCCTTTATGCCTTTTTACCTCCTTGTCCCACTAAATAATCAATATTTGCATTGAGGATCAGTACCAAACAGCTAAGATCAAAACAGAAGGAACAACAGATCAATAAATCATGAACTTTTCTCTCCTGTCTCTTTCAGGTTTAACAAAACAGTTACTCCAACAGCTAAGCCTACAGCCAACATTGTTATATTGCTGCTTCTAAGGTCAGAATGGTTTTCAGTTTGATACAGATACAGCAATTCTTTCCTCATTTGCTTCCTGGCTGTAAATAAGGAGGAGATCTAAAATAAGAGTCCTACCTGGTAATGAACTTATCTGTGAAGTTTGTGTTTAGCTCACCTTGCACAAAACAAAAATGTCACTAAATTGGCATGATCCTTACTTTAAATTATACTGTCCAATGTAAAGTACGATGCAGTTCTTTCATCTCCCTCATATATAATGAACATATGTGTCTCAGAATGTATTCACTGTTGAACAGTGAATCTTTTCACTTCAGACTGAAGAAACATAATTCTTCAAGGACAATAGTGCCTCAGACTTCTGTGTAGAAAAATAAGATTTTCAGTCTAACTGGTTCCAGAAAGGAGTTTCTTGAAAGAGTGGAATTCTGTATTTGTATAGTGAGGACACATAATCGAGAGTCAGAAAGTCTGTGTTCCAGTCATGATAGGACCCAGAGAGTTCTAATGAATGGATTTGTTTCATCTTGGCTGGAAATGCCCAGTGGTGTCCCTCAGGGGTCCATGCTTGGTCCAGTGCTATTCAACATCTTCATCAATGATTGGGATGCGGGGGTGAAAAGCTCACTGGCCAAGTTCATGGATGACACCAAGTTATGGGGAAGTGTGGTCATGGTTGAAGATAGGGTGCAGATATAGGTGGACCTAGACAGGCTTGAAAGTTGGGTGGACTGGAACCAGATGAAGGTCAACATCGAGAAATGTAAAGTGCTCTACCTGGGGATGGACAATCCTCTGAACACCTACAGGCTTGGCAATGCCAACCTGAGCAGCACAATGAATGAAAGGAACCTACGAGTAATAACAGACCACAGTATGAACATGAGCAGGCAGTGTGACGCTGTAGCCAGCAGGCTAACAATACCCTGGCATGCCTCAATCAATTCATCTCCAGCAAAACCAAAGAAGTGATTTCCCACTCTACTCGGCACTGGTGAGACCACAGCTGGAGTATTTCATCTGGTTCTGGGTGCTGCACTTGAACAAGCACGTGGTAAATTTTGAGAGAGTCCAGAGAAGGTCTGCCCGTATTATCGCAGACTTGCGTGGCAAGCCATACAAGGAAAAGCTAAGGGATCTGGCACTCTTCACCCTGAAAAAAGAAGGCTGAAAGGAAACTTGGTAGTAGCTTACTGCTACATCAGAGGCATACATCATGGGCTTGGTGAACAACTGTTCACCAGGGCACCCTTGGGGAAAACTAGGAGTAATGGTCACAAAATCCTGGAAGACCACTTCAGGCTCAACATTAGGAAAAACTACTTCATGACTAGGGTGTCCAGACTATAGAATAAGCTCCCTCCAGAGGTGGTGCAATCACCTACCCTGGAAATCTTCAAGAGGAGACTGGACAGTCATCTTGCTGGGGTCACCTGACCCTAGCTGTCTTTCCTATTTGGTGCAAAGGGATGGACCCAATGATCTCCCGAGGTCCCTTCCAGCCTTACAATCTATGAATCTATGAACCTATATTCATATTAACTTGACGTGAAAAGTACACTTAGGTTCTGAGCCCATAAATATTAATTCAGATGTTAATTTTACATCTTTGAGTAGTCCTGATAATCTCAGTGGGATGCCATTGTACAGTTAAGCATGCTCATTAGTACTTTCAGGTTTATGGCTATTAATCTATGCCTCAGTTTCCCCATTTATAAAATACAGATAACTTCTGCTTGCTTCACAGGGGATTGAGGAGCTCATTATTACTTGTATAACAATGAAATATGCAAATATAAATAGCTACATTGGCAGAATATAATCTGACTGTATTTCTTGGGTGGTGGTAGGAACATCACTATAAAAATTTACATTCCAAAGAAAAAATCCCCTTTTGAAGGTTTGTGTGTATTCCAGAAGATAAATTCTCCCTCAGAAAAATCAAAGAACAAACAACAGAGCTGCTGAGCACACCTCTGCAAAAAATATTTTTTTCTTTAGAGGGTATTTCCTCTTCCCCCTTCCTCTTGAGGAATGGGGAAGGTTGTTTCAGGGAGGGGATGGGTTTCTCACTCATTTGTGGAACTCCACCGTAATGAGTGAATTAATAATTCATAGAGCCAGAAAGCATGAACAACAAATTCCCTCTCAATTAACATGTTTCTTGTGCCAATTTTTCCCCTCAAGATTTCCCCAGATCTTCCCCACCCTAATTAATTTCAAAAACTATATTTCCAGCATGCTGTGTTGCATGGTTATCCTCACTTGAATACTTATTTATGAATACAAGTTTTCCTCAGTTTCTAGCTTTATATGAGATGCTATTGATAGATGGACCACTTCGCTATGTGGAGTGAGTCGATGTGGAAATTGTCTTCCTTTTTATCTTCACCATGGGACTCTAGGAAATCCTTTGCTTCTACTTGGATCAACAACATTGCATTAACAGTTCTGTGGGGAAAAACAATCTAACACACACCCTCACACATGGTGAACCTTCACATACCTGTATAAATGAATTTAGGATATATCTGTTTGCACTATTAGAAATCTATGGTTAAATCCCCATCCCCTTTAAGAAATGGAGAAGATTTTAATACACCACCTCCTCAACAGGCATTTAAGCACAGTGTAAGTAGAGGATAGACTCTTTCTCCAGAACAGGAAGGACTCAAGGCCCCATCATTAGAGGCATGGGTTTATTCAACATAATGTTTAAGCAAAATAAACAATCCCTCGGGGCTATCATTCCCGTTGACTCCATTCCCTTGCTCCAAGGTTTGATGCATGAAAATGGCTAAGCACTTCATAGAGATCATCCGATCCATCCTGATGGAGAAAGAAAATAGAACAGAACTGGCTGGCTGGAGGGGAAGACCACTGTATGGAGTGTCATAGTATTCAGTGAATTGATACGGTAACAATATAGGCAAAAATATGACAATAAAATTGTGCCTCCATGGCCTATGCGCAGATAGGAAATCTGTTCAAAAGCGGGGACCAGGGTGAGATAGTTGTTGATGGAGATAATGAACATTGTTCCCCTCATACCCTACGAATTGTGGGCAATAAAGATAACACAGCCTCAAGTTGTAATACCTTTTTGCAATTTGCCCTTCCCCCACTCCAAAGTCCTGGCTGCTTTCTGCAGCCAATTTGTTTGTATGGCTGTTCCATGGAGATGCCTGTCAAAGGCCAAGGTGTGTATTGGAGGACAGCTAGTTTAAGAACCTCAGAAATATTATAATGGATAAGAGCTGTGGTTTACTTTGTCTGTGAAACTGCCTCCAACAGTGGTCAACTCTAATTTTTTTCAGGGGCCAGAAATCCCCTGACCTCACAGGGAAGTGTTTTCCTAATTCCTAATAATTAGAGAAGGTGAAGCTTCATGTGACTTCCAATTATTTTATCCTTTATTAATTTTAATGTTTATTTAAAATGTTGTTACCATAAATTTATTTTTATAGCACTGATTTTTTTGTGACTTGTAAAGATGCCTGGTTCTTCTTGACATCTTGCTAAATTATTTAAACGCTGTTACATTCTGTGGCAATGAGTTCTACAAAATCATCCCAAAGGCTTCTGCATGGCTGGCCCTGCCTCTGAGGATCCCTCTCAAGTCATGCTGCACGGGACATTTAGTATGTGTTAAAAACACGAGTGTTTGGAAGTTCAAGTTTCAGGGCCTCTGATCAGGCAGTCCAGCCTGGGCCAAGTACCTCAGGAGCCAAACCTTCAGTAAGCCCTCAGCTAATGAACTTGGTCCCAGTTCAGAAACAGCAAGCTTCTTCGTTGGCTGCTGGGAGCAGTGCTTATTCATTTAGTATCAGCTGGGACCGTTGGTTTCCAGACGGGTCAACCATTCTGAATTAGTCTGCTGTGGCAAACTTCTCAACTCTCAAGCTCTCTGGTTTTCTTGGTTCCCAACTTCTAGTTTTTAGCTTTTGCTTGGACTTTAGCTCTAAATTTCCCTTATAGATCTATGTTCTGGCTTTTGGCCCCTGGCTTGGTTGTGTGACACGTTCAGTCTGTGGGCTTCCCCCCTGAGGCTTGATAGCTCAGCTTGTGACCTTCTGGATTCTGACCCTGGATCGCAGTATAGATGCTGCTCCAGTTTCTCTCTCCAGATCTGGTAATTAGCCCTGGGACCCTTATCCCTCCCTTAGAGACCTAATTCCCATGCCATACCACCCTAACATCAAGCAGTAAAAGATGTGCTAAGCGCACTTATATCATAGGAAACTGACAACATTTTGGGTGAGGCATATTTCAGAGCATGTTAAGTAATGCATGTTTACCAACCATTGGCCGATTCCACAGAGACAATCCAAGCAATTTGCATCCCACGGTAGACTGCTTTTAGCCTTCCCACTTCTGTTTCAAGGACCAGTCTATCCACCATCTAAGTTCTAATGTGCAGGGGGATGGTATCAACCCCAAGGTGACACCCTCATCCAACTCATGGGAATGTGATCCTGGCCCACATGGTATCACCCTAAGCACCTATTGAAGGCCTCAAGGTTCACTGATGCCTTTCACTTTTTTTCAAGTCTTCCAGTGAAAATAGCAAACTGAACTGAGCAGAACCAGAGAATGTCCTCAGACTCCTGCAGGAGGCCCATGAAGTGGACTTGTAACAAGGTGCTGAATTTCATCATGATCTGGGACAAAAAAAAGCTATCACAACCACATAATTTCATAGTTTCATAGTTGGTAGGGTTGAAAGGGACCTGAGCAGATCATCAAATCTGACCCCTGCCATGGCAGGAAAGAATGCTGGGGTCAAATGACCCCAGCTAGGTGATTATCCAGCCTCCTTTTGAAGACTCCCAAGGTAGGAGTGAGCACCATTTCCCTTTGAAGTTGGTTCCAGATCCTAGCCACCCTGACTGTGAAGTAGTGCTTCCTGACGTCCAGTCTGAACCTACTCTCAGTCAATTTATGGCTGTTATTCCTCGTTAGTCCTGGTAGTGCTTGGGGGAACAGGGTCTCTCCCATTCCCCGCTGGTCCCCTTTGGTAAATTTATGGACAGCCACCAGATCCCCTCTCAGCTTTCTCTTGTGAAGGCTGAACAAGGTTCAGGTCCTGTAGCCTCCCCTCATAGGGCCTGCCCTGCTACACATTGATCATGCGAGTGGCCCTCCTCTGGACCCTCTCAATGCTGTCCACATCCCTCCTGAGGTGTGGCACCCAGAACTGGACACAGTACTCCAGCTGCAGCCTGACCAATGTTACAAAGAGGTGGAGGATCACCTCATTGGACCTGCTTGTGATGCATCTGTGGATGCATGACAACATGTGGTTGGCCCTACTGACTGCGTCCTCACATTGGCGACCCATGTTCATCTTGAAATCAATAATGACTCCAAGATCCTTTTCTGCCTGTATGCTGATGAGAAGGGAGTTCCCCAGCTTGTATGTATGCTGCTGGTTCTTCCTTCCCAGGTGCAGTACCTTGCACTTGTCAGTATTGAAGCCCATCCTAGTCTCATACGCCCACCCTTGTAAACTGTCCAGGTCTAGTTATAACCTGTCCCTCCCTTCTAACATGCCCATTTCTCCCCACATCTTAGTGTCATCCATGAACTTGAACAAGGTGCTTTTCACCCCCTTGTCCAAATTGCTGATGAAGATTTGGAACAGTGTGGGCCCAAGAACCGAGCCCTGGGGAACTCAACTGCCCATATTCCTCCAGGTTGAAAACAACCCATCCACGACCACTCTCTGGGTGAGGCCTTCCAGCCAATTTGTGACTCATCTGACTGTCTAGGCATTGAGGCCACAGTCGCCTAATTTTTTTATGAGAATGGAGTGAGAGACAGTGTAGAAGGTCTTCCTAAAGTCCAGAAACATTACGTCCACCATGACATCTGCATCCAAGGATTTGTGACATGGTCATAGAAGGCCACCAGGTTGGTCTGACAGGACCTGCCTCTAATGAACCCATGTTGGTTGCCCCTAAGCATAATGTCCCCTACTGGTCCTTCACAGATGTGTTCCTGGATAATTTTCTCAAAGAGCTTCACCAGGACCAAGGTAAGACTAATGGGCCTATAGTTTCCTGGGTCGTCCTTCCTCCCTTTTTTGAAAATGGGGACCACATTGGCCCTTTTCCAATCCTCTGGAACCTTGCCAGAGCACCATGAGTGCTCATAGAGCTGTGCCAGGGTCCTGCAATGTCCTCTGCCAATTCCCTCAGCACCCTTGGGTGAAGATCATCTGGACCTGCCGATTTGAAGCTGTCCAGTCCCACCAGAAATTCCCTGACCAGGTCCTCTCTGACCCTGGGCCCAGCTGTGCCTCTCCTGAGTTTGTCCAGGATTCCAGTGGGGGGGGGAGATGTCCCAATTGGGTGTACACCTCCTTTTTAGCTTTCAGACAATCCTGAATGCCTTTGGTGAGCCATGGGGGCTTTTGAGCCCTCTTGTCCCCTTTGACTCACATTGGGATTATCACCCTTTGGGCTCAGAGGATCGTCTCCTTAAGGAACAACCACTCATATTGGACTCCCAACTCCCTCCAGGACCTCAGTGCCTCCCCGACTAGTCTCCTTAATTCATTGAAATCAGCCCTCCTGAAGTCCAGGGCTGCTGCCTTGCTGCAGGCCTTTGACACCCCACACTGGATGGTGAATTCCAGTAGGTGATGATCGGTATGGCCCAGGTGGTCAAGAGCCTGCAGCCCCCTCACCAGGTCATTGCCTGTGCCCAGGACTAGGTCCAGCAAGGCATTCCCCCTGGTGGGACTGTGCACCTCCTGGGTTAGGTGGAGGTCCTATATCTAAGCTAGGAACTACATGAGTGGTCAGACCTAACTGACTGCTCCTCCCAGCAGATGTCTGGGTAGTCTAGGTCACTCATGATGACCGCATCTCTTAACTTAACTGCCTCTGTGAGATGACCTGAGAATTCCCGGTCCAGCTCTTCCCCCTGGTTGGGTGGTCTGTAGTAGACACCCACCGTTAAGTCCCTTTCCCCCTGACCCCCTTGTATTCTGACCCAGAGCACTTCAGTCTGCCCCTCCTCTGACCCAGTGCTGTTTGTTGAGAATGTATATTGCTCTTTGACATATAGCACCACACCCCTACCTCTCCTCCCCATTCTGTCTGACCTGTATAATCTGTAGCCCTTGATGTTTACCACCTAGTCATGGGTTGAATCCCACCACATTTCAGTGAGCCCCACTATGTCAGGGTTTGTGTTAGCTAGCAGGAGGGCAAGTTCCTCCTGCTTCTTCCTCATACTACGTGCATTAGTGTAGAGGCATTGCCAAGGCCAGAAAGCATAGCTGACAACAGCGGGTGCTATACAAATGCATTGTGGCCCAAGTGGTGGCCTGGGGGCACTACTGGGACTAGCTGTAGATCCACACTATAATAAAGTGCATTAAGTACATTCAGGACAGGAACACCAAGAAGGTCTCAGATACTATGAGGACTCTGGTCTCCTACTGTGAGGAGATATGCAGGATACTTGAGAGGCCTATGCCATCATTCCCCCACACCATGCTCTGCACACCCATGGGCCCAGTATGGCATGATGAAAACAATGGCAAAGACCCCTCTCCACTGCCTGCTATAAAATGTTCATGGAAGAGCAAGAGGCTGCCTGGTCAGTGGATTTATTCCCTAACCAGACCCTAATCCTGATCCAGACCAATGGTGCACAGGATGGGACAGCTTGGATGAGAGCCTCAACAAGCAGGTGGACACAGACAACTGAGCACCAGCTACCGAGACAGTGCTGACTTTCAGCCAGTAGCAGTCACTTTTTTCTCTGCCCCTCAAGTCAGTGCCTGGAGCAGTCACCCCATTTACCCCACTCCAGTTACAACATTTTTTTTTCCCAACCCAGGCAGGTCTAGCTTGTACCCACTTTGTGTTCAAATCAGGCATCATGTAGCATCTGCATGCTTCATAAGCATTGTGAATTTCTCTTTGAAACATTCTTATGAGAAGAGTAGGCATTAATATTTTTTGTTTTACAAATAAAGAACACATGCAAAGAGATTATTGTCAGATGTATATACTATTTTGGAAGCTCAGTTTGAAATGTCTATTGCCTAATTTTTCAAATCACTTAAATCTTGATAGTGTTTTATTTGTTCAGAGGAGTTTCCACTGATTTCAGTTGTCAGTGCTCAAAACTCCTGTGCATCAGACCCTATTCGAAGAATTTCACTTTAAACACAGAGAAAAGGCAGAATATGCCAAGAGTAACATGAGAAAAGTTTGGTTTAATTTACTTCACAGAATCACATAGGAACTCAGTGGTAGAAGCAGGAATCTAAAAACAGAATCCTAATTCATTTTAAGCACCTAAATGTCACATAATTGTGGTTTTTGGCACTTATGCAGTTTTCAAACCTATTCTATGTGGACACAAAAGCATCCACATGGCTACTGAGCATGCTCAGTAGTCTGCATTCTGGATAGGCAGTTACATGGCTCCGTATGTGTGTGTCATGGGTAAGCAAAAGTCACAAAATTGTAGCTGGGAAAAAATTATGGAGCGGGGTGTCCTACGGTTTAACCCAATAAGCTAGTAATTACACTATCCCAAGTAGGAGTCTTATCTATGAGAGATCTGAACCTACCTCTCCCTACTTTCTTAAGGAGAGGTAGGCTTGTTTGACCGACCACTTAGTCACAAGTCAGGCATTATTCCATGACCTCTTTGTATCAGGGCCTCTGATCAAGCATGCCTGCCTAAGCCAAGCACCTGAGCTTCTGCCCTTGATCCCTGCCCCTGATCCCTGGCTAATGCAACTGCCCCAGCTCCCTGCAGCTGGATTAGCTGCCAAAAGTGCCACTCACCCCTTAAAAGTACATCTAAAGCCTCAAGTTGCAGGCATACCTTCACACAGTTTCAGTATGTTCTGGCAAGCTTTGTGTTCACTGCTGTCCGGTTCTTCTGGTTTCTGATTTGGTTTTGGCTTTCTCTAATGCTAATTTTGGATCTTCCCTTAATCTTGGCACTGATCCCACTTTCTCTGGCTTTCTCTGACTCTGATTGACTTCCTTGACCCTGACCTTGTATCTTCCTTGGAATTCAGCACCGATTGTCTGACTCCTGGCTCTTGATAACAGTTTACATCTCAGACTGCATCTCTTGGATCCCCCCTCTCAGTTCTGGTAACCTGTGCCCCCACCCTGCTGATCCTCAGATCATCCCTAGTGGTCTACCACAGGCTCAGCCACCTGCATCCTGGCCAAACAATCACACTTTAGGACTCCTTTGGAAGGTGACCCTTTGGAAATCTAAAGATGCAGACAGAAGTGACAATTTTTGCCTAGTTGGGCCGCAGAAAGAAGTATATAGCTGTGGCCAAAACAAGTGCATGGCTGTTAACTGCTTCAAAAATCATTCATTAGATAAAATCTGAACCCTCATTACATGAGAGTTTACATGTAGAAATTTCAAAACAAAGCATCTTCTATAACTTTTGTCTGTGCTGCCTCCCTGCCCTTGCTATTTTAAGAATGGGAGAGGGGAAAGGGAGACGAGGGAGCTTGTTCTAAGGCAGGGGCGGGCAATTATTTTGGGCAGAGGGCTGCTTACTGAGTTTTGGCAAGCCACTGAGGGCCGCATGACAGGCAGCCTGGGGCAGATAAATATTAATTTTCTAAATTTTTTAGGAGCCCTGCCGGCCGCATAGAATGGCTTGGCAGGCTGCATCCAGCCCCGGGCCACATTTTGCCCACCCCTTCTATATGGTTTCCCCAGCCACTGCTAGAGTGTGGTGGGATAGGTGTATTGGAGTCCCCCACCTCAGAGGTCCAATACACCCATCTCACCCTCTGGCACCGGCTGGGGAAACCCTAGAACAAGCTCTCTCTGCTCCCTTTCCTCCCTCCAATTTTTAAAACAGCAAGGGCTGCAGAGAGGACAGGCCTTTGTTAGGGGAAACTGGCTGCAGGCTCACAGCCAGCAGCTAGATTCCCATCCCTCCTGAAACCAAGAGTGAACTTCTGTTTGGTCTGGGGGATCATTGTATCTCAGAATACTTCCTGCAAAGTGTTCTGAGTTACAGCAGGGAGCTTCCCTTCTGTCTGTGACCCAAGAGGAAGACAGTGGTGATGCATAGGGGGTGCACCCCCTGAGACCACTGGTGCACCCCCTGATTGGCCATGCTCACCGCTTAGGTGATAGGCAGGGGGGGCAGGCAAGAGTGCCGGTGCCCCCCCTGGAAGCACTGGCCAATCATTTCAGCCGCTCCCAGAAGTGGCCACAGCCACTCCCAGAAGCAGCTGCAGCAATCATCCTCTGTGATTGGCTGCAGGGGAACTTCACCCAGGCATCGAGATTGGCTGGTGGCCCCCCTCCCCCAGGCAGTGAGACTGGTCACAGTGGGGGCACATGCCCCCCCCCCGACTAAGGCAGCACCAGTAGCCCATGGAGGGAGATATATAAGAGAGGGGCCAGGAGGGAGGAAGCAAACTAAAGGCTGTGTTGGTTCAGAGAGATAGGTGCTATCTTTAAAAAAAAAAAAACAGGTTATAAGTTCTAGCCAGGGCCTTTACTCTTAATTGGGACAGAAATTTCCCTAATACATTGCATGGATAAATGCGAGGTGCAGTGGCTCAGGCTCACAACTCAGATTTCAGCTTGAAAAATTATATTTTACTCCAAATCTGTTTTCATGAAGCTATTCAGACGATTTTGTTTCATTTCCATACCAAATTTTGAAACCTTAGAAGCTGCCACAAAGCACAGCTGTGGTGCTTCAGTTAGCTCCAGCCCGAGAGATAGCAACTTATGGAAGAATGATTCAGCCCCAGACCATGGTCTATCCTGTGCAATGAATGAAGACAAAGCCTGTGGATAAAATAACGTGATGTTGTAAGTAAAGATTATACCATAATGTGTATTTATAAGACGGCCAAATTAAGTTCACACAGGCAACCTTGTACCCTCTAGTACAACCTTGTAGTCTTAATTTATTTCTCTAAACTTCCCACCCTATACCTATTCCTACTTTTGGCTTCCATTCTTATCTCCCTTATATCCTATTTCCTATCCAGATTTCTCTACTTACCTTTCCTTGTTTTTCTCCATCTTTGCTTCAAGAATCCTGCCCCACCCAACTCATGTTCCTATCTCTTGCCCTATGCCTCTACTTTTCATATATAAATCTCTCACTTGTATCCCTTTCTCTCACTGTTGTTTGAACAAACAGTTCACTGCCTAAGGCTGCTGTCTCCTGACAAACATAACTTCCCCTCTCTGCCCCATCATTGTGTCTGTCTCTACTTTCTCTCAAACTCCAACATAAAATGTTTTCAGATGTATAGAAGACTTTCTGATTTGATTTCCTCTCCAGACACAGATGGGAATTATTTGAAGAAAAATCCTGATTAGACATGAACTGAATCAACTGAGGTAGCATAATGTACGCATAACACTAATAATATTGGACACTTTTGTAATTTTTTTTTGCCATCAAGGTCCTTTATAAAAATTAACTGACTAATTTTTTACAGTGGCTGTATACTCACAATTCCTGTTGGCTTCTGCTGCTTTTGGGAATGCTCAACACTAATGAAAATTGTGATCTAACTAATTAGTTCCCCTATCATCTTCATAGGCTAGGTAAGTAACTATTTTTATTATTTTTTTTTAATTTTTACTTCACAAATTGAACAAAACTCAGTTCAGGCTAACCCTAGGGGTTGATGTTAGAAAACTTTAGGCAGGGTAATGTCTCTTTACTTTATGTTTGTACAGTGAGACCCTGGGGTTAAATCCACAAAGGGACCTGGAGCAGGTCTACACTACAAATGTTGTGTGCCAGGTAAGAGCTCCCTCAAACATGTCTTGCTATTTCATGCATATTACTCCCCAAACAGAAAGTGACATTGCTGCATTTGCACAACAGACTAAATAGCACCAATTAAGTAACATCAGTGATAAGAAGCCTACCTGCAGGGCCATGCAAATACAGCTACACTGGTTCAGTTTCAAGGGGTAGTGCATGTCTCTGGGGCTAGGGAGAAACATTCAAAAAGCCTGAGCCTGAATTGATTCAATCTTTGCATGTTAGTCTAACCTGCCTAGGTTGAACTGACTTTCAAGTGGACTGAGGAAATGTAGGCACATGTCTGTAGTTGCTCAGGCCAGGAGCCAGAGGGTACTAGAGCATGCCCTTGGCTTCAGGGAAGCTGTGCTGTGGGGAGAGGAATGGCTAGCCCAGGCAGTAGCCTGGACTGAACTGACCATGGTGGGGTTTAATTCCACCCTCCACCCTCCCTGTAACACTGGCTGGGACCTGACCCAGGGTCCACCAGGCACTGCCCCCTTGCTGCTGCATGGCAGGGCCAGGCATGGCCAAACATCATGATCAGGATGATCCCCTGAGACAGAGGGGGCAAGGAGGTGCGTTATTCCTCCCTCTGCCCTGGGGGACCATAGCCAGGATCTGTCCACCCTGTCCACCACCATCACTGCTTGCTGCCTGCCCCCTCCACTGAATGCCAGAGGGCTGGGATACCAGGGGAGGGGGACATCAGAGGGGGCCCACTTGCCCCAGGTACAGAGGAAGCAGTGGCAGTGGTCAGGGTGGACAGACCCCACCCCTGCATTGCCACTGGAGCAGCAAGCGGGGAGCAACTGTGATGGGGCAGCGGCCCCTGTCATGGTTTTCCAGACTGCAAGCCCCTTCCTGGCAAGAGAATACCCACCCCACAGCATGGCCACCAGGAAAAGGATCATGCTCCCAGGACACCATGATGGGGCTGCTGCCCCATCAAGAGCCCTGCCTCCTCACTGCTCCAGCAGCTGGGCAGGGGCATGGCCAGAGGCCAGCAAGCAGGGCCCCTTAGATGGGGGGGCCAGGAAGTGGGATTATTCTCCCTCTCACCAGCATCCAGTGGAGGGGGCAGGACAGGGCTTATTCAGCTGCTTGCCCTAAGCAGGGAGCAAGCAGCAGTGGTCAGGGCAGGCAGATCTGGCTGCAGTTCCCTGGGGGCAGTAGGGGTAGAAGAGGGAACAACCCCCCTCCCTGTCCCCTCTGCCTCAGCATGCAAGCAGGGAGCTCCCGGTGGACCATGGCTTGGGTCCCTGCTGGTGGCACAGAGAGGGGAGAATTAAACCCCTCCATGGGCAGTTAAGTCCAGGCTACTGCTGGGGCTGGCCATGCCCCCACCACTGGAACAGCCAGCATAGAAATGCAGGTCGGTGCTGTTGGGATGGCAGAGGGAAATAAACTTTTTCACTTCTCTCTTCTGGGCCAAGCGTCTGGCCAATTCCCCCCCCCC
>NW_017729034.1:90446127-90449366 GCF_001723915.1 Gavialis gangeticus
CCCCCCCCAATTACTGTCCTATCTCTGGCCAGGAGCAGAGGGGTGGAGCTAACCTTCCTTCACTGGAGCAGAGAGTCTAGACCAGAGAGCATGCTGGGATTCTGGGGGACTCTGTTTTAATTTAAACCAGGAAGGGGTCTGGGACAGACATTGCATAAACTGGTTTGAGCCCAGTCAGTTGAGTCTGATATTACATTCAACCAGGTTTATCATAAACTGGTTTTGGCCATTTTGAAACTGGTTTATGTGCACTGAACTTATGTTCTGTTGCGGGTTTAAACCAATTGCTGATCACTTATACCAGTTTATGTGTAATGTCTCTCCCTAGCCTGGGTATTGCTATCTGGCTTAATAAATCTGTGATGTAGATATGGCCTTAGGCACTTAACAGTCATTTCTGGTGTCCAGTGTTTAGCCATTGATGCATTTCTCGGTCCTTGTGTAAATGTTACTAAAGTTTGAAGTGTCTTGAGTTTCTCTCACTTTTCTGTTGTTTCTCTTTATATAAAATATTCATTGGGTCAAAGAGAGTGTGTGTAACTCTATTACCTGATATTTGTGAAATTAAAGAAGTTCAAATCCTTGTTCTAAGTCAGGAAGAAGATGAATCTGTGTCTTCTTTAAATCAGCTGAGTGCATGAAGCCTTGGGACACCTGTTTCTCCTTATGTATTTGCAATAAATTCCAAGCAGTCACAAATCCATGAGAGGGTTTACAGCCATGAATCCAAATGCAGGGAAGCTCTTTCTTCCAGTATGTAACACCCTTTGTTATAGCCTACCTTAGTTGCCGTCCCACTCAGACTGCTAGTTTGGGAGACTCCCATTGTTAGGCATCTAACAGTTTCTCCATGTAACATACTAGTCCTTGGGCAACAGTTTCAGTGCTATGGATTCTACTAAACAGCAGGCTACCAAAGATTAAGCTCCAGCAATGCTTAGCTTAGTTCACTTTCTAGGTTTACCCCTGGACTTCTAAGCATTGCTGCAGTAGACATAATGGAACTAATACAACTCAGAAGCTTAGACCTTGGGTCTTTTGTTCAATTTACTAGAAGCTGCTACATTTCAGTCTAAATAACAGCCTTTTTATTAATCTAAATGTCATTCACTAAACACCTATTATCTGAAAAAGGGTCATGTTCCTTTACATATTCCAGGCAGAAGTTTTTCAGATAAATGAAGTCTCGATTTGTAAAGACTTTTGGCAGCTAATAAAGCATCTTAAACTGACTGAGTCTTGCTAAGCCTGCCAGCCTTGAGGTAGTGAGTGGTCATTTTGCAATGACACCTTGAAGTCCACTGTCTGGTAACCTTGAGATAAGTCTGTACTTCTGGCACCTTCAATTATCTTTATTCATAATTATGTGAAGATTCGGTGTGTCAGCCAAAACCTCCAGATAATTTAGGCTGTGTTCTAATAGGTAATCTGCCAAATTCCATCTATTGAGTTAATTGTTCATAGTGTCATCAATTATGCATTTTATTCTCAACCCACTGACACATAAAGAAAACTCCCTTAAGTAACCATTCAAAATCTAGAACATACCTGGCTTTTTTATAAAGACAGAAAAGAAATGAAGGCCATTGGCCAACTCCACTGATTTATACTAGTTAAGGTTCTGGGTCCATCTATTTTAGGATGCTTTGGATCAAAACCTTCTCTAAACAGGAGTTTAACTCAAGCTTTTGTTTGTTACGGGTAGGTTTTGCTTGACCAATCTTATTTCCTTTTACAACCAGGTGACCTATCGCCTAGACAAGGGGGAAGAAATTGATGTCATATATCTTGACTTCAAAAAAGCCTTTGATCTGGTATCCCATGGTTACCTCTTGGCAAAACTGGCTAACTGCGGCCTTGACCTCACCATGATCCGCTGGCTGGGGAATTGGCTCTGAGATAGGACCCAGAGG
The DNA here is from genome assembly GCF_001723915.1 of Gavialis gangeticus. Classification (NCBI taxonomy): domain Eukaryota; kingdom Metazoa; phylum Chordata; order Crocodylia; family Gavialidae; genus Gavialis; species Gavialis gangeticus. Next base: position 90,448,041 of record NW_017729034.1, read on the forward strand.
GTGGTGGTTGATGGAAGTCCATCGTCATGGTGCCCTGTGACCAGTGGGGTTCCTCAAGGCTCTGCCCTAGGGCCTATACTTTTTAACATCTTCATCAGTGATGTAGACATTGGTGTCAGAAGCGGACTGGCCAAGTTCGCTGACAACACCAAACTCTGGGGTAAAGCATCCACACCTGAGGACAGGAGGGTGGTCAAGGCAGATCTTGACAGGCTCATGAAATGGGTGGATGAGAACCAGATGGTGTTTAACACCAAAAAATGCAAGGTTCTCCACCTTGGGAGGAAAAACCCATGGCATGCTTATAGGCTCAGCAGTGTTACGTGGGTTAGCACTACAGATGAAAGGGACTTGGAGGTCATGACTGACCACAAGATGAACATGAGCCTGCAATGCGATGCTGCGGCTAGTAAAGCGAGCAAAACAATGGCTTGCATCCATAGATGCTTCTCAAGCAAATCCCAGGTTGTCGTTCTTCTGTTGTACTCAGCCTTGGTGAGGCCGCAGCTGAAGAACTGCATCCAGTTTTGAGCCCCACAATTCAAAAACAATGTGGAGAAGCTTGAGAGAGTGCAGAAGAGAGCCATGCACATGATTAGAGGTCTGGAAAACAGACCTTATGATGAGAGGCTGAGAGCCATGAGACTCTTCAGTCTGGAAAAGCACAGGCTCAGTGGTGATCTGGTGGCCACCTATAAGTTTATATGAGGTGTTCACCAGAGCACCCCAAGGGGTGACAAGATTGAATGGTCATAAACTGCTCCGCAACCGATTCAGGCTGGACACAAGGAAGAACTTCTTTACTGTCCAAGCCCCCAAGGTTTGGAATAGACTGCTGCTTGAGGCGGTTCAAGCACGCACTTTGAATGCCTTCGAGACACGTTTGGATGTTTATCTTGCTGGGATCCTATGATCCCTGCTGACTTCCTGCTCCTGGGGCAGGGGGCTGAACTCGATGATCCTCTGGGGTCTCTTCCAGCCCTAATGTCTATGGAATCTATGAAATCTTTTGCACAGTTCACACTTAATATTTTAAAGTAATTAAATTATCATTCAATCATGACACATATCCCTGGGTTAAGTAGAAGCCAATGTTCCCTCTAAGCTGTGCGCATGCGTGGCCGCACAGGATTTAAAACCATACCGTACACAAACTTATAATGCTGCACACCCTCCCGGAGAGGAGCTGGGCTGCAGCAAGGAGCTGGGCGTGGAGAAGGTGGATGCACCAGGGCTGTGCGGGATACTTACCAAAGGTAAACTCAAGCAGCAGCTGGGGCTGGGGCTGGGGCTGGGGCTGGGGCTGGGGCTGGGGCTGGGGCCAGG
>NW_017729034.1:90449376-90453563 GCF_001723915.1 Gavialis gangeticus
CACTCCTGGAGGCGAGGCGGGGGCTGGGGCTGGTGTCAGGGAACTGCTCCACTCCCCAGCCCCGATGCCATGTGCCTCTTGCTTCCAGAGGTGAGGTAGGGGCTGGGGCCAGGGCCAGGGTACTGCTCCCCAGCCCCAATGCCATGTGCCTGCTTGCTCCCGGAAGTAAGGCGGGGGCTGGGGCTGATGCCGGGGAGCTGTTCCACTCCCCAGCCCCTCTAGCTGCATGTACCACCTGGGAAGTGCCTCTTCTCCCTTCCCTTCACCCCTCCTGCAGCATAGGCAGCCTGGCTCCCCTTCACTGTGTAAGCAACATCTGCCCCATCTCTTCCTCCAAACAAAATACACACCATTCTAGTTCTAATTTAGTACTCACTGTTACTTTTACTCAGAATCCACTATTGCAAAATCCCTTACAGGAGGATACTTGTCTATTAGGCTGAGTGTAGTCCAGATCCATGTAATGGGTTTTGTACCTTTGGGTATGTTATCTGTTAGGAAGAGGCTGTGATCTTTCCCAGGGCAGTGTTCCAGGGGAGGTGGGACCAATTCAGGAATGGACCAAAGCGGTGTGCTCACGGACCACTACACCTTAGAGGAAACATTGGTAGAAGCCACTTACTCACTCACCTTTCAACCTGAGCAACAAATGAACTGGGAGACCCTACAGACAACAATTTCATTCAAGTCAAGCCTGATTTATGCCCAGAATAGGTCCATTCTATTCACTAAAAAGGACACCCATAACCTGAGCATAATGCAACTCTTCCCCTGCCACGCCACACAGGGCAGTGATGTGCCATGGGAGCCCAAGCCATAGTTCTAAGGCAAGCAGACATCCTCTGGAAAAAATTACTGTGAATAGTTAATGGAATAGTATATCCTAATTATATACACAAAGGAACTGAATTAAGGTAATGCAGGTAACTTAATTCTGTTTTTTTCCTAACTTTTAAACATTTGGGTTTGAAAATGTAACATTCTTTTAACATAGTTAATGTGTTTGAAATGCACATGTATCTATATTATTATTATACATTGTTATTTAAATTTCAAAATATGAAATACCTGGTGTCTAAATGCCTTTGCTTTGGCATAAGACAAAGTGTCTACCCCCAAGATGTACCAAAGAGGGAAGATATAAAATAATGCCATATTCTGTCTATACATTATTTGGATAAAACAAACCCAGATCAGAACACAATTTAGTCCATGTTCACCTATCCCTAGAATTTGCAATATTTCTGTTCTTGAGTTAATGAATACTGTGTGGTTAAAATGGTGAATTGTACTCACTGCACACTTTCAAAATGAATAAACAGTACTCACACTGTAAATACAGTGTACCTTATGTTCATGACAGTTTTATGGCTCCCTGTCTTATCTGAAATTGCCTCACCTCAAATTCATTGTGAAGCTGCTTTACTATAACATCCTGACAATTTTCACCAACCAATTCAGTTTATCAAGATACTCCTAAACCTCTAGGAAGCTGATTAAAGCCTCATCACTCCTTAGCTTTCTGTGAAAACTACACTTGCATTTTAACAATTCTGTTGAGGCAAAATGGCCAGTCTAATGAACAGAGCTATAAGTAAAAACACAGTTTGACTAACCCCAGGATTACCTTTCCAAGCGGCATGCTGTGATCTTGAACTGTTTTGTATCCAATCATAGGTCCCTTATTTACTTCCTTATCTACTCCTAGTTGGTTATAAAATTAATTTTATAATTAGAGTGCTAAGTAGACAATGTGATACAAGACGGGAGATTACAGAATGATGATGATGGTACTGCAAGTCTGGAATGGCCTGAAGGCTGCTTTGTGTTTGCAAAGTTTTGGGGTGAGCTGATTTTCTGATTGGGCCATTACAAAATGAATTACATGCATTTTTCTAGTGTCCTTTCCACATTTTTTGTCAATATATTGAAAGATGCGTGGATGACATAAAACAAAAGCCTGGAGTTATATATTTAACAGCGCATATTCTTCATCCTTACTGGTAGAAAATCAATTGTCTGTTTCCCAGAAATAACTGATGTTAACAGTAACGTCCTGCATTATAAGCAGTATCTTAAAAATCATATTATTTCCATCATAAACCATTATATGTAGTATATAACAGGGAAAAAAATCTCCAGAAAATCTCTCGTTGCCATAATTCACAACCAGTTTTTTAGAGTTTTAACCACCCTCAGCTTTGCCTAGGGCCATTAACTAACAAACCAACCATTAACTGCTAGTAATGACTATTTTTTCCTGGAGATTATTGCTTAATTGAACTCTTGTGCTGTGTCGGTTATTTTATGCCATGTCACAATGACTATGCATTACTGAATTTTCCTAGTATACAAGCCACCTACTGAAATAAACAAGAAGAGCGCTAGAGAGTTAAATCTTCCATTGCATATACTATTTAAAATACATTACTTTAATGAACAGCTTTGATGTATCAGAGGTACTTTTTCATTTCTTTCTGTTCTCCAAAGCATATGCATCAAGTAACTTAGCTGCAGAATTAATGTGTGCTCCTGTTCAGTAATGTATACAATGTCAAGACACCATATTAGTAAGCTGTGTTATATATTCATTTGGGTAAGACACATTTGATTATTAGCATTCTGTTCTTCAGCAACAAGCCACATGTGCTGTCTGTTGCCATGGTAATAAATTAGGAAGGATAACCTGACTACTTATCAATTTTTATTAGTGCACTCATCCTACCTGCTTAACCCCTAGGTAACAGTAGCATATTTAAGCAGCATTGATAAAAGTAATGCAACTCTTGGGGTACGAGTTAAGCTAATAGTGTAGGAAGGGAGCCAAGGTAATGAAAAAAAAATCTGACTTGCAACATGAAGTTGATGTGGTTCATTAATATTACAGGATCAAAAATGCTAATGTTCCTGAGGATTTTAGCACAGAGGAAAGAGATGAAAGTAAGAGCAAAATCTTAAGAAGGGTGAAATGAAAAATACTTCCTTCCTGCTGGGATTAAAGCACTGTGGTTAAATGCATGTGTTAAACTATAGACATGAATAAGTAGAGTAAAAACATGTATTTACTAAACAATAACAAATGTTAAACAAGAGTTAGTATATATTTAAATAAGCAGAAAAATACACCCACTGTAGTATACTAACACAGCTTTTTTAATATATTAATATTACATCTGTGACCTTTAAGCCCCCACCAAGATTCCCTTAACTGTCACCCATGGGCAAATCAATTATTTTACGGCAACCAAAAGAGAGTAAGCTTGCTATTTCTTTCTAGACCAACCAAGGAAAAAAATAAAGGTTAAAAGAGGCATGTTTTGAAGCACCTCATTCTGGTTCTAAGGATCTAAATATTCAAATATAGTTAGAAATACTGAGTAGAGGTTTGATTTTTTTTTAAAACTGGCTATTTAAATCTTAATAATTACATAAACATTATTGCTGTTTTTATAAGGAACACAAAATGTGTTTGTTTTAGGGTCTGTCTTAATTAGACTATTTAGTCACATTTATGAAAGGTATGAATGTAATGCATAATAGGTAGCCCTTTGCAAGCTCAAGCATGGAGAGACGTCTAGAATTAGAGTTCTTTATTCTGCTTTTGGATTAAGTTAAAGGAGAATAGTGACCTATTATTCATGGATAGTTAATCTGGAATAACTATTGTGTGTGCCGACAGAAGTGACAATTTTTGCCCAATCTGGCCACAGAAAGTAGTCTGTAGCTATGGGCAAACACAAGTGCACAGCAGGAGACCACTTAAAAATGGCTGATCAGGCAAAAATCTGAACCCCCATTGCATGAGGGTTCCAATGAAGACGATTTAAAACAGAGTGTCTTCTGTAACTTGTGTCTGCCTGTATTGTTTTCAGATTTGAAGAGGGGAAAGGGAGCAGAGGCAGTTCGGTTTGGGGGGTTTTCAGCCCTCATTTTGGAACACTCCACAACCTAGTGTTAGCTGGAGAACCCTTAAAACAAGCTCCCTGTGCTCCCATTTCATAGATTCATAGATTAAGGGTCGGAAGGGACCTAGTAGATCTTCTAGCCCGACCCCCCGCCAGGGCGGGAGAACAACAAAAACCCCAAAAAGAGAAATGGGACTCAAACGAGTCCAGCTAGGTGGGCATCCAGCCTCTTCTTAAAGACCCCCAGGGTAGGGGCCAGCACCACTTCCCTTGGAAGTTGGT
>NW_017729034.1:90453863-90462720 GCF_001723915.1 Gavialis gangeticus
TTACTTTCCACCCCTTCATCCAGATCGCTGATGAAGAAATTGAACAGCGCAGGCCCCAGGACCGAGCCCTGGGGGACTCCGCTACCCACCTCGCCCCAGGTCGAATATGACCCATCCACCACCACCCTCTGAGTGCGACCCCTCAGCCAATCTGCAGTCCATCTGACTGTGTAGGCATCGATGCCACAGTCACCTAGTTTTTTAACTAGGATTTCCCTCTCCCATTCTGAAAATGGCAACAGGCTTGGAGGGAGGAGTGGCCATTGCTAGGGGAAACCAACTGCAGGCTCAGAGCTGGCAGCTAGATTCCCCTCCTCCTGTGAAACCAACAGTGACCTTCTGATTTTTATTTTCGTTTGGGAAAAATCAGATTTGTTCCACAAATTTAAATTTCTCTTGTTGAAGGAAATTAACTTGAATGTGTGTCACCATGGTTGAGTTAGTTTGGTAAAATACTGACTAAGCAATAACAATATTTTCCTAGTTTAAAAAAAAAAACCCTCAAAAATCCAAGTAAAGTTATTACTTACCTAAACTATAAAAACCTAAGGCTCTACCGTACATTGCTGACACTCCCTAATGATTTTTTGGGAGCAGTGGAAATGTGGCCATCACTTGATAGACAGGCACTGGGGAATGTTCTCAAGACCCTTCAACCTGCCTACAGTACCCAATTACTGGGGTTGGGTGCAGGTACAGAGAGAGCAAGCAGTCAGGGCTTGTTTCTTAGCAGTGGTCCTAGGGTCATTAGGGGAGCAATATAGATGTGACTTTGAGGCCTTATAGATCTATATTTGATGGAAGGTTAATCAAAATTCAGTTTCCAGGTGCCTATTTTTTTCCTTGAAATGGGACTTAATCTTCAGTGGTGGTAAGGTCCCAGAGGACCAAAGAAGAGCTAACATCATGCCTGAGAATTTACTAGAGCAAATTATTTCTAGGAAAAAAAGCCTGTTTATAAACAACTGAAGGATGAAGGACTGATTGCTATCAGGCAAATGCATTTAGAGAGTTGTAGTGTACACAATGCAAGGTAGAGAGTTGTAGTGTACACAATTTCCTTTAGGTAATAATTAGCTGAATAACCATAAGCAAAGAGTAACTGTAATGGATTGATATCCTATATTATTTACATAGATAATGTAAGATAATAAAGGAGCAGGAAACCGGTCGTATATAGAAAGGCTGAAGGGATTAGCTATGTTTAGTTTGGAGAAAAGATAAGTGGTGGAAACTAATTGAACAGTGTCCCAGGGGCCAGGGTAACAGGGAACACTTACCTGCAGCCCAGGACAGGAGAGACGCGGAGCCGGAGGGAGAACTCGCGCGGCTCGTTAGCCGCCTCTTTGTACAGCTGCGGCCGGCAGCTGACGTCGGCGTCAGATGCCGGCCGGTGGATTTAAAAATGGCGGCTGCCACTCCAGGGGGGCAGATAGCCCGGAGACCAGACTGCCGTCAGGTCCAGGAACAGCGTGGGCTATGCAGGCAAGGCAACGAAGAGCCAGCGTACTGGAAGAAGCAGTGGCCGTGGAGAGAGGCCCGACGACCAGGACATCGGCGGGTCAACCCAGGAGTGACGGATTGGGTGAGCAAAGGAAGACCAGGGTAACCCAGGAAGAATCAGAGGACCCCAAAGTAAGGGCCGAGACCACCCGGCTGGAGTGTGATCAGGGTGGGATCGCCACCAGGACCATCGGACATCGATTGAGGGACCCGAGCAGGGCAACTAGAGATCAACCAAGGGGAACCCCCCCTCCCTGCTCATAGGGATTCGTGGTCAGGGATCTGGTAGAGGGTCAGCTAGGTAGTCGGGACGCTATAATCCCCAAGTGGGGCACGAAGCACAGAGGTGCACAGGGTGGAGGGTTTGTGGTGAGGGGCCTATAGAGGTTACAGCTGAGGCTCCTGTATAGGCTGGTCTGAAGGCGCACAACCTCAGGGTAGGTGTACCCTATGAGTATTTTGGGGCTTGAGGATGGGAACTGCGTTAGAAGCCGGCGGAACAACACTGGGCAAGCACGAGGAGGCGGAGTCCCACAGGTGGTGTGAGGCCGGGGTGTAGGGGTGGCAGAGCCCCGTGAGCAAGCGGCAGGCCAGGCCCAGGCCACCAAGGGACCCGTGAACTAGCCCCGCCCCACTGGGGAACAACAAGTTGTGGCAGGTAAGAGTGGGGTTGGCGATGCGGGAGGATGAACAACCCCGGTAACAAACAGGTCTGGAAGGGGTGGAGCCAACCACCAGGAGGGCAGAACTCCTAGGAGCAGCTCGAGAAGGCCCATCAGGGACAAACAGCTACCATAAAAAGGATGGAAAAATATTGTTTTCATATGCCACCAATGGCAGGATATGTGTGAATGGACTTAAATTGAACAAAAACAGAATTCGATCAGATCTCACGAAAAATGTCCTAATTATAAAAAGAGCAGAACTATGGAAAAAGTTACCTAGGGAAATTGTAGAGATAAATTATAATGTTAAATGGGACTTACACACGAAAAATCACAGCACCATCAATGTGCTTCAAATGCATACATACTTCATGCTAAAAAATTGCCAAAGGATTGCCATTTTACCAGTATTGAGCATGCCTAGGACTGGAATCTTGACAGTGTCATGGATGTGCTCCAAAATATGACTATGCATCATTTTTCAGGAAACAGTGCCCTCCATTGCCTTCTGCCCATTTTTTTTCAGTGACTGTAGCTTCAAAAGGAGCATTTGAGAAAGGAGTGAGTAATTTCTAGTTCTGGTGGGGTGGTTAGAGTACTGTGTAGGGAAATGAAAATGACTCTAGTTCAATCCCCCCATGATTTCCAGCCTCCCAGCTGAATGTCAAGCCTGACCTGTGGCTAAAGTGCTCTGCTGTGCTGGGAAACAAAAGATACCTACATTCAAACTCCTCTAGGGCAATCCAAAACCTGGATCTGCAACACTACATGTGAATGCCCAATCACTGAGCTTTGGTGCAAAAGAGGATGTGTACACATATTGCTTTTCTATTCCTGTGTCAAAATTCAGTAGACAGGGGTTTGAGACAACTCTGTTTTCAGGTGCTACACATCCATAAGGGGTACCTATACTGGCTTGGCTTCCTCTTTTCATGCTTAGTTGGTATGGCTATGAAGTTGTGTTTAGTTATCCAGAGCATGGAGGGGTGCCTGGATGTATGAATGTGCCTGGTTGTACAAATATCAAAGGTGACCTCAATATGTCCCAAAACTGGCCACTAGGGGTGTGTCTAGATGAGTGTGGACATTTGTTTCCCAGAGGTCAAGTGGCAGTGACACACCTTGTGCCACTGCTACTTGACCCCGGGGAATGCCTGTGCCACACATGCTATGATGTCCAGTAGATGACCGCAGGTGGGGTGGGGGGGGCCTGGGCCAGCAACTAGTCGGGGTCCTGGGGGCCTCCTGGAGCTGCAGCTGTGGCAGGAAATCTGGCCAGCAGCTGAAGTATGGCTCTGGCCAGCCAGGGTCTGGTTTTGGGCAGCGTGCTGCCACCACATGTGCCACTCTGCAATTTTTTGGCATGGGTATTTTTGATCCCAGGATCTCCTGGGATCAAACACCCTCCCCCTCTTCCTCCATGCTGCAAAGTAGCAGCGTGGGAAACACCTGCATGTGCATTGTGTGGTGCTGCAGTTGGGTCTGTGGCACCACATACCACATATCCACGCTCATCTGGACATGCCCTAGGTGAGCAGAAAAAAATAAAATACCACCCTACATTTGGCAAAGTCCATATTCTGAAATACATTTACAGACCTTAAAAATCTGGCCCTAAGTCAATTTTAAAGAATGGCTTTAATTTGCCTCCAATTAAATTGTGAAACTGAAACAATGAGTTGTTACAAGGGCCTGCCTGTTGACAGCTCTCCAGTTAAAGATGGGGCTCTTTTAATTATTTTTTCCCTTTGTAGGTCTCTTTGAAAAGATCTCTGTTTCTGAACAATTTTTCTCTAGTCTCAAACTGAGCAAATCCAAGCACTGTAATCACTTGACAGAGTCAAGGCATATCAGCAGCTATACCAGTGAAGAAACAGGACAAGTATACTTCAAGTGCCTTCTAAATAAAAATAACAAGGGTGTGCATTAGTTGCTAATTAAACTATATATGCCAATTAAATGCAGCCAAGAGGCTTCTGATCACTGGTGCAGAAGTTTGATACTACTGGTCCATACAAGTCATTTGTAACATTTGAAATGTTACAGTCAAAGTATTAATATTTGCTAATGGAGCTAAGAATGTCTGAAGAGTTAGAAAATAGATGGAAATTCAAGTCAAGCCCTGATTCTGCAATGGACTCCAATCGGTAGTCCCAACAAGATAGGTTTCCACAGGGGCACTGCACAGGCAGAAAGGACCACGTACTGCTCATTACAGTACCAGGGCCTTAGCATTAGGTATCATTAGAGGATCAGGAGGAGGTTTTCTCAGTGTATTAAGGCAAGCAACAAATGGTTTGGTGTCAGAACAGCAGACAAAGAACACAATAGAGATATCCTTAAAATGACAGATAAGGTTCACTTATAAAGACAAGTTTTTCAAAACTGAGGGGAGAAAGAATGATTTCTCCAAAACCAATTTTCTGCCCATTTCAAGCTGACATCTGGGTGTTTAATTCAGAATCTGAAAGAACATTACTGGGAATGAAAGGCATAGATAGCCACAACATTTGTATGTCAAAATACTCTCTCTCCCTGTCTCTCTCTCTCTCTCTCTCTCTCTCTCTCTCTCTCTCTCTTTCTGTGTGTGTGTGTGTGTGTGCACGTGTGTGCATGCATGCGCACTCTTGCAGATTGTAGCTCTTCTGTAGAAGAGCAAAGTATTATGCTTTACTTTTTTTTGTCCGTTCCATATATATAATACCACTCTTTATGTATGAGCATTGGGAAAAGTAGGAAACGGGCAGTCAAGGTTCTCCCTCCACAGTCTGCTGCTATGCTGAAGAGCATGCAACACTGCAACAAAGTACATCTTTCCCCTGAACAGAAGGAACAAGATTTTCATCGTCACACTTTGGTTTCCAGTCTTCTATAAAGGCAGCCCATAGTCTTGGGACAGGCTGTAATATCACAGTCATACTCTGAATAAATAATGTTCTTGTTTATTGTATTCCTTCTGTTTATTTCTTTTCCCTTTTCCTATTCCTAAAATCTAGGGCTGACTCTGCAAAAATGAAAGAATTCTATAGCAGTCTACAGGGTAGCTTTGATTGATTATCATTCTTTATGGACATATATTGTTCTCCAGAGTTGTTTTTCCCTTTATTCTAAATATTTTATATAAGAAGCCCTAAAATGTTATCCAGATCCCATTCTATAGAACCTATCTGTAAGGATGCCTTTCAGAACTCACATTTCAGTGCAGTGACTGAGTTTTAGCAATGAAAAAACACAGGAGACACCGAAAGTTATAACCTGTGAGGAAAAGACCAACTCCCTTCCCAATTAACACCAGTGTAACTAAAATATCATATTTGGAGCTGTTTGTTTGTTTGTTTGAACTTTGTTTCCTTTCTCTAATGAAAGCATCCAACAGAAGGTGAGAAGGATCAGAGATATAGGATTCTCTGACAGAAGAAATTTTCCAGTAACAACAGCTCAGACATTTAAAAAAAGACTAGCAAACAGAATGTGCTACTTGTTTCCTAGCTGTTATAAAATTCTTGTTTTCATCACTCTGTGGCTTGCACTTTACCACAGTTACTGAAGCACACAAACAGCAGACTTACCAACCTTTTGCTGTTTTCACAAGTAAAAAGTTTGCTAATGACCACGCTTGGGGGAAGGGGACTGGCCACAGTATTCTCTAGAGGCACAATAGCTCATGAGTTTGACAGCTGGTTTTATTCATTCTTACCTTACTGTTCTTACTGTACAATTGTGATTCTTTTCTACTGTTCCTTTTACACTATTGTCAGCTCTGTTCTGGCTCCCTAAATTAATGCTCAGCTAAATCCCACATGTAAAGACCATGCTTTTCTTTTTTTTCCTGAACCCTTCATTTTTTTTTTTCCAGGTATGCTTGTGTCACCTTTAATTCCACAAGACCCTCTACATTTTTGTTTCTATTTTATATAATTTCTCCAGACAAATCATAAGTTGTATAGGCAAGCTGAAATGCATGTGTTTGTGTAAGTATCACATATTTATTGATTAAACACTTAGACAAACTAGCAAATAGTGAATGTGGACAGCAAAGGAAATGCAAAAGACCTCAAGAGAGACTTACTTAAAATGTATAACAGCAGAATTTTCAGACAGATATTCTATAAACATATGAGGTGTGATTCTTTTGTCTCATGCCATGTATATTTTACAAAAAAGATGTAATTTTACCCTGCTAGGGCACATCCACACATGCATGCACATGCGCTTGCAGCAGCTCAAATAGAAACAGTGCAAATTTGAGCCAGGGCTTTTTGCCTCATCACACGTGCCTAGACATGCACTTTGGTGTGGAGCAAAGTGTGCCACTTGGGGCAGAATAACCCTGCCTCGCTCTTCCTGTATCTGCAGCCAGGGGAAGTTAGAGCCCAGTGGTATAAAAAGCTGCCCTGTCCTGAACCCAGCAGTACAAAAAACTGCCCTGTCAAGTATCTCAGGGCTACTCGCTCTCAGGAGCTTTTGGGGCCCAGCCACTTGGTACCTGGGGACACTACCCCTTGGGCAGCAGGACTGCTCAAGCAGCCCTAAGAGTTCCCTGCACCCTCTACCCACTGCAACAGTCTGGCGGTGGGGGCTGCTGCCTGGCTGTGACCTGCTGCGCACTTGCCAGACCCAGATGGGGACTACCTCTGGGCCAGTTTCCAGTGGGCTGTGGCTGCAGAGTTGGCCTTTGTGCGGCACTACTGCCATATGGACTCCTGCCCAGCCATCTGGGCAGCTGTCACCCAGAAGATGTTCTGGGTGTGGTGGCCTGCTATGAACTGTCAAAGCATGTCCTCCTGGCCCCAACTGGCCAGGAGGTCAGCCACAGCCAGATGGGTCCAAGGTGCCAGCTCTGAGCAGGTAGGGTCCTGCCACTTGCCTCCCTAGCAGGAATTCTGGTGTTCCCTATTGGAAAACTGAAAAATCCCTGATAAAAAAATCCCAAAGTCGCTCTGTAAAATACCCTAAAATCCATGTTCCTCCACTGTATATATAGAGAGAGCAAGACGGAGAGACAGAGAGACAGCGATCAGTTGGGCAATGGCTTTGAAATGCTGCAAGAGGCATGTGTGCACTTGTCTGGACGTGCCCCAAGAGTTTATAATCTAACTCCCCATGATCCACATTCTTTCCCTAAAGTCTGGAAAAAACATGAACTTTGCAGTGCCCCTGGAAAGCTGATCATTCTCAGCTCTGGCAGATCATGGAGGGGCGGAGAGAAAGAAGAAGTAAATTCCAGGGTTGAGGACTTCACTGCACATGTCCTAGCAGCACTCCCTTGTTTGAATTGAGAGGACTCCAGATCACTTACTTCCACTGCACAAAACCAAAGAAATATCATTCAGGTTGTAAATTTGCAGACAATCAGGACTCAGATCATATGGGATGGGGATGGACATTACACATAAACCAGCTTAAGTGATCAGAAATTAGTTTAAACCTGTACCAAAACAGACATAAACCCATTTCAAAATGGCTGAAACCAGTCTGAGATAAACCTGGTTGAATGTAGTATCAGACTTAACTGATTTGGCTCAAATGAGTTTATGCAATGTCAATCCCAGACCCCTTCCTGGTTTAACTTAAACCATAGTCCCCCAGCACCCCTACATGTTCTCTTAGCTGGGCTCTCTGCTCCAGTGGAGCACGGCTGGCCCTGTCCCTCTGCTCCCCAGTCGGAGCAGGGACAGACAGGGACAAGCAAGCAAGGGGGTCTGGCAAGAGAGGGGTTTGGTTTAATTCCCCGCTCCCTGTTCCTCAGTCCAGAAGGAATGTCTGTGCTGTTACAAACCACTTCAACCTAGGCAGGTTAGACTAACCTGCAAAGATTTAATCTATTCAGGCTCTGACTTTTTGGAAGTCTGCCCCTAGCCTTATAGTCTGCACATTTAAGCACCAATTTGACTTCTATCCAGAAATTAATCACCACCACAACTATCTTTTGAGCACCAATATTATGTATATCAAGAATATTACATTACTCAGTGGACAGGGTATTGCGTTCTACACCATTTTCCCTTATAGACACATCCAAATATTTAGAGAAATAGTAATGATATTTTACTATTTGTGATACAATCTGGGATACTATGTGTAATTTTGATTACCCATGCTCAAGAGAGAGAAACTGAAATTGCAACAGTTTATTAAAAGGGCTACTAGGGTGGTCAGGAGTGGAGAATCTATCTTATGAAAGGTGACCTAAAGAGTTTACCTGTTCAGCATAGCAAAATACAGCTTGAGACGGTATATAATGGCTCTCTCATAAATGCATCAGAGGAAAGGTATTACAGAAGGGGAAGAGCTATTTTAGCTTAAGGACAATCTTGGCACAAAAATAAATATTTATAGAATGGTCATGAAGAAAATTAGAGGATTTGTAAAAATTAGAGAAGTAGTGAAATAAAAACCCTAACTCTCTTAAAGGTGGAACAGGTTTACTAAAGGGATTCTAAGACTGGACTAGTTAAACCAGGAGGTCTCTTCCAGTCCTGTCTTTCCAAGTAGCCCATGGAGAAGTCATTGTAGTTATTTTACTTAGATGGGTCAAAGGCCAGGGTGATTTTCCCAAAACATACCAAGATGCAAAAGTTGCTGTTTTCTGGTCAAACCAGAAACCGTTTCCTTTCCTTTCATTTTAGTTGGAGCTTCCAAAAGCAAATAATAAAATTCCCAGAGTGTTAATCTGTATTGCATAGCAT
>NW_017729034.1:90467720-90480032 GCF_001723915.1 Gavialis gangeticus
TCTGTTATTTTACTTAGATGGGTCAAAGGCCAGGGTGATTTTCCCAAAACATACCAAGATGCAAAAGTTGCTGTTTTCTGGTCAAACCAGAAACCGTTTCCTTTCCTTTCATTTTAGTTGGAGCTTCCAAAAGCAAATAATAAAATTCCCAGAGTGTTAATCTGTATTGCATAGCATGAATACTATTCCTCAAAAGAAGTGAACATTTCATTCTAATTCTTCGAACTGCTTACTCCATTGTACCACAATCACTTGCATTTTATCGAATTTCAACTTTTAGAATACATTTTTCTTGTGGATTTTTTTCTTCTTCCTTTCCCTTCCAAAGCATTTCTTTCATTCATTCATAGGATTCATTTTTCTTAGTTCATAGCATCTGATGAAACTATGAGGAAAGCTTATGCCTCTCAGAACCAGTTAGTCTCTGCCTTCTGCCCTGCCTTGTGCCTTATTTAAGTTTAACATGACTAATACCTCTCTCCTGCAAAGGTTGCCATCATTTCCTTCAGTCTTCAATCCATTTCTCAGTCAAGTTTTATTTTGTCTCATTTACAATATCACTTACCATTTGAGGTAAATACAGTCCAGGCCAAGAGGAATTTTGGGACTTTAGTCTACTTCAGTCCAGAATTTAGTCCAAGTGAGTAATCCACAAAAACCTTGCCCAACTACTTAGGCAACTAATCTTACTCCACTTCATAGGTACCTAAGTATGATGCTATTCTCCCTTTTTTGTGTCTTGAGAAACTGCCAGAGTGGGTCATCTTCCTTCTCCACTTACATTCCAAGTAGGTGGAATAGGATCTGGCCCCAAAGTTTTCACTGGCTACCAGAGGTCCCAGGAGTTTGTGTGTTTGGGATACCAGGGACTCCCTGCTTAGAATTAGTGTTAAAAAATTGAGCCAGAACCTAATGATAAACAGGGTGGAATGAAGAATCCTGAGACTCACTATGGTATTGTGAGGTCAGCCTCTCAAATTTATATTTATTTAACTTCCAGGTATGGCAGGTGAGGACAGGGCGGTACCCTAATGAGAGCCAGAATGACAGGTGGGATTAGTGGGGCCACCAGAGGGTGCCACAGCTACCGCCAGAGTTGGTGTCCTGTTACAATCCCAGCATCACAACTCAGGGCCACAGAGAAGAGAAGCCCAGAAGAGAAGCAGGATGTCAACTACACTCATCTCTTCTTATAAGCAGGAAATCCCTCTGTAGGCATCCCTCTGCTCATCAGGGTGGTTGTTGTAAATCCCATTCTTGGGCACCTAATTCTATTTACTATATGAAGAATGTAGATGATTACTTTTCCTCAGTTAAATTCCTTAAAGTAAGGCATGGCAGCACTGAGTGTCACCAGACACAAGTCCCTGGCTTTCCCCAGCACCATTCAGAGCACTACCAGAAGCATGGCCTGTCAGTCTACTCCCATTGTGCATGTTCCCAAACTAGAAATGAGACAGTGGAGCTGCCTTAGGGGTATCCCATACTTTTGCTTTCAACCTTTCCTCTCCAGCGTGATTGAGAGCAGTGTCAGGGGATGCCCTTACAGCAGCTCCACTGCCTCAGCCTGTTGCATACAAGGCAGGAGTGGGGGGACAGGACATGTTCCACACCACAGTTCTCACACATACTGCAGAAGCAAAACAGTCATACTTTTTGTGGGTTTCCAGTTCCAGCCCTAACATGTACTACAATTCTCACAGTTCCCTCAATACCCACATTTTGATCCCATTTTAATACTGGTTAGCAATTATCAGATGAACATTGGTGCTTATATTCAGAATCATTTAAATAAATGATTTCATTTGAAAGAATTTTAGCTCTTGTGATTGCTGAGACAATATTAAACAACCTGGAAACACTCAAGTTCCATGCTACCAGCATCTCAAAATGGATCATCGTATTTTTTTAACATAGCTATCATCAGCCATTGCTTCAAATGTAATACATTTAATAGCATATGATGTCAAATTAATTATCTGGGACATGAAGCATGTCTTATTCTTCTAAACCCTCCAATAGTCAGATCTCAACATTAGAGACCAATTTTCTTTTTATACTAAAGATATGTGACATGTATCTGGGCTCTTCATCCTTTGTCTGTGTGTAGTCTCACAGCTCACACACTGCCTTGTCAGAAGGGACTTCTACTTAATAGCCTGCATGAATATTGCATATCGAGAGAACAGAAATGGGCCAACCTGTTGAGACTCATCATTGTACACAAGCTACTTGAGCCTTTGTAACAGTTCTGTCCTTCAAATCACTTTTCAGCCATTCATAATATTTAGAGTTAAAATATGATTTGTGGAGGAAATACAGTTCGAATTCTGCATTTTGGTGATGGAAAGAATAGTCAACAGAGAGAAAAACAGTGTCAAAATGACATTTTTAGACTAAGTACTGCTTTTAGACTGAAAAAGGAATGTGCTTCACGTCACTGCCTAAGATTATAAGATGCCTGCTTGAGCTTTCTCTTAATAACAATGTTGTGAACCCAGCCTATCTTAAAAATAGAAGTTTGTTCTTTTTTAAACAAAACAATGAACTGTTTTGGAACAGATGAACAGAACTCAGTGAGATGACTCATCAGCTGCGCTCAGTTACAATGGCTTTATCTATATGTGTAGAGACGAAAAGCCACTCAAGAGAGTTAGCAAAAGAACAGCAGATCTGCTGAGAGCTAATCACACTGGGTTATTCTTGGAGGAACACAGTCTTTGTACGTAATACCGACAGTTACCAATTATTGTCTCTGTTTGGCAAAATGGATGGATTTGGGCAGTTATCTTAAAGGTGTGCTCAGCAAAGATTATATTTAAACTGCTGAAACCTATAATTGTCTAATGCTGACCTGATCCAATACTTAACATTTGGCAATATAATCTCACACCTCTAACTTGTTTTATCCACAAAACATGTCCAATTTCTAGCCTAATAAGATGTGAGTTGTGGTGTGCTATTTAAGTGAGATTATCTTAAATCCAGGGATGCTGGATTTTTGACCCCAAATAAGTCTCTATTACAGAATAACTAGTAATGCATCACTACATTAGAATAATAGAAAATGAGGGTTGGAAGGGACCTCAGGAGGTCATCTAGTCCAACTCTCTGCTCAAAACAGGACCAGCCCCAACTAGATCATCTCAGCCACAGCTTTGTCTAACTTGCTTTTGAAAACCTCCAAGGATGGAGCTCCAGCACCTCTCTGGGTAACCTGTTTCAGTGCTTTACTATCATCCCCGTGAGAATTTTTTTCCTCGTATCTGGCCTAAACTTCCTTTGCTGCAACTTGAGTTCATTGCTCTTTGTTCTGTCATTTGCCACCACTGAGAACAGTTTAGCTCCATCTGCTTTTGACCCCCGCCCCCTTCAGGTAGTTGAAGTCTCTTAAAAGTTGAAGGCTGCTGTTAAAAGTTGAAGGCTGCTGTTAAAATTTACTCTAGATTACTCTAGATTTATTCAGTTATAAGTTCACTGATGTCAGTAGAATATGCCATCACAGAGACAGAATAATACGGAAGTGAATCCAGCACCCAAAAATCAAAATAAACGTTACTGCCTCACTATCATAGGTGTCAATGAGGAGTAACTCTATGGCAGACAGTCTTGCCATGATGATGCAAAACTAGTGTAAAAATCAGAATTAATTATCAGTATTATTGTTAGTTAAAAATATTTTTCTTCTGTAAATCTAAGAGTTCCAGAGCTGGCTAAAAGATCGGGTTACTTCAATGTATTTGTAGCTGTGCTTGAAAATATAGGCAACATTGGCCCATCACCTTTAAACTCCTTCAAATTCAGCTGCTGTTCCCGGACATTATATGCATTTCTTGTTTAACAGATGTAATAAGAATGATATGGATATGAATAAAGACATATGGTGAAAGACAGGCAAAGACATTTGAATGATTTATTCATATAATTTTGAAGTAGCATATTTAAAATCTCGTCCCATTAACATCCATTGCCTACCTAATTACTATAAGTAATTGACAGCTCGCATTAGGAAGAGACAAAACTAAAGGGAATTAAGGTCTTGATCTTGCAATTGGATTTATGCGAGCAAACGTTTTCATTGTATGGAGTCTCTTTGGCATAAGTGGTTTCTGTATGGGCACAGGAGTCTGTCCCGGTAAATTCAATTTTGCAAGATCAGGGTATGAGTCATATCTGGGGAATTATACTGCAAAATGCATCCGTTTCAAAGTTGCACATCAGTATACCACTTGCCAATTATAGCATGTTGAAGTAAACATAGAGTGCTCTTCCATCTCTGTTTGGAACATACTGAAAATGACATGTCTAGGTGAGTAGTCCAAAGAATAAACTTATAGGAAGAGAGAATTTGAGAACTAATTCTTTGAACTTCATATATTGTTTTGTATTTAGATAGCCTTTTTTGTTCCCCAGTGTTTTTAAACATCATGTGGGGAGATTAAAAACACAAATCCTGTTAACAATAATGAGATTTACTAAGACAAGTCCCCACACACTTCTTTAAAATTTACCCCTTAAGCTTAGAAAGCATTTGGGGAATAATTATTTGTCTATTTATAGTCCGTTTATAGATTAAATATAATGTCCTCAACCTATGCAGAGGAGTTTCCTCCTAATTTATCCACACCTAGCTGTGCAAGCTGTATAAGCCAAATCCATCTATGGTGTAAGCATTTGCAGATCCCAGTGGAGTCTGGGGATGAATTAATTGGTTACTAAGCAAAAGTGCATGTTACACATAAGTGGAAAAGAAAATAAATGTAAGTAGTCTGTCCCTCAAGGGATGAACAAAAAGGGACCAGAAATTTATCAAGGGGACAGAAGATGATGTGCATAGAAAAGCTATCAGCTGGTGTGAGGTAAAAAATATTAATAAGTAAGTGTTAAAATGATTGTGTTACCTGGCTTGCTAGAGTTGGGAGTCAATACAGGACTCCATATATTATAGATACATAGGCCATAGTTGGCATATATTGATGCAATCTAAGATGGGCAACTAGTCATGCAGAATGTAAGTCAAGAATGAAGTATGCAGAAAATTTTGTCATGATTCCATGAAAAGAAGAGAGATACGATCCCATGATTGGTAACTACATTGGTATACAGCTTGTAAGATTGTAAGGAATTCTTAGCCAGTGGCTCATATTGTGTACAATTGCTGAGGTGGAGAATATTCAAAGGCTTTTGCAAGTCTATGGTTTGGAGGACAGGGGTTCAGTCCATTCTTCCACTCTTGCCTCTAATAGGTAGTCTCAGCTGGCTCTCTTCATGCTGGCAACAGTGATATATTCACTTAATTTTATTCCTTGCAGAATAACCTCACTTTCATATGTGCAAACAGAAATCCATGTGTCAACGTTTTTGTCTATCCATATTCACTCATTGTGCACCTTACCTTACTGTCATGTGTAGCCAAATTGGTATAAAATCAATTTTACCACTGATAACTTTTTTCCACGCTCCAACATACCCTACTGATTAAGTTGCATTTAAGTCTCAGTAGTGCATCATCTGAATCCATGGGGGAAAAAATTCTCTACTATAATCAGAGCTGGGGGGGAGGGGGAGGACTCTAAAAAAATATTTGATTAAAAACGCATATTAAAGAAATATTTTTTAAAAAAAATCAAATTCAAATATTCACTGAAAAAATTGGGAAGAAGAATAACATACTTTCTTCCAAATTTTTAAAAACCATCTCTATCTATAATGTATGTTATTACTGATCTGAGGAAAAGTAGAACAAAGCAACTCCCTGAGAATAATACAGTGTGGAATTGCTTTTTTCCTCCCTGTTAAGTCTGTGTGGTGGATGGTTGACTCAGGGGGAGGAAAGGTAAAGTTGCAAAATATTCTTTTTTACCACTCTAAGTAACAAATAGACAACAGTAGCCTGGATCACAAATACCTTCATGCTTTTTAAAAGGAGGAAGGATTTTTGTCAAGAATTTGTCTCACTTAATTTTTGTCAAGAATATTGCTTATTATAATTCAGGAAATTAAAATTCTGGAGCAAAGTCAGGATCCTCGCTACCAGAGCTGTGAGGATAATCAATTTTTCAGTTTGCTGACTGAACTGAAAAATCAAAAATAAATTATTTAATATCAACCCCAAACAATTTTTGTTTGCTTTTTCATGTGAAATACGTACCAAAAAGAAATGTTGTTTTGAGTTGAATAAAAGGTTTAAATCAGCTTCAATAAACATTTTTTTAAAATGTTAACCATCTTTATATTTCTCATGTATACATCATCTTAAATGCTCTGTAAGCTAGCTGGTGACACTTCACAGCTCTGAACAGTGAGACTGCCAGTTAATTTAATTCTGGTTTGGCTACTGGAAAATCTGTTTATTGCCAGATATGCTTTGAGGCTTGGTATTGATATAGCCATTCCTAAGCTAACATGCTATCTCATTAATTGTTAAAGGATCCCCAAATAATTAAAAGGATTCCCATTATGTATTAAAAATCAGCATTATGGTATCTCTCAAAGAATCAGCCATCCAAGATACTTCATATTTGAAGTTTTCAAGGAAGGAGGACAGCCAATGAAGGCTTCTGGGAGCTGTTAGATGCAAAAAACTTCTGAAAATCAGGCTCATTGATCATTTCTATATGTGCATTTACTGCACATTAAAGTTACTTACTGCACAGTAAGCAGAAATAGGGCCAGCATTTACACACGCAGTCAACTTGGGACTAGATTTAGACCCAAGTTAGAGCAGCCTGCCACCAGGGGGAGCTTGGCAGCCATGCTGAGGCCAGAGGCAGGTGGCAGCACTTGGTGGCCATCTTAAAAGCACACCACCACCCTCTGATCCCTGACCAGCCCCTTCCCTGGGAGCTGTATGCCCACCACAGAGTCAGCACCTGGCAGCTTCCTCCCTGCCCCTGTCAATGGTGCCCAGTGCCCCACTACTCCAGCCCAGTCCCTGCCAGCAATGACCAGTGCCCTGTGCTGCTGCTGGCCAAGGTGTTGGTCCTGCTGGCCCACCAGGCCCCCCTGTCCAGGCCCCAGGACAGCCATGCACCTACCAGCCAGGCCCAGGGCACCGACTGTGGGAGTCTCTGGCTGAACCCCTCCCCCTGCACTCCCCACTTCAGCCTATCTGTCCTGACACCCATACCCCCCCGACTCCCTGCCCACCCCTAACAACACTCCAAGACACACACACAGGTCAAACAGTACAAATTTTATTAATACAACAACCACCCTGCCATCCCTCCTCCCTCCCTGCTCAACAAACACAGCCTCCTCCTATATGCACACAGTTCCCCTCCACCAGCCCCCACCAACCAACAACAAAAACCCTGTTCCCAAAAATTAAAGACACTTCCTATGCCTAACCCATCCTCAAGTCCATCTACACAGGGCGGAAGAGTGGGGCCACCCAGGGTGGAGAGCCCAGTGACAGGTGGCCAGCACCCTGGCTACATTCCATTTCCCCATATGTCCAGGGGCCACAGCAAAAGCTGGAGATGTCTTCAGGCAGAAGGTGCTGCAGCACCTGCTCCAGGGTGCTGCCATGAGCCTGCTGTGGGGTGGTGGGTGGGAACCAGGGGCCAGGGTGGGAGGCCAGGCATGGGGGGGGGATAAGATGCAGCCTCTGCTGGCTGGCCCTGGATAGTGAGATGCTGCTTCAGCAGCTCCATGCACCTCCGCTCCAGGGCCACCAACTCAGCCCAGTAGGGCTGGCATGCCAAAAACTGTGCCTCCTCCTGGATGAGGTCCTATGCCCGCCATGCCCACTGGTCCATCACCCAGCCTTGTACTGCAGCTACCAGCCCTGGAGAAGATGGGTTCCATCATAACTGTGCTGCTGGTGCAGCTGGCACCTCTGGGTACAAGTGGCAACAGGCCTGAAGTGGTGGTCCTGTGGGCTCCTGCAGCTTCTCCCCCATGTCCAGATGTTGGCCCTGCAGATGCAAGAGGCTGATGTTGGCAAGAGACTGATGTTGGCCCTATGTAGGATTTTGTGAGAGTTTGCAACATTTGAGAGATAAGATTCTTTGCTCTATGGGCCCTGTACTCCCTGGCCTCAGACTACAGGTCAGCCACATGTGGGTACCCAGGGACTATAGTAAGCTGGCCAGGCAGGCCCGGGCCCATGTGGGTGTTGCCCGAGCCCCCCAGCCCTACTTGCTCCCAGAGGACTGGCTGCAGGATGCCTGCTTCCCCTGCCCCCTTCCCAGAGCAGGTTAGGCCAGGCTGCTGACAGCACCTGCTGCCACAGCTCCAGCCCCACTGACCCACACTTCTGTCCCTGCAGGCCAACCACTCTTCTGTGCTGCCACCCAGCCCCCAGCCCCTGGGCTTGGGGTGTTCAGGGCTCCTAGACAACTGGGGTGAAGGGCTGGCTGCATGCCCTGGGGAGGCACTCCAAGGCCAGCTTACTACCCCAAGTCAGCTGCTGCATCCTGAGCATGCTCCTGCTGTGCATGCTACAGGTGATGCATGATCGGCTGTTTGTGCAGGCAGAGGAGCGCCTGGGCTACTATACCCTGCTGCTGCTGATTCTGCTGGTGCCCGGGCACACCTGAGCTCCTGGATCAGGACACTGAGCTACGACAATGTGGAGGGCAAGCCCAGCCTGCTTGCAACCTCCACCAACATCTGGAAGGCTATCTGTTGCAGTGTGACACATTCTTGTTCCTGGCTACTGAAGAGATCACTGCCAGGATTGACACCTTCCTTGGTGGCTGGGAGGCCTGTTCCCACCCAGTCATGGGAATATAGGCTGATTAATAATGTTCTGAGCTGTGTCCCACCTCTGCATACTATGGGGGGGGGGGGAACCTTGGGCAAGGGGAGTGTGGGTGAGGTGGTCTGGGCCAGAAGGTGGGGCCAGGACTGGGGTTTAGGGAAGGGGCAGGGTTGGGGGTAGGGACTGGGTCTTGGAGGACCCTTCCCACAGTGTGGGACTTACCATGGGTCTGCGGCCCATGAGGCTACCAGCTCAGTGTGCAGCTCCCCATACCACACAGTGTCTGGCTCTGCCTGATGTCTGTGGCCTCCAGTGGGCTGGAGGATGGTGCCTGGCCAGGCTCCACCCCAGGGAGGAGCTTGTGCTGCTGGTAGCTGCCAGTGGCATGGCGAACCACTCCTCATGGGCAGGTGCGGAGGGAGGACAAGGCCAAGGCAGAAAATGGCCAGAGCTTCCTGGGCTGCCAGTGAGTGCAAGAGCTAGAGAGGAGTGCAGGGCAGGATGCTGAAGGCCTGAGTAACCCTCCTCCAGAGATGTGTTACCAGAGGTGTCAAGGTGGGGCGTGGATGTGGGCTTCTGGGGTGCCAGAATACAAGTCAGCTCCCTCATGAATGGCATGGTCCTGGAGGACCCACTGGACTGATGATTGTGGCTAGTCATGGCTACTCACTGGGCCTGCAGGTCCTTGATCTTTATGCAGCCCTGAGAGTGGCCCCGTGCATGCATTTCAGCTGCCGGGGCCTGAAATGTGAGTGTTCGAGCACCTGCCCTGGGTGAACTGCCTCAGGATGTCCTCCTCACCCCACAGTACCACGAGGGTGCGCACCTACACCTGGGTCCAGTTTGGGCCCCTGGGGCTCCAGATGGGCAGGCACACATGGATGGGACTGGGTTTGGACACGGGGGAGGAGGAGGAGGACTTCATGCCTTGATTCAGGTGATTGGGCCTGTGCATGGCTGGCCCAGTGATGTCAGCCCTGCAGGGCTGGCAGCAGCACCCCCAACAGGGGCATGGTCAGAGAATTGCAGCCATGTGGCTGAAGCATTTCAGCACAGTCCTGCAAAGAGAGAGAGGTGGGGGTTGAGCAGCAGCAGGTAGCAGGTGCTGCCCCTGGTGGCACAGCCAGCAGGGCTAGCAGCCCTTGTGGGGATCTCAGGGCTGGGCAAGGGACACAGCCAGCTGCAGCCCTTTGCTGCACTCACCTGTGGCCAGAGATCAGCTTGGGAGGGGGACAGCCCAGGCACACCCAGTCTGTGGGCCGTCCAAGGGGCACACATGGCCTGCTGGGCTCCTGGACAGTGAACAGCTCCTTCAGGCTTCCTGTGGTGTGTGCCCTAAGGCACAAAATGGCTGCAGGCTTTTATACCCTGAAGCTAGGAGCTGCCAGAGTACAGTTCAGCAGCAGGAGTGTGGGTCAGGCAGAAGCCCCGAGGCTGGGCTCTGGCTGGCCCCCTATTGGCTGGCCATATCCAGCTAAGAAACTCCCACATTACTGCACAGAAACTAATTTGGTGTAAATTTGCTACCTGCATCATGGTAACTGTAAGTTGCCACAGTTACAGTGCAGTAAGGGAGTGCACGTATAGATGCGCGCCTGTACTTACCAGTAATTTTTGGTTAGGTTACTTAGGTTACCATGCACTAAATGTGTATGTGTAGACATACCCATTATTGAGTTATTGATTTAAGCACCTTAATTTAGGCACCAATTTTGAAAACCTTGACCTCTGTCTCTGAGAAATGTAAATATTTAAAGCCAAGCATTGATATTTATTCCCCATATGAAATAGTTCTAAAACACTGAAGGTACTGTTTGACGTGACCTATGTTGAACTACTGCATAGACAATTTCAACAGAGAGCTTATGAATGATCAGTGTGGAAGTATTGCTTCCCAACATTTCTAGAAAACTGGATATAAGATGTTATTTTGATTTTGATAACACTTAGCGTGGGATTCATGAGGAGTCCTGTATACTTGGACAATCTCTAGTGACCTTAAGGGTAAAATCCCAGATTCATTGAATTCAGTTATATTTCACCCTAAGAGATTAATTGTGTAAGAAATCTGGATTTTTAGTTAACTAAATAAACATTGCTGATTTAATTTGAATATTTTTCTCCTTGAAGCAAAGTTTAAGTGAGAATTATATATTAACGGCAACTGAATAGCCTAAGTACTAAAAAAAAAAATGATATGACTTAGTTGAAAGAACATCAGGACATTAGCAATGGCCAAATGGCCTTCTCCCTTAATTTTATCCTAATATTAGCTTAGGTTTTAGTCACCAACCCAGATAATAAAGACATAGTTTGGCACAGACTAAAAATAATCACTGGATTGATATCCATAAATTAAGAGCTTGTTATTGCATCCATAGCAACACTGTGATAAATGTGATATGGGGACTTCCTAAGGAAATATTAAAAAGTGCAAAACTATCAAAAGAAATAACAAAAGAAATTATTTTCAAAGTTCTGTTAATATCTAATAGTTACAATAAGACAAATCACTCACAGGATGAGAAGGAAAGGCAGTGATCCTTAACTGGACATCTTTGCTTGGTGGATTTAATTAAGACAGTTACCATTACTTATTCTGAAGGAGCACACAGAGGCTGAGTCAAGATTCTGGAACCCTGGCGCCATCTGAATGTATCTTCACTACTTAGTTGAAAAAGTCAAACTGATATACAGTATTTTCATTTCTGAAAAAAAAAAAGTTCTTCAATAATTGTGGTTCTGTTTGTCAAGACAAATGTATAAAGCCTACTTCTGTAATACACTGATTTCAGACTTCATGTCAAGTTCAAGACAACTTTGAATTTAAGGTAACCCTACCCTTGCACCTGCACCCCATCACTTAGGCTTCCGTCCTACTCCCCCTCCCACACACACACACACTTGGACCTCCATGCTTGCCCCCCCACTTGCCCTGTCACTACCTGTCTCTGCCTCCCTGGCCTCTGCTCCCCTTGTGCCATTTACTCTCCAGCTCTAGTTCTAGCCCTGCTCTGGTGCTCTAGCCCTCACCTGGTCACACAGCAGTGTTTGTGGCAGTGGCAGATCCTGTCTCAGAGATGGAGCCTGGCTTGAAGCTGCTGACGCTGTCACCACTGCAGTGTGGGTGGGCAGGGGCTGGAGCCAGCAAATGCTCCATGTCCCAGGCTACAGCCTCAGCAGAAGTTGCAGAATAAGCAGCAGCAGTGGGGGAGGGAGTTTGTCAGGGGAGGCAGCAGGGGAGATACTGGGGGAAAGAGGCTGCAGAGGGCAGGTCAGGTGCAGTGGCTGCAGCTGTGACCCTAATCCCCAGGCTCCACTTGCCCCTGGGGCAGGGGACAACAACAACAAAAACTTAATTTAAAGGAAATTGATGTTGCTTAATGACCTGTAAGCCTAAAGAAGGAAGCCAATGACAATTTGTGACATCTGGGCTGTTTACAGATGTTAAAAATAAAACAAAAATGGTGTTTGAAACTCAGCACACTCCCATGCTGAGCCCAAAACATGCCGAGGAAGAAGCATTATGTTAGTTGGACCTGGCTCACCCAGCATCTGTATAACCCCACTTTAGTTTGGGGCGGGGGGGGGGGGGGGGGGGGGGG
>NW_017729034.1:90480100-90485328 GCF_001723915.1 Gavialis gangeticus
GGGGGGGGGGGGGGGGGGGGGTTGGCTGATTGAAACAGCTGCAGATAAGTGACAAAAAGCCCTGCTGTAGTTCCCAATCTATATCGATACTTCAGAGCCAGATCAAACTAATGTACTGCTTCTTCCAGTAAAGCATGGAGGTTTTGTTGTTTTGGGGTTTGTTTTTTTAACATCTGTAAGCAACCCTGTTCTTTACATGCTAATGCTTCCCCAGCTCTTTTCCACTTAGGATGAAGTCACAAATTCATGTGCAATGGTTGCAAATTATTGAAATGTTGTGACATATTCAACTTGGGGGGGGGGGGCTGGTTGATGTCATACCTGGGTGAAGACCACAAATTGCTTGTATCATCTCCATGAAGCAGTCCAATGATAGCTGAACATGTTACTAAATAGGATCTTGAGATATTCCTTGTTGCGCAAGGAATAACTGCTACTAGATGAATACACTTACAATGCATTTTAGTGCTTGCTCTTTATGGCTAGGTACAGACATTCAAAAAGCCTGAGGCAGATTCAATTTAAGTTACACAATTTTCTGTAAGAGGCCTAGCTTAGATGGGAAGCAAACAGAACACATTCCCCCTTTGGTGGGGGGCAGATCTTGGACTGAGTTCCATCATTTTTAAACCAGTCTGTTTGTGTGTGCTGACCTTCTGTTCTGGTACAGGTATAGATAGGTTGTGCATGCCAAACTTCTGTTGCATTACAGGTATAGACCAGTTTACAATCACTTATACTGGTAAATATGTAATGTCTGTACCTGGTCTAAGTGTATTTAACACATGCTAAGTGTAATGGGCAAAATAGCCCCAAGTGTGATTCTATTCCCTCCCTGCTGAAAAATGGTTAACTATTCAACTTTTATAACACACCTTCCTATTAGATTTAAGATTAAGGTACAGAAAGCAGCAAGGAGAAGTAGGGTTAACTCACCTTTTTGCATTTGTTCGTGCAACTTTTGTATTAACTGG
Source organism: Gavialis gangeticus (assembly GCF_001723915.1). NCBI lineage: Eukaryota > Metazoa > Chordata > Crocodylia > Gavialidae > Gavialis > Gavialis gangeticus. The sequence goes on from NW_017729034.1 coordinate 90,481,075, forward strand.
TTTTCAGGAACTTGTGTAGTATGAAAAATGAGTACACTTAGGCACCTAAATATTACTTGAATACCTCAGAGGTGAAATAGTTTTTGGGCCTTGGTCTATCCATAGGACCAGAAATAAAGCTCTTACAATTTTAGAACACACACAGAAAGGATAAACACATAAAAGACAATCTGGTTCCCATTAAAAGTACAAATGAGGAAAAAATTCTTGTATTTAAGTAAAATTAATAGGTAGTTATTTTCTTTTGTACAGTGCATACCTAAAACCAGACATACTTTCTAATGAATAAGGTATAATATTTACTTTCCTAACAGATAAGGCAAGACATAACTTTTATACTGTTTTCAAGGTCCTCTATAAGAGCAGATGATTGATAAAGCCAGTCAAGGGCAGTGAGCCAACAATATTTTAACTGACGAGTCCAATCCACTTGCCTCTAAGGGAAATACTCCTCCTTCAACTTTTTCATAGTTTACCCATCAAGAATTGTTCATCAAACATGGATTTTTTTGTTTTGTTTGCTTGTTTCTTTTTGGGTTTGGTTTTTAAATATTGGAGGACCTTTAGAAAATGGAAACTATTTAGCTACAAGTGTTGCCCAGATTTCTCACAAATGTGAGGCATGTTGAAAGGTATAATCTGTGAACATAAATCTCTAATATTGGATTGCAGTGAACCTGTATTAATTCACACTTATCAATTAAAAACTAAGAACAACCTACTCAATTTCTTTAAATGGCTAAAAATTAATACAGCTATTTTCTTTTTAGGTATTGAAATATAATTACATTTTCAAATAATTCTTTGTAATGCAAACTAAATTCATCTTTTTAGGATAAAAGGATTATATTATATAACATTATATCATTCCTTTTACAAGAAGATGCCCATTAGTCAGTAAACTACATTATTATTTCAGCATAAGGAAGGAAGACAAGTAATAAAATAAGATCATATTGTAGAAATGAGGCCACGGACTCAAAAATATGTCTCTCATATCCAAGGTGACTGCCCTAACCACCAGGTTAAAAAGTTGCTATCTCCCTCTGGTTCAGTGACTATTTCATTTCTTGTACAAAGTGGAACAGCTCCTACAGGACAGCTTAAGAAGCTGACCTTATAACTTGATGGTCAGAGCACTCACTCAAAAATATGAGACCTGGTTTTAAGTTTCTGCTCCACAATGTTGAAATTTTGCTTTAATAAAGAGCAAAACCAAGGTTCAAATCCTTGAATTTTTTTTGCAAAATGGAATTCTTGTTTGCTGGCGTGTCATAGTTACCAAACACATATGTATTCAATACCATGTTTAATCTAAATCCATGTATTAAGCTATGTTTTGTTACTTTATATATCACATGGGGGTACAGTTTGGTAGTTGTTGTCATGTTCAAGAAAACCACAGTAAAGGAAAAAATAAGTCTTAGACACATATTTCAGTAGGTGGAGATTGTTTTCAAGCTACAAGGAGCAAATTCTAAAGGAATTTTTGCTTTTGCACAGCCACTGCATGTACAAGCAGTAAGACACATGCAAAGTCCACTCAGATCATAGCAAAGTTACAACTTTTTGTGTGAGGAGTATGTCCAGATCATAGTATTGCCAAGCCCTGGTGTGGTGCCAGCACTAGGACCAAGAATCAGCAAGCTGTACATGTTAGAAATCAAAGTAAACATTACCATGACCCTGCTCATAACATATTTTAACTTTAATACCACCTATATTTAATGCCTACTAAGTGTCCTGTACAACAAGGCCCTAAAGTGATAGAAAGGTATGGGGAAGAGATGACAACAACTAAAAATAAAATGAGCTCCACTTTCCAATCGTACATCATTACAATGAGGAATCAAACTGAAGGTTAATGGAAGAACAGAAAGTTTACATGTCTGGAAGTTGCCGAGGTTAAGGAAACAAGTCTACAGAGCCATCTCTAACAGAAATTTTTATTTAGTTCCTAAGATGGTTAGCAAGCCAGCAAAGAAGACAAAGGAAACCAACAATATAACACTTCTAAAATGTTTCAAGTTCATTATCTGAGCTGCTTCTGCCCTCAGTTGAGGTTCTCATGGACTAAAAGTGTGGCCCATGTATTGCTCCTTTCTATGGTACTTTCTGGCTAGCTAGGGTGGGCCATTTATTGCTCCCTTCTATAGTACTTTTTGGCTAGCTTGTTTTCTAGGGTTGAATGAAAATTTCATACGGGCAGTTTTCCTGCCCAGAGACTTCAGCCCAAGTTAAACCCATTAGTAATGACTGTCAGTCACACTGCAAATTTCTTTCACATAAGCACATTCCAGGGACTTTAAATACAATTAAAATTCATGTTATCCTAAGAGCTATTTTAATCCAACATCTGAAAAAGAACTTTTAGTATTACAGATACAGATGCCAACCCCACTTTTCCTTATGAGTTTATGAAGGACAGAAGCATGGTGGTCTATAAAAGTAAAGACCTATAAAAGCTTATGTCTTCTGAACAAGTTAGTCTCTAAGGTGCTACCCTGCCTGTCTTCTGCCTGCCTTCACAGTAACACAGCAAACTACCTCTCTCTGTCTTCAGTGAGGAATGGAAGTATGCCATCACACACAAATTGGAGATTACCCTTACCAGACAACAAAAACATTTTAGATGGTGGCTTTTATTTCCCTTCAGACTTTTGAGCTGGGAATTTTGGTGTGTGGAGTGAATATTATTCATCAATGTACACAGCAAGCAGCACAACTCAGAACTGATTGCAAAACACAGTCTATATTTCTGAACTGGGCACAGACTCTCTTTATATAAATCATGCTCATGGCAGTGACAGGAAAAAACCGTAAAGGCATAAAATATATTGTTAAAGGCCTTAGAAACTCTTTTAAATCTTGGGAATTGTTTTGGGGGTTTTACACTCAGTACTACTGGTGGCCATTGACTATCCTATAGTCAGATACAACATATAGACCAAATTCTGCAACTGAAGGATGATGTGCAGATCCCAATGAGGTCAATTAGAGATATATTAATACATCTAGTGGCAGGATTTGGTTCTGAAAGACCTAACAAATTACCACAACTCTATTATTGGACCCATGAAGATGAAAGGGTTTGCTTGTATGGCTCTAACTGCCAAACTGGTAACCTAGTTAGGAAATCATTTGAACCTCTACCCTGAAATGAATTCTGCACAGGCAAATCCTACCTCCATGACGGGCCACAGACCTAACAGAAAGGAATCACTCCAGAGCAAATCTAGGCTTTACTTCTTTCCATGACGCATCCGTTCAAATGAGTCAGCACCTAACATTATAGGAAATGCGTTATTATAATCCCATCTGAATGCAATCCTTTTCTTATACTGATAGTGACAGTATCTTCAGCATATGCCCAAACCAGTATCAACAGCATATATATATATAAAACAAATTATGAGAAACATCTCTTGAGTCTCAGAAGTCCAAGCTAAAGAACCATTTTCAATAGATGATCTATGAATCTATTTTGCAGAACAAGGAGTAACAAAGTATTTGTATAGCCTTCTGTAGATTGATTTACATAAACATGGATAAAGCAACCAAATGTAAATATTGTCTGTACTTACAGGCTATTCCAGCATCTGTAGTATTTGGCTTCAGTAACTTAGGGAATGCTAAGAGAATCTAGGTGGGATTGATTCTGTGCAACAACTGAGGTCCACTGGTTGAACATTTCCTACCTCTTTGTGATGTAGCTTTTCTGTGCCTAAGTAGCAAAGTCTACCTCTCCTAATGTTATTTCCAATACCCAGAATGCATTATACCTCTCAACAGTAGGTCTGATGGCACCACCTCTTAGTCACTGCCCTTTTCCTCTTCTGTAAGGAAGCTAGAGCCCATATGAAGGTATCTGTAAAAGATAAGAAACCTCAGACTTCCTCCTTGATGTACAGTATATACAGTATTATCCAGTGTAATACACCGCAGGAGTTCACCAATGTCACTCTAGGTTGGAGTTGTTATATGAACTGTGCTAGACAGCAAGACAGAATTGTTTTCAATGGAATCCTCAGGGAGTCCTTCAGGAAAGGGAAAACAATGATTTTGAAGGTTCATTTTAGTGCCAGCTAGCAGGGATCTTAAAGGTTATTCTATTTTACCCATGTTGCATCTCACAGCTGATTTCAAAGCTAAAAATGTGCCCATGAGTAATATGCTGCAAAGCAGTTTTCTTTGGAAAAGGTAGATATAAATTGAACATGTGTTGATAAATAGAACCAAAAAAAAAAAAAAAAA
>NW_017729034.1:90485391-90496633 GCF_001723915.1 Gavialis gangeticus
AAGGCAACATACTGAATAAGGAAACATTAAATAAGGGAAAGCTACCTACTAAAGGCAAAGTCATGTCTTAAATTGACTATTAGCTGAGTTCAATTACAATCCTCACTAACAGTATAAGTCTTTTGAGACAGTAAATAGAAGGCATTAGAGATCATAAAAATTGTGTTATAGTTGGCCATAATGCCAACACACTTAGGTCACAACCACCCTGGGTATTTCAATATAATTGTATAAAATTATTCTTACCATAGGTTTTATCAACCATCATGTAGAATCCTAGAAGAATATACTTTACTATTAATTTCTAAAAAATGTTTGATCCAGAAATGTAGCAAAGGATTCTGATTTTCCACTGAATTCTTGAAGGTTTTTTTTCCACATGTAGACTTTCACAAAGATGCATGAGGTGCTGCAGTATACACACCACCAGAGTGCTTACAATAATCCATTTTGTCCATACCCTGCAGATCTTTGCCATTTACAGAGACATTCTCTTTATCTGCCCTAAATTTCCTTATCATAGTCTATGGAGAATGCTACCACAGAGCTCAGCTTTTCAGTGCATGGTGGTCTCTGTTACACAGCCTATGCCTGGACAGCTGAAATGAGGCAGGTCCATTACTTTTTGGCCCTTCTGCAGCCACAGATGGGCCTGCTGGATTTCATCCTTAATGTTCAGGCCAAAACTAGAGTGACAGGCATCTCAGTGGATACTAATATATTTTAATTTTTATATATAAAATGGTGTGCTTTTTGCTTTATAGGAAGTGTCCAAGGACGGTTACAGAGGAATAAGCTGTAAGTCACACTCAGTGTTTAACAACAATTTTGAATTGCAGATTCATTTATGTTCTGAATCCTTCATTTCTCTTGCCAAGTTTACAGCTTTAAGTTTACCTCTAAGAAAAGAGACATCACACAAAATATAAAGGGATATTCTACAGGGAAAGGCTGTAATAGTTTTATTTTGCTCTCTTTTTCTTTGCCACACTAAATTACAATATTGCTTGTATTTCTGGATGGTATTTCAGAAGAAACTTAGATAATAAAGATTTCCTTAAGTGTGTCATTGGTCTCAGTGGCAATAGCATTATTATGTGGTGTTATTCAAAGAAATTTTCTGAGGAGGAAAAAATAAACAGTTTTTGCTTTATATATGTGTAAATCTGCCCCCCCCCCCTTTTCTCTTTGCTCTGATAGAAGCTTACCTATTCTGATGAGCTGAATAAGCCTTGTGACTCCTATAAATAGATAGCTTGCCAAAAACTCTGCTTCTATTATTAGCGATTAGATAGATGACAACTAATCAGCATTCACTTTTTTAATTGCACTGCATCTGGGTTCTTCTGAGTCCTCTGTAATTTTGTCTTTTAGGAGAAAAAATGGGGAAGGGAAATTCTGCCAGTTTTATTTGCACATTTTTGCCAAAATTATGATTTAATAGCAATAACATTTTCAACAGCAAGGCATTTTTTTCTTTTTTATCCCAAAGTCATATCAAGTGAACCTGAATCAATGATAAATGTCTACATTAAAACCATCATTGCTAATAGTATTCTATATCATTTGTCTTTTGTTCAGTGTGACCAAATTACAATCACCACACAACTGTAGCTACTTGTGATTAATGATGGTTTTACTTAGTAACTGTCAGTGAAGTTTTCTGGGAGGAAAATGGTAATAGATTTTTAAAAAATCAAGCTATCACTTAAATTAAGAAAAAAATCATACTTCTGTTTTCAGAAAAGCAGTTAATATGCCTTTTTCACCAATGTCAGACTGGAGGTTTAATGGTTCTTGTATTTTGAATGGATCATTGCTGTCTTTGTAGGGTGGAACTTTGGTTTGTAAGTTCTCAAATCTTCAGGTTCGCTATTTAATGGATACTAGAAATTATTTAGATAATATGTTTCAATTTTTCTAAAAATTTCTGACCTGGAATAGGATTAGGTAAATTAAACTTATAAAATGAACTTCTTTTTGGATCAATCAGAGAGTGCACTGTGAGAGGCAGTGGGAGAAAGGAATAAAAGCTTTGACTTTGCAGATGCTAATCCTGATAAGGTAATTAGTGGCTAAAAGCTATTTGTAGCATCTGATGGTTGTAGAGCAGGTTTGGGCTAATGGGTTGATGAGTCTTCCTTAAGATTATATAGATCAGATGTCTATGTTACAGCTGGTACTCTTCCTCACCCCCTCACATTTTCACAATAGGCACAAAGGGCTTCACAAATATCTCACCCAGACTGGGCATAATTTCCAAAGGCCAAGCAATATATGAATAATTTGTGCTCTTGTTGCCTGTGCCTTTCTTTGAAGAGGAATCTTGGTCTTCTGGCTGTTAATTTGATACACTTTATCTGTACCAAATTCACTTCAAAGTCAGAAAGAGCAAAACAGACATATATTTAGGATGGGCTGTTTAAAAGTGGTTAGGACTGCTTCTCTTGAAGTGAAATACCCATAGCCATCACTACTAGCAGTTAGACTGATACTGCCAGTCTCTTGAAAAGCCCAGACTAGAGTGAAACGTGAGATCCATTGATGTCAATGGCAAAATTTCCACTGACTTCGGTGGGGCAGGAATTAAGAGCCTCATGTTTCTAGTTAGATAAAAAAATGGATATCTTTTCTCATCCACAATTAAATGTCAGTGTACAGGCAGGTGAGCATGTAGAAACATGCAAGCAAAGTGCACAAATTCCAAAGCAGCATGTAGTGGCTAATGCATGATCACATCATTTTAAAAATAAATACATAGGTTTTAATAGGAAACGGGCAGTTCCAGGAAACAAAGTAGTGCTGAAAAATGCTAACTGACACTAGCCCCCTCTGAAGTCTTGTGCTTGCTTCAATTTCTTTTGCTTCTGTTTTCAGTTATATGGGGGTAATTAAAGTTAACCTAATTCACATAGATATTTTGAGCATTACATTAACTAGTTATTGTTCACAACATGATACCTATGTGCAATTTATTTAATGGATTTTGAATTTCTATATAGACATTTTTTAAAAGTATATGTTCAGCTTATGGCATTGAAAGCTGGAAAATCCTTTAAACAAATTAAGAATATAACATTGCTAGGTAGCATTCGACAGAATTTGGCATCACTCTCAGCAAAATTCATGCCTGAGATTCAAGTTAAAAAATAATAAAATGTTAGAAAATGATCAGATTCAGCTTGTGACACTTTGCTTGCCTTTGAATTGTACCCATGATAATCAATAATGACTTGTACAAAAGTACACCTGGTTGTGAGAGAAGAAGCATAAGCATTATAGTTTTCAAAAACAATGAAATATTTACTCTTTTAAAGTACACTTCTGCTTGAACTGAAAATGGTATGAAGGAGTTCTGGGTTTATGATCTGTTGAATATAAATTAAATTGTTGACTGCTGAGAAGCGTTTTTTTACTTGTTTGTTTTTTAAATGCCTTTCTAACCACAAATCCTGCAGATGGACCCTGGAATCTGAACATCTAACCAGGTCCATTCTTATTTGTGAATCATCACAATTATTCTGTCCCAGTTAAGCTTCATAATTAGGTTTAAACTCTATTTCAGGGATATGCCTAAAATGCTCCTAAAAGAGGCCAAGGTCACAGATAATGTAAAGAGAAAAGAAATAGACATCTTGACTTTCAGATCTCAGAGTGAGTTATGATGCTTTGAGTTAACAGCTTCTCCCTTTTAAACTGAGAAAATTTGACCTGCAGAAAACCAAACAATGGTATCATTTATATTGTATAGCTTTTTAGAGCAGAACTACATTTAAAACCTTCTTTAAAATAAATGTTTAAAATATAGCCTCCTTATCTTTATCTCAGGTTTCTCTTCACTTATTTGAAGAGTGGTAAGCAGTGTCACTCATGAATAGGAACAAAAATAGTGTCAAATGTATAGCCTATAAAGCAGTGGAATGCATCTGGGAGTGGAGTTATATATACAAATGATATTAGAGTAAGATGCAGTTTGGAAATTAAACCACATATGGTATTTTCTGTTAAGCTTACCAAATCTAGTCAGTTTAAAAGCATGTACATATGTTTGCCTGTTCAGTATTTGTATGGAGATAATTAATATTTTGTGGCATTCAGGTTTTATTTCAAATATAGGGAAAATGACCTTTCCAATGATTTATAGCATGGTTTAAAATATCTAATGGAATAAGAAGTTGAAATCCAATTAGTCATTCAGAACTGCTAATTAAAGATACTACACAGGATTAAAAGTATTATAGTATAGTCTCATCACAGAGAAGCACACGTTTCTCTTCAGATGCATTTTGCCATCTGTATTTCACTAGATATTTCATTGTAAATGTAATGAATCAGTGGGTTTTACCCAGGAAAAAGCATATTCTAGCCATCATTGCCATGTACAAACATTCAAAAAACCAGGTGAGGAATCAAGCTAAGTTGCATGGTTTTCTCTAAGTGGCTTAGTTTAAATTGGGAGCAAAAGGTATACATGCTCACTAGGCCTGTGTGATGCAGCAAGTATTGGCTTCGAATTCAGATTTGGCTGATTCAGAGGGGCAGTGATTTGATTTAGTGATTTGAATCACTATCCCAATTCGATTCAGCCAATTTGGATTCAGAGATTTGGTCATAGATTATCAAGGCAGTCCTCGAGGATGCTGGACACAGCTGCCTCCAACTGGCAAGTCTGTTGTGGTGGGCAGAGAGGGGAGAGCAGATCAACACCCCCATAGCGACAGAAGGATTGGGGCAGGGAGGAGTGGGACTCAGGGAGGAGGGCTCCTGCCACTGTTCACTGCCAATCTTGGAGCTGCTGTTTCAGTGGCGCAGCCCGGTGGCAGGTGGCTGGGGCTAGCCTCCTGGAGTGCAGCTCGGCCCAGCCTGGCTCACACAGATCTGGGGGCACATGCCCACCCCCATGCCCTCCCAGACCAGCGGCGAAAGCTGCTGGAGCAGCCACCAGAAGAGCAGCTCCCAGACCGGTGGCTTACAGTGGTGCGCAGTGACAGGACCCTCCCTCCCCAAGTCCCACACCCCCCTGCCCCAGCTGGGCAGTTTGTCCCAGCCCCAATCACTCCCTCACTGTGGGGATTTTGATCTCCACACCCCATGCCCCTTCCCTCCCCACTCCATCCACCACAACAGACTTACCAGCTGGAGACAGCTGTGTCCAGCATCGTTGAGGACTGCCTGTGTAGTCTATGTCTGAATCTCCAAATCTTTCTGAATCAATTTGGAGGCTTCCAATTTAATGGGACCTTTTAATGGGTCTCCTGATTTGATTCGGATTTGGAGTTTCAGCCACCAAATCGGGCCAAATCTCTGACTTGAATCAGCTACTGAAGCTTCATACAGCCCTAATGTTCACCCTTGTTGAGGGGGGAGGGTGCAAGCAGGCATTCTAAACTTGGCAATGACTGTAAGTGGGGGATGCTCCTGCATGTCTCTCAATGTGCCTTGCCAGTTTCCTGGACTGTCCTTGGGTGTCCTCAAGTGCAGCCAAGCACCTGGATCCCCCCTTACTGGCTGCTGGGCATTGGCATCTACAACCCCAACCGCCAGCCTCCTCACTGCAGCCCCCCTGGAGGCTTCAAGAAGAGCTCCAGAGAGAGTGCCCTCCCTCATGAATTGCATGAGTCTCTATCCAGGCCTTCCCACACCCTACCATGGTGCCCCACAACCTGCACCCAAGCCCACAGACTTAGGAGCTGTGGTGTCCTGCTTGACAAGTGCAAGTCTCAAAGGAAGCTCTGGGACATCATGCATGGCCATCTGGGCATGATATAGCAGCTGGGCAGTAGCCAACCATCCCACATGGGGGCACCTACCAGGCACCTGCTGAGCATCCTGGACTAAGCTAACAACTTTTAAGTGGCTGACAAGGACAAGGCCACCCAAGACACCATACACACAGGTTCTGGGCCCACACCACTAGGAGAGACTGGCAGGAGTGGCTCATTTGGACATCTGGGACAACAAACAGTGGGTCCAGGCCTTCCACATGTGCATGGCCACATTCATGGACATTGTTGTCCAGGTGGCCCCTCACATCATGCTTCAGGATGTCAACATTCAGCCATCCCTCATTCTGGAGAAGCAGGTGGCTATTTCCATCATGAACGTGGCCACCCCCCACAGTTTCTACTACATCACCAAAGGGCATCATTGGCCACCACTTCATCTACATCTTTCCTGGCTGGGTGGGCAGTGCCCTTCAACAACTCCTCCCTCCCTGAGATGATGGAAAGCAGGCCCTGCACTCCAGGAGTCCCCAACTTCATAATCAATGCCACTGTTGTCCCTCTGCTTATCATGGGGAGGGACAGTGGCTTATCCCCTCCTGCCCAGTTTCATGAAGTCCTATGTGGGAGAGGGGGTGGAACACAGCTGGACCACTGAAAGGAGCACTTCAGCTACTGATTGAACAGGTCCTGCATGACTGTGGAGTGCACCTTTAACTGCATCCTGGTGAGCTCAAGGCAACCTGGTGAGCTCTCAGGATATGCCTCAAGGTGAAATAGAAGAACCTGCCACACCTTGTTATCACTGCATGCACCCTCCATAACATCTGCAAGACCAGGGAGGGGAGAGTCTTCCATGAAGTCTGGGCATAAGAGACATGTCACACAGGTTAGGCATGGCATGTTAATCATGCACAGTGCAGGGGATGTTGGGGAGACAGAGTGTTCTACTAATGTTAGGGGACCCAGTCCTGCATACTGGCAGGAAGTCCAGCTCCACAAAGCCTTAGCCAACTGCCTGCTGGCCCTTGGGGACTGGGAGCACTCCCTAGATGAATAGGGTTGGAGAGGTTTGAAGCCTTGAGTGTCCATGCCCTGGCACTAGGCAAAGGATCTCCTGCCCCAGACTCCTCTGGTCCTGTGGTCCAGTACCACCCACAACTCTGGCTGCCTGGAAACTGTTTTTTTCCCCCACAATCCTTTGAGGAGAACACAGCAGGATGTGGGGAATGCAGAATAAGGGGGTGGAGCCAAGCTTAGCAGGGTATAAAAAGAGACTCCCTGAGTGACTCCTGAGTGAGTAATGAACAGGGACAGCAAACAAAGCAGTTTGCAGGTCAGTTTTCTGTCTTCCTCTTTGCACCAATAATTAAACCCCTTGCTTAATTAGAGTCCCAAGCAACAGAAAGGTGGCTAGGGAGTTCCCTGGAAACTTTCTCTCATCTTTCTTCACTGTAATCTTCGTGAGTGAAAGTAGAGAAAAGCAAATCTTTTGGGACCAGTGAGCAGTGAACAGGCCAGCTTACAGGGGAATTTGCTGGGGAAGGTCTTCTTGGAAAGAAGGGCAGAAAGAGAGAGGTGGTCAGTTAAGAGTCCCAGAGAAATGGCTGGAGGATGTCAAGATCCCAGAGCCACTTCCACTTTCATCACTTTCTCTACTTGTACCCATGAGGTGTCTGCCCAGGCAGGACTGCTCACTGCTGAGGCTTCCACCCAGATCCTGGTTTAGCACTGTGGAAACTGCAGATTGCATGTTCCTTCTACTGACAACCAGGTGGGGAAGTGAGTGGTGGCTCCTGGTGGTGTCCCTCAGGGAGGAGGCAAGACAGCTACAAGAGGAGGTGGAAAGGCTTCAAAGCACCCTCTAACATGAGGGCTTAATTGATTTGATGCTGAAGGAGACATCTAAGACTAAGAGGAAGAACTGCCAGAAACAGCATTAGAGAAGGAAGTGGATGTGGCCTCCCAGGAAGGTGGAACCTGGAAGCTTGTGACCTCTGGCACCAAACAGAAGTCTTCATCTACACCTGCAGTGGTTTGCCTGAAGAATAGCTATGGAGTCCTAGTAACAGAGAAGGAGGAACATGTTTCATTTGTGAAAGAGGCCATGCCAGGCCTCCCCAAAGTTGGGAGAATCAAGACCACTGCTACCAAGAGGAAGTTGGAGACTCCCTTCTGGGGGGAAATGGAGGCATAGACTTAACATAGAAAATTAGGGTTGGAAGGGACCTCAGGAGGTCATGTAGTCCAATGCCCTTCTTAAAGCAGAACTATTGCCAACTAGATCTTCCCAGTCAAAACTTTGTCTAGTTGAATTTTAAAAAGCTCCAAGGATGGAGATTCCACCACCTCTCTGGGTAACCTATTCCAGTGTTTTACTATCCTCGTAGTGAGAAAATTCTTCCTAATATCTAACCTGACATTTCCTTGCTGCAACTTGAAACCATTACTCCTTGTTCTGTCATCAGCCACCATTGAGAACAGTCTAACTCCTTCGTCTTTTTTAACCCCCCTTCAGGTAGTTGAAGTCTCCTATTAAATCCCCTCTCAGTCTTCTCTAGCCTAAATAAGGCCACTTCCTTTAGGCTCTCCTCATATGCCACAGACCCCACACCATCTTTGTTGCCCTCTGCTAGACCCTCTCCACTTTGTTCATCTTTTCTGTAGTGGGGTGCCCAAAACTGAACACAAATTCAGATGAGGCCACACCAGTGCTGAACAGAGGGGAAGAATCACTTCCCTTGACCTGTTGGCAACACTCTTACCAATGCAGCCCAGTATGCTGTAAGCCTTCTTGTCACCAAGGGCATACTGTTGGCTCATATTCAGCATATTGTCCACTGTAACCCCCAGGTCCTTTTCTGCAGAGCTGCTGCCCAGACAGTCAGCCCCCAGCTTGTACTGCTGCATAGGATTGTTCTCTCCTAAGTGCAGGGCTTTGCACTTGGCCTTGCTGAACTTCAAGAGATTTCTTTTGGCCCAATCCTCCAACTTATCTTGGTCACTCTGAATCCTAGCCCTAACCTCCAGCATATCTACTAGTCCCCCAGCTTGGTGTCATCTGCAAACTTGCTAAGAGTCTACTCTATGCCATCTTTCAAGTAATTGATGAAGATTTTGAAGAAAACTGACCACAGGCCTGACACCTAAGGCACTCCATTTGATACCAGCTGCCAGCTAGACATTGAGCTACTGATTACTACTCTCTGAGCCCAGAATTCCAGCCAGTTTTCTATCCACCTTATAGCCCTTTCATCCAGCCCATACTTCCTTAGCTTGCCTGCAAGAATGTTGTGGGAGACTGTATTAAAAACCTTATTAAAATCATGGTACATCACATCCAGTGGTCTCCCCACATCCACAGAGCCAGTCATCTCATCATAGAAGGCAATCAGGTTGGTCAGGCAAGATTTGCCCTTGGTGAATTTATGCTGATTGTTCCTAATCACCTTCTTCTCCTCCAAGTGCTTAGAAAAGGATTCCTTGATGATCTGCTCCATGATTTTTCCAAGGACTGATGTGAGGTTAATTGGGCTGTAGTTCCCTTGCTACTTTTTCCCTTTCTTAAATATGGGCACAATTTTTGCCCTTTTCCAATCATCATGGACCTCTCCTGACCACCATGAAGATGATGGCCAGCAGTTCTGCAATCTCATCAGACATCTCCCTCAGTACTTTCATATACATCCCACCTGGTCCCATGGACTCATACAGCTTTTCTGAATAGTCCCTAACCTGATTTTCCACCACTGTTGGCTGCTCACCTCCTTTCCAAACTGTGCTGCCCAATACAGTAATCTGGGAGCATGACCAGCAGATCGAGGGAAGTGAGACCACATCTGGAATACTGTGCCCTGTTTTGGGGCCCTCACTACAGAAAGGATGTAGACTCATTGGAGAGAGTCCAGTGGAGGGCAATGAAAATGGTTAGGGGGCTGGGGCACATGACTTATGTGTAGAGGCTGAGGGACCTGGGCTTATTTAGTCTGGAGAAGAGAAGACTGAGAGGGGATTTAATAGCAGCCTTCAACTACCTGAAGCAGGGTGCCAAAGAGGATGGAGATAGACCATTCTCAGTGGTGGCAGATGACAGAACAAGGAGCAATGGTCTCAAGTTGCAGCAATAGAAGTTTAGGTTACATATCAAGAGAAACCTTCTCACAAGGATGGTAGTAAAGTACTGGAACAGGCTACCCAGACAGGTGGTAGAATCCCTGTCCCTGGAGGTTTTTAAGAGTCAGCTAGACAAAGCTTTGGCTGAGATGATCTATTTGGGGAGGGTCCTGCTTTGAGCAGGGCATTGGACTAAATGACCTCCTGAGGCTCCTTCCAACCCTAATTTTCTATCATTTTATGATTCTAAGTTTATCAATAAATGAATCCATTGTCTTTGAAAAGCTCTTGACTATAATAAGTTGCCTGTATTTTTAGTTTTACAAAAATATCAGCAAAAGTTGTTTTATTAGTGAGCACTCATAGGAGATGTAAAAAATTAATATCACCCTAATGCAAATTCAGCAAAAGTATTTAAGCACGTGATTAACTTTAAGTATGTGAGTACTTCCAGTGAATTCGCCAGAGTTCATATGGCAAAATGTTTTTGAGACAAAAGCCCTAGTTTTAGAAATGGGGAAGAGGGGGAATAAATTGCTTATATCTAACCAGTATGTTTCAGTGGTTTGCAAGAGAGGAATGACTCATGGAACAGTACAGCTCATCCCTGTATATTGGGACTGGAGGGGAATATATTCGTTTTGAATCTGGTATTTTGGTAGCAGCAGAATTGCATCTTCTATATAGTAATAAACAATGAAAAGAATAGCAAGTGTCACAATCAATCTGAAGGTGTTTGTTTTCTCTTTTTTTTAAATGCCATATAGTCAATACTGGCATTGTTATGTGTAAATATAAAGAAAAAAAAGAAATACTTCCCTTTCCTTTTTTCCCTGGTCCTTTAAACATGATATATTCTTCATAATACATGAATGAGTTTTTCCAACATCATAAAAGTGTCATTTCAAAATTAAAAAAAGGGGGGGGGGGAATATTGGCCTTGGGCTTCTCAGTTATCTAATGTTTATACTTTCCATTTACTTAATTAGGCTTGCTTTCTTGATCAGCCTCCTGCATTCACAGAAAGCTGCCCATGGCGCTGAAAGTTTACAATTTTGGTTTTGCATAGATTTGTACTTGTTAATATTTCATAGGGAAGTTTTCATAGCCTTTGGCAAAGACATTCTTCCCTCTTAACTAGCCTCAGTATTCTAATCTAAAGGGTAGTATTTATAGCACACCTGGATAGGGGCTAAGTTGTATCCTTTTGTGAAGATGTCAATTAGAAGGGAATAGAGCATTCCAAAATTCTATGATCATTATTTTCCATTGTTTGTACCTTGCACTGTCATTTAAAAGAAGAGCAAGGGTTAGATCCTACTTCCCCTGTTAAGAATCTAAATGGACTGAGGCATCTATGGTTGTGTACAACTGTTCAAATGAACATGTGAAGGTTTAGCAGCTTA
>NW_017729034.1:90501633-90511224 GCF_001723915.1 Gavialis gangeticus
GTGGCCTTGGGCTTCTCAGTTATCTAATGTTTATACTTTCCATTTACTTAATTAGGCTTGCTTTCTTGATCAGCCTCCTGCATTCACAGAAAGCTGCCCATGGCGCTGAAAGTTTACAATTTTGGTTTTGCATAGATTTGTACTTGTTAATATTTCATAGGGAAGTTTTCATAGCCTTTGGCAAAGACATTCTTCCCTCTTAACTAGCCTCAGTATTCTAATCTAAAGGGTAGTATTTATAGCACACCTGGATAGGGGCTAAGTTGTATCCTTTTGTGAAGATGTCAATTAGAAGGGAATAGAGCATTCCAAAATTCTATGATCATTATTTTCCATTGTTTGTACCTTGCACTGTCATTTAAAAGAAGAGCAAGGGTTAGATCCTACTTCCCCTGTTAAGAATCTAAATGGACTGAGGCATCTATGGTTGTGTACAACTGTTCAAATGAACATGTGAAGGTTTAGCAGCTTAGTTTGAGTGTTAGAAAACCCTACTGGGAAATAACTGCACAAGTGTTCGGGGGACAGGCTGGGTACACTGCACACAGCCTGTGCTATTGACAGTACCTAGCTGGGGTGGAGTCAGAACACGCATCATGGTGTGATTTTTATGCTCACAGTCTTCCAGAAGACACCTGACAAAGGGCACAGATCAGGGCAGATAGGCTGGCTACCACATGAACCACACCCACTTCTTCTTAAAACACCCCCTCTCTCCCTCCCTCTCAGCTATCTGGTAGATCCAGTTCCAGCTCAGATTGAGTGAGTCTGGTCAGGTTCAGGTGTTGGTGGATTGGATGCTAGCAGTCTGCATGCTGTCCCAGGGTAGGAGGCTTGGACATCCATTCCCAATGGGGGGTAGGTTGGGCCATCATGTGTCAGTATGGGGCTGTTGGTGACGGGGGCCATGTTCATGTTGTTTGGATACAGGGTGTTGGCTCTGGCAACTATGAGGGCAGGACTTTGTCCATAGTGCTTCAGCAGCTGCCAATTCCTTGCCACTCACTGGGGCAACTTCTTCTGACATGGGAAACCTGGCTACGGTGGCCAGACCCAGGACTCTGGTGGCAGTGGTGGGGTTTTGCCTTAGGTGCTGATGGGGCTGCCAGAACCCTGGCCTTCACTGAGACATAAGATGCTGCCATGGGAAGTCCTGCCATTGCAACCAGAGTCCCAGAGCTCTGGTGTGGTTCATATAGTCTTTCTTTCTTTCCCTCTCTCTCTCTTTTTCTCACAAGCACACACACTGTGCTCCTGGAGGGGTTCATGTGTGGGGGTGAAAGTCTGGGAGGTTTGCTTACCTACTGAGAGAGGTAGGACTGTGGAAAGGGGGTGGGCTTTCCTGGCATCTTAGGGGTCAGGGGGGAGTGGCTTGCTGTGTCTTGCACTGCTGCAATATAGTGCAGCCTGAATCACAGACTGTCTCCCTGGAAAGGAAGAAGAGGGCTAAAGTAATGCATTCTGGGATACTAGAGGACACTGCAGCAAGGTGTATCAGAGAGGTAAGTGTACATGTCCTCTTTTCTCTGATAGAAGCTCTATTGGAGGCAACCTCTATCTAGTTGGAGGTTTTACAAGTTTCTAAGAGAGCCATCATTTTTTAGTTTGGCAGTTTATTTACCTATTTCAATAGTTCTGGTAGTGTTGATTATGTTTAGGAGGCATGATGTCTTCTTCTCCTCAGCCCTGGTAAAGATTAGTAGAAAGAGCCTCAGTACATGTGGAAGTAAAAGAAGATTGATACCAAACTCTGGAATAAGTGGTGCTATCAGGTTACTGGGTAGTGCAACAAGTCTGTAGTAGTTAAGGTATCATACTATGGCTCCAGAAGCAGTTTGAGCCTTGCTGTGAGACCAGTTTCAGCCTGACAAAAAATGGCACAGCAAACCCTCAGCAAGTTTACTGATGACACCAAGCTGGAGAGAGTAGTAGATATGATGGAGGGTAGGGCTAGGATTCAGAATGACTTTGACAAATTGGAGGATTGGACCAAAAGAAATCTCATGAGAAATCTCAATAAGGACAAGTGCAGAAACAGTCCCATGTACCAGTACAAGCTAGGGACTGTTCGGCTAACCAGTAGCTCTGTAGAAAAGGACCTGGGGGTTCCAGTGGACAATAAGTTGAATACGAGCCAACAGTGTGCCCTTGTTGCAAAGAAGTCTTATGGCATACTGGGCTGCATTAGTAGGAGTGCTGCCAGCAGAGTGAGGGAAGCGATTCTTCCCCTCTCTTCTACACAGGTGAGAACACAAGTGCAATAACTGTCTAGTTTTGGGCCCTCACTGCAAGAAGGATGTAGACAAATTGGAAAGAGTCAAGCAGAAGGCAACAAAAATTGTTAGGAAGCTAGGGAACCTGACTTGTGAGGAAAGGCTTATTTAGTCTAGAGAAGACAAGACTGAGGGGGAGAGGTGTTTAATAGCAGCCTTCAACTACCTGAAAGGTGATTCCAAAGTGGATGGAGCTAGACTGTTCTCAGTAGTGGCAGATGACAGAACAAGGAGCAATGGTCTCAAGATGCAGCAAGGGAATTTTAAGTTATATATTAGGAAAAACTGTCTCACAATAAGGGAAGTAAAGCACAAGAACAGGTTACTGAGAGAAGTGGTGGAATCTCCATCTTGGGGGGTTTTAAGACCTAGCTAGACAAAGCCTTGGCTGGGATGATCTATTTGGATGTGATCCTGCTTTGGGCAGGAGGTTGGACTAGGTGACCTCCTGAGGTCCCTTCCAACCCAATTTTCTATGATTCTATGAAAGAATGCTCTCTGATAGAATCTTGTCACACTGTCCCCCTAGCATCCCAGCATGCACTCCTTCGATACCGTTCCTCCTTTCTAGGGAGACAGTCTGTGATTCAGGCTGCTGAATGTTTGTACACTTAGGATTTCTAGCAGTGGAATTCTGATTATAGCAATAGAAATGTAATGCTTGTATGCACCCTTTGTGTGATGTTATTTGTTCTTTCCCAACTCCTTGAAAAAGTGTTAATTCAAAAGATGGATGGGCCATCCTCATTGCTTTTTGTGATTTAGTCTTCAAGGATACAGGACGGTATGTTTCAAACAAAGATACACTAACACATTTTCAGGAACTCAAACCATGTGACCTAGGAATCATTTGTGAGTTCACTTATGCATGTAATAGGTGGAATAAGATTTCATTCTAAATGTCTACTCAAACCTAAGGGCCATTTAACAGCTAGGGACAGACATTCAAAAAGCCTGAGCCTGAATTGATCCAATTTTGCAGCTTAGCCTAACCTGGATAGGCTAAATCAGTTTGTAACCCAGACAGCCATCCTAGAAAAGTATGGACATGCCTGCAGTAGGTTCAGGCTAGAATCTGGGGGGTGCTAGAGAAGTCCTCCCTTTGCTTCCACAGGGCACAGCTGAAGTGGGTATGCCTAGGCCCCAGCAGGATACTCTGATTACCCCCCCCACACACACACACACACACACTCCTGAGCTGCTCAGGAAACAGGGAACGTTTATCACCCCTAACTCAGTGTTTATCAACTCATTAAGACAACAAAGCCATTCCATTAAGTAATGGAGCTCTTCTTAAATAGCTCTTCCAAAGAAGGATATTAAGCTACTTGTTGATTAGCTCCAAAAAACCTGTTTGCCTCTTTCCTCTCCCACAACATGGACAGTAGCTAGCATGTGGTCTACTAGCTAATGCTGAGGTGTCTGCGTAAGGCAGAGGAGAGGGGGGAATAATCCCTGGTTATCAGGGAGAAGCCAGGCAGACACTCTGTGCCTGTAAGTCTGTGCAAGCTCCAGCCAGGTACCAGAGAGGAAGGGCCAGCCCTGCAGTGGAGCAGAGAGCCCCACCCAGCCCAAGAGTATGCTGGGATCTTAAATCAGCAAGGGGTCTGGGACAGACATTGCATAAACTGGTTTGAGCCAAATCAATTAAGTCTAATACTACATTCAACCAGGTTTATCTCAAACTAGTTTCAGCCATTTTCAAACTGGTTTATGTGCACTGAATATCTGTTCTGTTATATGTTTAAACGAGTTCCTGATCACTTAAACCAGTTTATATGTAATGCCTGTCCCTAGCCCATTTGGTTAGCATAGTTTAGGCATTATGGTTCCTGCAGTCAACATCATAATGGAAGTCATGTGGCTAACATCATGTCCAGTCACCTTTGACCCCCTCTTCCCAACCTAAGTGTCAAGTCCTCATTTGTATCAAAAGCTGGGGGCCGCCTTTGCACACATCCACTGATAACAAGGCTCTAACTGCTTCTGAAGTGTGGCAGGGCACTGTGTAAGCCTGCCACTTTAAGGGCCTGGATCTGGCAGCCGCCAGGTGCTTGATTAGGGCAGCCATTTTGGAGCTGGGGCCACCCATATAAACAGGGCAGTTCTGCTGCTGGAGGCCAGGCAACAACATTGCCTGGCTGGAGGGCTGCTGAGATCATCTGGAGGAAAGGGAGGAGCTGTAGGGGACAGCAAGGAGGCTCCTGGTCTTGTGCATGACCTAAAACTGCACTCTGCCGGGAGTGGGTGGCCTGGTGGGGCTCTCAGTGGTGCAGGAGCCCCCAGGAAATACCAGGCCAGTTACTACCCTGGTGAAAGGTGGATCAGAGTGCCTTAACCCCTAGCCCCCATGACCAGGTGGGTTACCCCTTTGTTGGAGGGTCGGGAAGGTGGACCCTGGAGAGAAAGAGTAAGGGTCATAGACTTAGACCTGTTTGAATTTCCCCTGACTGGCCCATGCTAGGGCCAGGACTGGAAAGGTCAAAGGGCCAAGGGGCCCACTGTGAGGAACGCCCAAGAGCTGAGGACCTGGGGTTCTGACTAGCCTGGAAGTGGGCCAGGGCTAATGAGCTGAAGGTCCCAGTGTGGGGATCACACCCGAAGGGGAAGCAGTTCAGGGAGCTATGTTGCCCGGTATGAAGGCAGAAGAGACCGCCTAATGAGGGGAACCTAGGTGGGGTTCAACAGTAGAATTCTGGGCCCAGTGTGGGGGACAGTGATTCTAAGAACTATAGATGCCATCAGCGAGGCTTGGGCTGCAGTGTAGGGGAGGAATGAAGCCACAGATAGTGCCCCCTGGCATCGGGGCAGGAAATGGGCAGCCTCCCACTTAATTACATCTTTAAATAATTAACAACAAGGTGTGGTGGGTGAGAATGTGGGCGGTTAGCCCATGAACAGGTGGGTGGGCCACAGTGAGATGAGTCGCTAGCAGGCCCCCTGTTACAGAAGCCATAGCATATACCTTAACACTACAGACTTCTCCTACTGACCAATAACTTGATAGCAGCATTTATTCCAGAGCTTGGTACCAACCTTCTTTTACTTCCACATGTACTGAGGGTTTTTCTATTAGTCACTACCAGGTCTGAGGAGAAGACATCATGCCTCCGCAACATAGTCTGCACTACTGGAACTAATGAAATAGGTTAAGTAGCTACTTCCTTTTCCTTCATGGAAAAAAATTTAATATAGAAAGATATCTGAGAGATTTCTGACTATTTGTGTCATATTACTTTTATTCTATAAAACCCCGCATACATTACATTGGTGAGGCCTCAGCTGGAGTACTGTGCCCACAACCCATTTACATGGATAAATATACCACATTACTCATCATATTCAGACATTCACTTGAGTGGATTTAGGGAAAATAATGTGGCAAATAACATGTGCAGCTAATTTAACAACTGGAGGTCTTCTAGCAAGGAAGGTTCTCAAATAGGACCGTGTCTAGTTTAAAAGCTAATGAAATACTGAAATGCCACTGACTGATAGTACACATTTTATGCATGTTAATTCCTGATCAATCATGGACAGATGATTAGCAAGAGATAATAGCAAGATAATCCTGCCAGGAGAAAAAGGAGTAGTTTTGTGACCTCTGCCTGTCACTGTTCTCATCTATTTATCTTCTAATTCCAAATCTACAAGTGCACATTTTGCATCATCAGTTTCTGAATGGTAGCTTTAGAATGACAAATATGAAACTGATGTTATCATAAGCATTCTTCAGGGAAGTCTCCTAAATTCTTATAATGCAATATTTCCAACATCTATCCTATAAAAGTATACTTAAGTGACAAGTAGGATACATACTGTCAACATGGGAAGAACAATTTCCTAGTTGCATTAAAGAGTGCTAATTTGCTTTTGCTCTTAGCTACACTTGAAATGATCCATTTCATACTCCTGGCTTTGCTGAAATGAAGTCTGCAATACAGATGACCTACATTAAGAAACTCCTGAACTTTGGAGAAGTTCTGGTCTAGACCTGACAGTTGAAGGGCTTTTTTGTAAAGCTCGGTTTTGAACCACAGACTTTGCAGATACTTGTCTCTGGAGTTTGTGACTTACACCCATGTTGCCACCAGAAAGTATATGGAAACCTTTTAACTGAGCCAAGCATGAAGTTTAAAATTACAGGATGATTTGCATACCTAAAGATGAAGCTGGAAATACCTCAACCATTTTATGCAGTATTTACCATCCCTGCTGTTTCTGCTGCATACTTTTCACGTCAATGCTGACAGCCGTAGTGGAAAAACAGGGAGGGGTCTGACGGCTGTAGAGAATAACCAAGACAGAAGAGAAATATAGATTTAAGACCCAGGTGAATAAAATGACCAACACATGAACAGTCAAACAACAATATTGGGACTAGTCAAAGGTTTGTTTTAAAAAAAGTATTTCTTGTTGGAAAATAGGGTTTTGTAGACATTGACATTTTCTGCTATAACAAACCAATTTGAATGGAATATTTAAAAAGAGAGAGAGAGAGTTCAAGGCTTCTAAACACATTATGCAGAATTTCTTAGCTTTTAAAACTCTGTTGTGACATAATAGCATGTTATTTCATAAAGTACACAATTTGTGCTTCCCTTTCATAGGGATTCAGTATCAAAGTGGCTCTTGCTGGATGGCGAGAGAAATTTAATTTGTTTCTCATTTAATTAAATATATCATATCTCAATGTGGTGTATAGCTTTATGAAATTCTTAACATTTATTAAGCAATTTTTATCATATATATACCTGGATCAGTATCAGATTGTACATGTATCTAGTTTACACCTAAACTGGTATATATCTACTGATAACTATCACAAAAGTATAAGCCAGCTAACTTTGGCAGTCTTACTCCTTTGCACTAATATTATTTACATTAGATACAGGTTATTCAATTTCTGCTGAAACTTGCATATCAGCTGGGAACCACATATCATTGAATGATTTAAATAAATGAATATCATGCAAAACAAAAGGAAAACCAACAGCATGGAAGGTTCTCTTGAGACCCACTGGGTCAGGCTACAATAGAAACCAAGAGAGGGAGATCTAATGGTGGGAGTCTACTACAGGCCTGCCTCCCAAGATGAGGTGAGTGATTGAGTATTCCCAGAAGAGCTGACAAAGACAGATGGCACTATAGCCATGATCATCGTGGGTGACTTCAACTACCCAGATGTCTGTTAAGAAGACCATTCAGCTGCCTCCATCGGTGAGCCAACTTCCTGGCAATAACAGACTATCTGTTTCTGACACAGGTTGTGGAAGGGTCTACCAGGGGCAAAGCTACTCTGGACTTAGTGCTGACCAAAGGGGAAGACATAATAGGTGACCTGAGAATTGGTTGTACTCTGGGAGACAGTGACTATGACCTGATAAGGTTTATCATCCACCACAAGACTGGGAACAGAAGTCCTAAATTTCAAGAAGGCAAATTTTGGCAAACTCAAGAGGCTTGTTGGAGAGGTCCTCTACAACTGGCATTTGGATGATCTGCGTATGCAGGAACTACGAAGCTTTCTTAAGGATACAATTCTCATGGCTCACAAACAGGCCATCCCCAAACAGACAAAAATCAGGAAGAGATGCAGCAATATTAGGGAGATGCTGAAAAAAGGGAAAAAGTAGTGTATATGCAATGGAGGATTAGCTCAGCAACCAAGGCAGAATACACCTGTATCGCCAATGCCTGCAGATATGGGACGTGGAAAGCTAAGGCAGGCCTGGAGATCAAACTGGCAACCGGTATAAAGAACAGCAAAAAGTCCCCCTACATAGGGAGCAAGAAAAGATCAGACTGCACTGTGGAACCTCTACTTAATACCCAGGAGCAGCCCACAGTTGATGCACACAAAAAGGCAGAACTCCTGCATCAGTATTCCTGATACCCAATGGGGGCTGCTTATTTGACCAGAGGCACAGAGAACAAGAGGGAGGTAACAACCTACACAACATCAGCCCAGAACAGGTGAAGGATCTCTTACAATACTTGGACCAGACGACCTGCACCAAAGGATCCTGAAAGAACTGGCCAAACTCATAGCAGCACCATTGGCCAAGCTATTTGAAGAGTCGTGGAATTCTGGAATGGTCCCAGATGACTGGAAGAGGGCCAATGTGGTGTCCATCTTTAACAAAGGGACTACAAGCTGGTAACAGATGGGGGGGCTTCACATCAACCAGCAAGGGCAGATCATACTTGATGAAACTTGTATCCTTCTATGACCAGGTCACAAACCATCTGAATGAGGGAAACAAGGTTGATGTCATCTACTTAGACTTCAGTAAAGCCTTCTGACTTTGTCTCCCATGGGATTCTCTGTAACAAACTAGAGAGTACTGGGCTGGACCAGTCTACAGTGAGGTGGATGGGCAACTGGCTCAGAGGTCATTCCTAGAGAGTGGTGACCGATAGGATAGCCTCATCCTGGAGGGCCATCTCCAGTGGTGTCCCCCAGGGATCAGTGCTTGGACGCGTGCTATTCAATATATTAATTAATGATTTGAATGAATGGGGTAGAAAGCACAGTGATTAATACATGGACAATATCACAGACAATACCAAGCTGTGAGGAAATGCAGGCACACCAGAGGATAGGGAAAAGATCCAGAAGGACCTTGACAGACTTGACTTATGAGCAGAACAAAAATAGATAGGGTTCTTCCCTGTTACACCTTTAAAACTATACAATGGGTGGTGGCCTACTGGCTGACATAACATCTGAATGAGACTTGGGGGTCACGATCGACTGGAAGATTGACTGACCCAACAGTATGATGAGGCTTCCAAAAGGGCCAATAAAATTCTGGCCTGCATCAGCCGCTGTGTGGCTAATAGATCCAGGGAGGTACTCCTCCCTCTCTATTCAGTGTTGGTGAGGCCTCAGTTGGAGTACTATGCCCAGTTCTGGACACCACACTTCAAGAAGGGCATGGATAAATTTGAGAGGGTACAAAGAAGGGCCACCCATTTGATTAAGGGCATGGAGGGTAGGTCCTATAAGGAGAGACTCCAGGAGCTGGGCCTGTTCAACCTGAGGAAGAGAAAGCTGAGAAGTGACTTGATAGATGCCTACAAATACCTCAGGGGGGAGCATCAAGGACTAGGAGAGCATATATTCAGGAGAGCACCTCAAGGTAGGATGGGGACCAATGGGCATAAAGTAATAGAGGGTAAATTCAGGTTGGATATAAGGACAAACTTATTTTCTGCAAGGGTCACTAGAATCTGGAACACACTCCCGGCAGAGGTGGTGCAGTCGCCCTCTTTGGTGGTTTCATAGTTTCATAGTTTCTAGGGTTGGAAGGGA
>NW_017729034.1:90511235-90511751 GCF_001723915.1 Gavialis gangeticus
CCTGTCCCATAGCGGGCATAGGCATCCCATGGGACTGATGCAAAGTACCCATTTAATAGGTTGGCTATTTCCTGGGCATCAGTTGTCAGTTGTCCTATCTGGTTCAGCAGGGGTCCAATGTTGCCTTTGCTTTCCCTCTGGCTCCCCACATATCTGAAAAAGGACTTTTTATTGTCCTTGATGCTCGAAGCTAGTTGGAGTTCAGTTGCAGCCTTGGCTTTCCTGGTTTGCTCCCTGCAGGACCGCACAGTTCAGAATAATCCTCCTTGGAGATTAATCCCATCCTCCATCCTTTGTAGGCTTTTCTTTTTAGCTTTAGGAGGCCTGCTAGATCCCTGGAGAGCCAGGGGGGCTGCTGTGCCCTCTTGCTGCCTTTCCTTCGAGATGGACTAGACTTAGCTTATGCATTCTTGAACTCCCCTCTCCCTGGGGACATGGTCCCTTAGGGCCTGACTGACAAGCCTCCTGAGCTTGTCAAAGTCAGCTTTTCTGAAGTCAAGGACTTCTGTGTTGCTG
>NW_017729034.1:90512441-90512666 GCF_001723915.1 Gavialis gangeticus
ACCTCATGACCCAGCTGGGAGTGCTCTGAGCCATGTCATTGGTGCCCACATGAATAAGGAGCATGGGATAGTGATCTGTGGGCCAGGGGAGCTTGGGGATCTTCTCTGCAATGTCTCAGATGCAAGCCCCTGGGAAGCAGGAGACTTCCTGGGCTAAGGGGTTGGGGTGGCAGATTACCCCCTCAGTCCCCTTCACGATGGAGTCTCCCACAACAAACACCTTAC
>NW_017729034.1:90512867-90533949 GCF_001723915.1 Gavialis gangeticus
TTCCCAGGTGAACTCCTGGTCAAGCTCAGGACTTTGGGTGGGAGGTCTGTAGTAGACTCCCACCGTTGTGTCCCCTGTGCCATGTTCCCCACAGCTTTTGACCCAGAGGGTCTCCAGTCATCCACCCTGGTCACCAACATCAGCTTGCAGGGAGGCGTAGCTTTCCTTAACCTAGAGAGCTAAACCCATGCCCCTTTTATCTACTCTATCCTTCCTGTACAGGGTATAGCCATTTATACCCATGGTCCAGTCATGGGTGGAGTCCCACCAGGTCTCCGTTTTATCCCTATGATGTCATAATTTTTTGCGTTTAAGCAGAAGGACAAGTTCCTCCTGCTTATTCCCCAAGCTCCTGGCATTTGTGTACAGGCAGGCAAGTGTCCCCTTGGGGGCTTTTGCCTTGCCCACAGATTGTACCAGAGCTGGGTCGGGGTGGAAATGTCTTTGCCCGCTGGCTTTGCAAGTGTTGCTCAGTGGGCCAGCAGTGGTGGTAGGCCCCCCCGTCCTCCAGCGGGCTTAGTTTAAAGCCTGGTGGAGAAGGTCAGCCAGTCTGGCTGAGAAGAGCCTGCTCCCCAGGGGAGAGGGGTAGAGGCCATCTCTTCCCAGCAGCTCACTGCCTCTCTTGCCAAAGAGTGGGTTGTGGTCATGGAAGCCAAAGCCTTCCTGATGACACCAGTGCCATAGTCTTTGGTTGACTATGTGGATCCTCCTCTCCCTCCTCAGCCCATACCCCGAGACTGGGAGGATCAAAGAGAACACCACCTGTGCCCCCAGACCCTTTAGCCCTGCTTCCAAATCCCTGTAGCACCTCATGACCCAGCTGGGAGTGCTCTGAGCCATGTCATTGGTGCCCACATGAATAAGGAGCATGGGATAGTGATCTGTGGGCCAGGGGAGCTTGGGGATCTTCTCTGCAATGTCTCAGATGCAAGCCCCTGGGAAGCAGGAGACTTCCTGGGCTAAGGGGTTGGGGTGGCAGATTACCCCCTCAGTCCCCTTCACGATGGAGTCTCCCACAACAAACACCTTACGTTTTGTCTTGGGGAGAGTGGGGGCAGTAGCTGCAGTTGAGCCTGTGTTGCCTGCGGGAGCTGGCAACTCAGCAGGCTCTGCTGGAGCAGCAAGAGGTGTGTACCTGTTGCTAAGCTCCGGCGGGGCAGGGGCCTTGGTGCAGCGGGCCTTAAGGCCCTTGACCACCTTGGTCCATGCCCCTGACTGGACAGAATGGGAGGGCCCAGAGTCCTCCCTTGTCCTGGAGGAAGACCGTGGTCTACCCTCCAGCTCCTGGGGGAGAAGGGCCTGGCAGTAGGAGTCTATTTCCTGCTCACAATCCCTGATTGCACGCAGTCTATGGACTGTGGCCTGGAGCTCCTCCAGCTGGCATCCAGAGACCCCAAAAGGGAGGTAGCCACAAGGGAGGTAGCCATGCTCCCTGCCCCCAGAGCCTGAAAAAGAGACAGGCAGCCAGGAGCCAGGGGCTCCGTCTGCGTGGAGTCTGAAGCCATGGGCTCCATCTGGGTGGTGGTCTCTGAGGTGCCGGGGCAGGGGCCGCAGAGCCCAAGGGGACCCTTGGGGTGTGGTGCACGCCCATCTGTGGCATGATGCTGGTAGGCAGGCTGGGCCTGAGTCTGTCTACCCTAGGAGGCTTGCAAGCAGGGCCTCAGCCCCCCTGCACACCCTCCCACGCAAACTCTGTGCTAACTCACATGCCTGTAGACAAGTGCACCTGTTCGCGCAGCCTGTTCGCTTGGCTCCAGTCATGTGGCTCCCTGGGGGGCTGGGCAAAGTAGCGGCCTGGGTGGAGCAAGACCTGGCCCGGCTCCACTCAGCTGCCTCCTCCCACTCCTTAAAGGGTTAGCCCCCTCTCACCATGGGCTGTGCTGGGGGTTGGCGGGGGGCTCCGTGGCTGCTGAGGGGTCTCTGGGAGGCTTTGGGGGAGTGGGGGCGCAGTGGGCTTTCACCCGGGCATTTCTCGCTGCTCCGGAGCCTAACTGAGGTGTTCAAGATGAGGCTGGATAGGCACCTTGCTGAGCCCATCTGAGCCCAATACTTCCTGCCCATGGCAGGGGACCAGACTTGATGATTGTACAGGTCCCTTCCCGTTCTATGATTCTCCAGTGTGTCCCTCTGACAACAATATCATCCGATACATGTATAGAGTTCAAGCTCTAAGCAAGAACAAATAGCAAAGGACATCATAATCCTCAACCAGAAATAGAAACAACATCATTTACTTATCCAAATATCAGCTGAACTTCATAAAAGAAAACCCCTATAAAGTAGATTCATATGACTATAGTGAAAACAGCTTGGTATATGTAGTAAAACACATAGATAATTCAAAGATTAGTGAAACCTATAAGAGCTATTCCCTTTGATCAATTTGAAGTTGAGAACAACCTGCTTCTTGTGCTGTAGTAGTAACATGTCACTGGATCCAGTGACACACCCAGAATCTTGCAACATAAAGTCATACATGCTACAATCTTAAGGTAGATGCAGATATTCACTTCATCTATCCTATGAGCACGTGGCTTACTTTAAGCTGCATAATTGTAGACTGAGAGCAGCTTGTGCATATGTTCATCAGTGCTGGGAGCCACACAAGGAACCTGATTTAAGTAAGTCGGGGCAGAGGGTCTGTGGGATGGGAGGGAGAAGGAGGGGAGTTGTCCATCCAGGGGTGAGGGAGTCAGGGGGGCTATATTTAAAACCCAGGGGGGAGGGGGAGAGGAAAGGAAAAGCTATGTTTTTAGGTCAATCTAAATGTAATGTCTGGATGTACCCTAAAACAATTAACGTTATTAAGATCCTAAAAAGGTGACCCACTCTTCTGTGATGCTGTAGTACAGCAAAGAAAAAAAATTGGTATCTCCAACCTGCCACTCTAGCATTAACGTTTCCTTTCAGGCCCATAGTCAGGAGCAGAAGGTCTAAGTCACACATGTTCCTCAGCTTTGTCTTCCTCGTGACTGCAACAGGAATCAAGTGCTTAACAATAGTTGTAAATAGGAGCATCAGGTGCTCTGGCTAGCCTATATCTCCCATGAGGCCACACATCAGAATGCAGCTTCCTTGATATACAACACAGCTTGCTTATCTTGGTTTGCAATATGCTATGAGAAAGGTACAGTAGTTGTGTAGAGAGTATAGCCCAGAGAAGACCGTGGAGGCCTGAACTATAGCTCTCATAAGGAAACTTTCTAACAGGGTAATGTAGTTTATTTTTTTTAAAAGAGAAGAAATTGGGAATTAAGAATTTTTGTGTCAAATCAATAAAATGAAATATCCTTTTTCAGATCAATCTGAGCTGAAGCAAAATATATGAATCTGATTGTCTCAATGGGGGGGAAAAAAGTTTTTGGCAAAATTGGTCTAGGGCTGTGTGAAACACCATTGTTTCATTTCGATGTCTGTTTCACCATTTTGAAGGGACAGTGTTTCATTTCATCATTTCATTTTGAAGCACTGCCCTGTTTTGTTTTTTCAAAACTGTTTTGCTGTTTTAATGCTTCACCCACAGGCTATAATGGGGAATCATGAGAATGCCTAAAAGTTGTCATTTCTTGCCTGATTTTAGATGACAATTGCACAGATGGTAGCCACTTCAGATGGCATGAGGCCTGCTAGGTTTCAAGGAGATACATGCAAAGGTTGCTGAGAAACTGCACCTCAAACTCTTTAAAGCAAAATTCCTGACACTTGTCAGCATTGGCATCCTCCTTTCATTTTGCACTCAGATCCGTAAGCCCACATCTCCGGGAGGGCTGTGGAGCTGTGTCAGACTCCTCCCAGTGCCGCAGGTCCCTAGATACATGCTGGATGAGAGGGGGCTGCTGCTGCCACCTGGGACAGGCGCTGGGCACAGCCTGTGCCCAGCATCGGAGAAGATTGCTACTGCCACCTGGGACTCCTCTCATTTGGTGCGCAGATCCAAGGGCTTGCACCCTGGGAGGAGTCTGGCACAACCCAGCAGCCCTCCTGGGGGTGTGAGCCCCAAGATCTGCACCCTGGATGAGAAAAGGCTCAGTGTGCCTCTCCCACCTGGGACTGGTGCTGGGCATGGGCTGCGCTCATCACTGGACAACATTGCTGCTGCCACAGCCTGAGCCTCCTCTCGTCTGGCACAGATCCGGGGGCTCACACCCCCAGGAGGGGTCCGGCAAAGCCCAGCAGCCCTCCCAGGCATGTGAGCCTCAGGATCTGTGCCCCAGATGAAAGGAGGCTCTCCTGTCATCTAGGACCGGCACTGGACACGGGCTGTGCCCAGCACCAGAAAAAATTGCTGCTGCCACCTAACCCAGGCAGCGATGGCAGCCTTCCTTCATCTGGATCACAGATCTGGGGACTCACACCCCTGGGAGGAGTTTGGCACAGCCTGGATCTCTGCCCCAGATGAGAGGAGGCTACCCTGTTGCCTGGGACTGGCGCAGGGCATGAGCTGCACCCAGCACTGGAGAAAATTCCTGCTGCTGCCTGGGACTTCTCTCATCTGGTGTGCAGATGCAGAGGCTCGCACCCCCAGGAGGAGTCCAGCCAAGTCTGTCAGCCCTCCCAGGGGTGCGAGGCCCTGGATCTGTGCCCTGGATGAGAGGAGGCTCAGGCTGCTGCCTGGGACTGGTGCTGGGCACAGCCCACGCCCAGCACCGGGCTCCATGGAGCTCAGCCCGGTGGCAGGAGGTGAAATGCAGTGCTGGCTCTGCCTGCCTCCTGCTGCTGGGCTGCGCTCTGATTGGCTCCACCAGCCCCATGGAGCTCAGCCCGGTGGCAGGAGGTGAAATGCAGTGCTGGCTCTGCCTGCCTCCTGCTGCTGGGCTGCGCTCTGATTGGCTCCACCAGCCCCATGGAGCTCAGCCCAGTGGTGAGAGGTGGAGCACAGTGCCAGCTCTGCCCACTTCCTGCTGCCAAGCTGCGCGCTTATCAACTCCACCAGCCCCATGGAGCGCAGCCGAGCAGCGGGATGTAGACAGAGCTGGAACTGAACTCTGTGGGGCTGGTGTAGCTGATCATAGTGCATCCCGGCAGCGGGGGCTGGGCAGAGCCAGAGCTGCACTCCGATTGGCTCCACCAGCCCCATGGAGCGCAGCCCAGTGATGGGAGGTGGGCAGGGACAGGGCTGCATGCCATGGGGCTCATGGAGCTGACTGGAGTGCCGTGCTGGCTCGTCTCACCTCCCGCCACCAGGCTGCACTCCATGAGGCTGGTGAAGCCGATCAGAGCGCAGCCCAGTGGCAGGAGGCAGGCAGAGCCAGCGCTGCCCTCCCCAATCATTTAAATTTCCTGACCTGCTTTAGTCCCAATCTTTCAACCTAATGTTATTGACAACAACAATTTTTAAGTTTCTTTCTAATCTCTCCTATTTTAGCATTCAGTTTCTACTTTGCACTGCTTTCAGTAGAGAGCATACAATTTTCCATTCAGTTATAATTTCCCTTTCACTGAGCTGTACTTGCCTTTTGCCTTTTATAAATGTCTCTTGACAAATAGTCTCCTACCTGAACTCCAGACTGTCCTGTTTTGTCTAGTGTGAAGTATTTGGAAACAGAAACATTCCATGTTGAAATGTTTCTGTTTTAATCATGGGAACACACCCATATCATCTTTTTCATAATAATTATTTAGAAAGTGCACAGAAACAGGGCTAAATAGACAATACAAACATGTCTCTAAACTAAATGTCTAGATATTTCCATCCTCATGGAAATCTTCTCTCTTTCTACCAGCCTTTAGTATTGACTTATGGATATGAAATGGACTTACCATGAAAACAGCCTTTAAAGGGTTAATTCTGGAGGATGTTGACCCTCAGATACATTCTGGGAACCCAGAAATATTCAAAGAGCCACTCCTACCAAAATTAAGTACTCACAAATATATGACTGTCTACATTTTTATTGCAAATTCAATAATGAAATACAGAAAAAATATAAATGACTAAAAATTACAGATAAGACATATCAAACACATACCAGTAATAAAAATTTAGAAAGTACACATTTATCTATATGCAAAACAATTTTATTGATATTTGAAAGCAAATATGTGTAAGTCCTAAAGTCTTAAAAAGCCTCCAATAGGTGGCTAGCCTCTTAGGGATAGGATCTTCTTACCTGAGTTTTAAAAATGTCATTAAAAAGTGCTAAATGGTATACTTGCAACTGGGTACACAGCTAGAACCATGGTTCAAAACTGAAAAGCAAAAATGCCAAGCTGTACTTGGTTTTTATACTCTATTGCTTGGCTAAAATATCAAAAAGCTTAGTATATAAGGCAAAAAATAGCATCTATAATAGGAGTTACTCTAATTAATATGCATTTGCCTATTCTTATCTCTTGTCTAAAATTAGCCTTGTCTAACCACTAAATGTACTTTAAGTGACATTTAGTGCAAACTTTAGCTTGGTTTTTTCCATTCCATTATTCTTTTTTTTTTTAATGGTTCACTTCTTGTGATGTCCTCTGGCTTGATCACTTACTTTGCTCCTTCTCTTAGCCAAACTATGGTTAAGTAAATGCAGATAACATTATACTGTAGTATCATTAAACAGCTTAGGGCCTACTATAGTCTACAGGGGTTGAAGAAAATTCCAGGTAAGTAAGGACTAGGCTTCTGCATAGAAATTATAGTTTTTAGTTTAATGGTTGTCAACCAGGGTGCTACAGCATGCTGGGGTGTCTTGAGATCCTTTTAAAGGTGCTATGGAGTATCTTACAATGTTGACACTGTTAGTTATGCAAATGATTCACAGAATAAACCCAGAGACTTCACATATGAATTCATATTATTAAAAACACTCTTCCCTGTTGTGGTCTGAATTCTTGTATTGGAAGGATTGCTTTATTAGTCTTCTGTATTTGAAAAAGAGAGAAAACTAAGAGCTGGCATTTTGTGAGGGATACTTTGAATCTAAGAAGTTTGAGAAGCACTGGTTTAGTCCTTTATTTGTTGTATTTTGAAGAATTACTGTCCTGCAAACCTAAGTCAATACCTAATTTAATTTGTTTGTCCCCTGCCTCTCAACATAGTAATAACTTGTTGACACAAGGACTTTACAAATGAAGAAAACAGAATGAATACTTTCTCTATTATAAGGAATTGCATGAAGAGGTAGGGGAATATATAATTCAGGACCTTGTTTGGCTGAATTGTCCATCTGGCCCTTCAGCCTCCTGTCTCCTTTCTCCTCTACTTGTAGCCACTGCTAAATTTCTCATCTGTTCATAATTTTATTATTTTCAACACTGGCCAAGACCATAAAAACTACCATTTACTCAGTTATACCATAGGTCCATCTTGCACAGTATCCTGTGTCATACAATAGAAGAGGGCAGATACTGAAAGAGAGAGTGAATAGGATATGACCAGGGTTTTTATCTTCTGTTCCTCTCCTAGTTGCAGTCTCCACCATTTAGAGTCTAGGAAGTTCTGATTCAGATGCTCTATACCTAAATCCCTTACTCAGTATTTATTGATGCACCTTTTCTTCGAGAATTATATGCCGTGTTTAAAAAAAACCTTCCTTTTGTTAGTTTTAACCTTACCACCTACCAACAGAGCTGTCCTTAGGGGGGTGCAGTGCCCAGGGCATATCAGCCCACATGGGGCCAGCAGGTAGCAAGTGGGGTGGGGGTGACTGGCTGGAGCATGGGGTGGGGGGGGTCGCAAGCAGCTAGAGCACAGAACTGGAGGTGTGTGGCAGCTGCAGTGGAGCTGGTGGCATGTGACGGCTGCAGTGGAGCCAGTGGCATGTGGTGGCTGCAGTGGCACCTGTACAGCACTGTCCGCAGGGCCCCCCAAAGCTTGGGGCCTAGGGTGGTCGCCCCGATTCACCTTCCCCCCAGGGATGGCCCTGCCTACCGGTTTCATTTTTAGACCCCTACTTCTTGTATTGTGAGATATAGTAAATAATTAATCCCTATTTACTTTCTTTGCAGCATTTAGTACTTTGAAAACCCTTATCATGCTCCTTATCAAATGTCTCTTTTCTAAACTGACTAGAACTAGCCTCTCTTTGAAGGCTGCTGAGCACAGACCTGATATTTTCAGCAAATTGTCCATAATGACTCCCAGATTTCTTTCCTGTGTGGTAACAGCTAATATACAGCTCATCAAAGTGCAGGTATAGTTTGAGTTATTATTGCCCATGTGCATTACTTCACACTTATCTACACTAAATTTCAATCCCTCATTTAATTATGCCAGATTCTTCTGCAGTTCCTCTCAGTCCACCTTGTTCTTTGCCACTGAATAATTAATTTTGTGTCACCTGCAAATTTGGTCACATCTTTACTCATCCGCTTTTCCAGACAATTTACAAACAGTACTAGTCTCAATACGGATTCCCAGGGGGGTTGTTGTTTACTTGGTTACATGTCTCTCCCCCCCCCCTTTTTTTTTTGGCTACCAGTGAAGTGATGTGCTTGCTGTGGTGGTCCAAAAAATATGCAAGGGACAAGAATTCTCATGGGTGGTACCTTTTATTGGACCAACTACATAGTTGGGATAGACATAAGCAAGCTTTCAGATATCACAGTATCCTTCCTTCAGGCTACTTTCCAGTCCCTTCATAACTTTAAGTCAATCAACATGCACAATTTTCTGTTCTCAGTCAGTATTCCATATCCTGTTTTCCAACTTCTGTATTTACTTACGACTTTCTTTTCTCCAGCTTATCTACTCTCTCTCCCTCTCTCATCATAGTCTGCCCAGCCAATATTTAGCCCTTTCTCATTATTATGCCATGCCATAGCCAGATCTGGGGATCACTTCATGGTTGGGAAAAGCCAGAAAGACAGAATCCAAGAGATCTGTCCAGGGAACTGACTTGGGGGTCCAGAGGGTCAGGAAGAGCACAAATCCAGGAAGCTAGCTGGGTCAGGAGGCCAGATCCAGGTTGGGTATCCAGAGCAAGCTCAGGAGGCTAACCAGGTTAGGGAATCCATAGCAGCCCAAGCTGCAGGTGCATCAGTCTAGGTACAAGGTTGAACCTTGTTGCCCAGATGCTTCTCTGTCTAGATCAGAGGCTTATATGGGAAGGGATAAGAGGTCAGCTGAACTTTTCTAGCTACTCTGGTGGCAGGGAGTGGGCAGGTACCTAGGCCTAGATGGAGGGCTCCAGCCACTAGCATGTGCCCTAGCATTCCACTGGAGTGGTCACAGCCTGGGGTGAGCTGCTAGGTAAGCCAAGACCCTGGGTTCAAGTACATGGCCTGATATTTACCCTTTGCAGGTGCTGGATATTTCAAAGAACAGTTATTTTACTTTCTGTACTGGGTTTATTATCTGAATCACCTGTGTCCTCTGACATCACTGAAATATGATACGAGAGAAAAGCTTTCTTTAGGCCATGGCTATTGTTCTTTAACTACTTATGTGTGTACAGCTCCCAGGAGAGTAGAGGTCTCATTAGCAATTGGAGCCTCAAGGCAATATTATTAACAAGTTTTTGTTTTGTTTTGCTTTGTTGTTTTTAATGGCAAGTTTTAGGAAAGATTACAAAATGATCGCAGTGAAAATTAGGGATATATAATTTTGTTTTCTTTTTAAATCAAATGGGGATCATTGAATATCTGAACTTGAATCGTTGAATATGCTGGTGTGAACAACTCTATGCTATGCCTACTAGTTCTGCATATCCTCTTTGTTGTTAAGCATCCTAAGTTTTTCCTCTCTAGGTTCTGTGTCATAGAAATATTCTTTTGCTCAATCCTTGTATGTGTTCCTCCAGTTACCGGATGGCATGCCTGCCATAGCAGATGCTCTGGCTTCAATTTTTAACACGTATCTCACATTTTGCCGTTTTACTTTCTGCATAACTTTGAAGATAAGGAGTGTTTGAACTCTCTGATACATCTTGGCATTTGTTATAAATGCATACCACTTAACACCTAGGATTTTCCTAAGCATTTGCTTTCAAAGACATTTCAATGCCTGCCTATACTTCTGATGGAATTCCAGCTTTCACATCCATATGTGAAAGTGTAAATAACATTTCAGTTGAAGATTCATGTATAAATAACATATTTTTGTCCTGATTTAGTGGAAACAACAAGACCGCTTCATATATTACATATATTACAACAACGTTGGAAAGTTTCAAACATCAAGTCTGAAAATCAATGGTGTTTTGCAATGGCAGACTTAAAAAGATCAGTCTATTGAATTTATCAAAAAAGCTGATCAAGAAATTCTTTGATTACAGTATGTATGTGCATGACACAGACAAAATGCTGGGTTTAAAGGGTTCCTTAATATAGATGTGTGTGGGGGGGGGTGAATAGTAAATTTAATGGAAAATATTATTTCAGTTGTGTTCACCAGGTGACAAGGTATTATGAGGTTGAAATTCCATCTATAAAATCTATTCCAGTTTGATTAATAATCTGGTGATCAGGATATCTACCTCAGAGGTGGGATGGCTGTGTTACTGCCTCTGCTTCAAAGACTATACTATAGAAAGTGGAACAACTTCAACCATTCCAACCCCTGCCTTGAGTTCCAACCCCTGTATTTAAGTTGCCTATTCTGATGGCTTCTGTAGGTGGGTTTTCTCCTTTAGGATCTGCTCAGCCTGTCCTCCCAAATAAAATATAGTTTATACAACAAGTAAGAAACCAGCAACAAACAAAACTGGGGGGGGCAGAATCTCACCCCCGTGGGGCAGAAATGGGGGAGGCAGTGCAGCAATGGGAGGGAGGGGTGTCCACATGCCCCTGCACAGCAGTGGGGTCAGGGCAAAATTGTGCTCACATGGTGCAGCACTTGGGGAGACACCAAATGCAGTGTTGGGGGAGGAATGGGCACACTGAGCAAAAGAGAGTGCATATGCACAGCACGCAGCCTGGTGGCCTATGGCTCTTCCTCATGGCGTACATTCCCTGGTGGTCTGGGAGTGTGATGGCTTAGACTTTGCACAGCCCTGTGCTATGCAATGGGATATTGGCTATGCAATGGGATATTCTATCTCCATGACACAAAAAGCTTTTTAATCAAGTTTGTGGATGACACAAAACTGGGCAAAGCTACACATGCATTAATGCACCATAATTACTGCATATTAAGTTCGTACCTGTAATAACAGGTTCTAACGGGGCATTTTTACATGCATTTCCAATGCAGTGCAAGATGCTTTTAATTAGCAGGCCACATTAATTAAAAGTGCCTGGCACTGCATCAGATACAAGTTTATAAGTGGTGCAGCCACACAACAAGCAAATACAGTTTTGGGATGCATCAATAGAAGCATTAGGTACAAGACATGTGAGGTGATAGTACCTCTCAACTAGGCACTGGTAGGGCCTCATCTTGAGTATTGTGTGCAGTTCTAGGCCTCCCTTTTTAAAAAGGATTTAGGGAAGTTAAAGAGGGTCCAGAGGCGGGCACCAGAGATGATCAAGTATTTACAAGGCAAGTCATATGAGAAAAAGCTAAAGGAACTAGGCATATTCAGTTTGCGAAAAAGGCGTTTAAGAGGGGACCTGACAGCAGTCTTCAAATACTTGAAGGGCTTCCATAAAGAAGAGGGAAAGCATCTTTTGTCTCTTGCTACAGAGAGGAGGACACGGACCAATGGCTTGAAGTCGCAGCAAATGAATTTAAATTTGATAATCAGAAAAACTTCTTCACTTTTATAACAGTAAGACAATGGAATAGACTGTCTAAGGAAGTTTTGGGCTCTCTATTACTGGACGTGTTCAAGAAGAGGTTGGAGAGCTAGTGGTTAGGGATGATCTAGGCATAGCTATGCCTATTTTCTACCGTGGATATTTCCCATGCTTCTGGGCTTTACAGATTGTTTCTTACACCTCCTCCTCACTTTTTCTGCTAAATGTGTCAAGGTGTTATTAAGCCTTCCCAGAGGCATTAGGTGTTGGCTACAACTAAAACTGGAGACTTCAAATAGGGTGTGCAGATTCTCCTCTTCCTAGCTTGCCCCTCTGCTTAGGGTCAAACTGATTGCCATATTTTGGGTCAGGAAGGAATTTTACCCCATGGTCATATTGGTATGGGCTATGGGGATTTTTGCTTTTCTCTGTAGCAGGGGGTGTGGCCCTCTACCGAGGTCCTCTTGAGTGTATATTGACAACATTTCATAGAAGCTGTACATTGACTACCATGGTTCCCCGCTTTACCTGTGGCAAGTTAGGGTG
This sequence comes from Gavialis gangeticus, assembly GCF_001723915.1. NCBI lineage: Eukaryota > Metazoa > Chordata > Crocodylia > Gavialidae > Gavialis > Gavialis gangeticus. The sequence goes on from NW_017729034.1 coordinate 90,525,018, forward strand.
TTAATTCTACGTTGTGTCAGGATGGAAGGTAGTCTGACGTAGAGTTTAAATTATGGTGGAATGGGATGGTTTAGATAAGAATTATCCTGCCTTGGGCAGTGGATTAGACTAAATGACCACTGAAGGTCCCTTTCATTCTTTCTCTATGACTATGACTTGACACAAAATATATATATATATTTTTTTTTAATTTCTTGGATTTGGTCTCTGAACAAAAAATAATCAAATATCTGCACAGTCAACTCTGTAATATATTGGAAATATATATTTTTAAAAATCCCCGGAAGTTAAATGCATACAATTAAAATTATAAATGAAAATTTAGGTTTTCATATCCCATATGTTATCTTTTGTGCAAGTGAAAATTTTTTGGCATGCAAGATTCAAGCACAAGTTTAAAATCATGTTAAGGAAACTTTGAAAATTCAATCTATGTTAGCCTTTTATAGCTCCACTAAACTGTGCACAGTACATAATTATTTAGATGGGCTAAAGTTCTCATTCTCCTAATAGCTAAATTTCCACTAGGAGAAGCATTTTTGCCAAAGTCTTTATACATCAGAATTATGCTACAATTCATTCCATATTTTAGGATTTAAATCGCACTGAAGTATGAGTTTTATTTTGTCCCTCTAGGAATCTTATACTTTAAGTGAAATCTTTAGAATGGTTCATAGTTTTGGTTTGATTGATTGCTTTAAATCTTTGACAATAATGCTCCTTTCTTAAGACTAATTTTTTTCAGTTGAACAAAGAACACAGAGGCTGTAGGTAGATGTAACTTTCAACAACTTTAAAAGGGGTATTGCCCCTCAGGAGCATGCATCAGCTGTTATGATGCAAGTGTGAAGTCTGAATGCTCCTACGATAGTATAGCACATTAAATCACTGTAAATTTAACCCTGCTGCCCAGGTTTAAAGTTATATAGAAAGTTACTGCAACTATAAACAGGTTTATGACTCTACCAACAGACATAGCCATAAGAATACTGCTGAGAGAAGAAAGTGTTATGAAGAAGCTGTTATTATTTAACCTTTCAACTCTCATAAGTTTGTCATTCTTGCTGTTTCATGTGGGATGTTGGTTGCATGCATGCAACTTTGCTTATTTTAAAACAAATGTTTTGTCTTCCTATGAAATTTAGTCAATATGATTGTGGAAGACCATTCTTGAAACTGCACAAGTAATGCCATATTTATTTCCCCCTCCACAAACCATTCATTCATCTTAAAGCAAAAGATATTGGAAAAGTTTTGGAAATGTCAGTTCTTGTGAAATCTCCAGACCAATCTTAGTCTAAGTGGTGCTGGCAGCGCAGAAGTGAATCAGAATTTTATACTTACTGAAAAGTTCACTCATAACCAACTTCAATATGGCATATGCATCCTAGTAAAAGTATAGTGGACATCCATAGACTGTAATCTCGAGTATATGCTGAGTTAATTTATACTGTTTGATGCTGAATTGCCTCATTTAGAAACAGACACTGACATTAGATAATCAGATCTGGCACAGCAATACTTGCCATGACACCAACTGTGCTAGTTTTCAAATGGGCCCTCTTCTCAGAATGTTTATGTTATGCCTGTTCTTATGAAATATTTTTCTGCCATTCTACCAGTTGCCAAAGATGTTCTGAATTCTCTCCAGAGACTCTTCATTTTTTTGAAGAACCAGCAATTGTCAAATGGTAGATGCTCCATCTCAGAGAAGTATCTGGTTTTACCATCATCAGGATCCAAATGGTTAACTGTTTAAGAATATTTGTGTTGCTACTGCTGCCATAGAGAAACTGGTTTGCAGCTGGATCAAGAGGTAGGGAGCTACCAATGTTTCCAGTTTGGTCTCTCACCATTTCATTTACTTGTTGTTACCACAAGCTGAGGACATTTGAAGTCTTGTCCAGGACCACAAGGGAGATCTGGGTGACACTGTAGAACATGATGCTAGATAAATCCTCTCACCCACAATGGCAACTTCAATTCTTCACTTTATCTGCCTTCCCACATACACACAATCAACCCCCTTTATTGAGGCCATTCACACTGGGTAAGGGCTAAGGAGTTTGGCATCCCATGAGGAATAAACACAGTAATACTGAAAGCAAAAATGCTGTAAATAAGTTGAGATTGCCTGGTTCTCTTGAGTCATTGGAGTTCAAAGAACAAGAAAAGCATGGGTGACAGTATCACAGCCCTTGCTTTTTTCCCTGCATAAATGTTTCACTCCTGGGTCAGAAGAGAGACAGTCTCCATGGCTAACCAGCCTTTGACTTATCTATTTCAATTGCCAACAAGGATGCCAAATACTTCCAGCTGGGTGATCATATTTGTCACAAGGTCATATGTCCAGCAGGAACTGGGCAGAGATTGGCAATTTATTTCATACAGACCTCTGTATAGCCATCTGGCAATAATGGATTTTTAGTTGTTGCCAATCAGGGTTGGCCTCAGACTGCCAGCTTACTAGTGAATTTTAAATGCCTTTTAATAGTCATATGCTTAGTTAGATATAAGATATGGAAACTTGCTTAAATAAACCTATATCTGATTTATTCAGTTTTAATAAATAACAGGTATAAATGGTTACTATAAATAATAACACTGATTATCCTGTGTAATCAAACCCTTCACCTGCTGTGAGATGCACCATGTTTATGCAGATCAGCTGTAGGCCTTTCATCCATGAAATTATAGAATGTATAATGTGATGGGCCATGATATATTTAGTGTACTGTAATTGCTTATTTATAAAAGAGCTATCAACAGCCCACTTTAAATAAATTCAGAAATCACCGTAGGGCATTTCAAAATGAATATTTTATATGACATTTTTAAAAGATTATGGGCATTTCTTTGAACAGTAAAATTAATGGCTGTTTTCCTGTATAAAGTCATCCTGTGTAGATTCAGGATAATGGCATATAAACTGTAATTACTGTATTTGTGTTTTAATTAGGAATATAATCATCTACCTCACTAGTGCTACAGCTTTCTGAAATGTATATTAGAAAAAATTTAAAAGAAAGGTTTTTAATGATTCTGCTTGCTCATGGAATGACTGTAAGATTACAAGTGAGACAGGCAGTAAGATTTTTTTTCTGCTAACTTCTAGCCAGGGGGATTCCTCAGGGTCATCTGTGTTTACCTGGTTTTGAGAAAGATGGGCTGATCTTTATCCACTCCTGTAAATAGGCTCTAACGACAACTTTAGGTGCCTACCCACCCAACAGTTTTGCCTACCCATTTTCATGTGTCACGATGCTCCACTGCTTCTAATACCTTTTTTATTATTATTGTTGTAAGGAACAATCCTAGGCTACAGATAGGAAAAAGCAGGGGATCTAATACAGGACAGTAAAACCTGAAAAAACACCCTCTTGATATAAATGCATACCATATTTTCTCATATATCACATGCCCCAAAATATGGGACCTGAAAGGAAATGTTAAGACTGCTAGAATGGCAGGTTGGAGATACCAAACATCAAGACCATTAAAAAGAGAGATGAAGGTTAACAGCTCTGGAGTAGAGAGCAAAGAGGCATTAAGTCAATTGACTCCCTGAGCTGCTTGAATAGTAGTACCACAGGTGGAAAATGAGCTTCCACACTTAATACACACACCTCAATTTTGGGGAACTGATTTTGGTGTAAGAGTTGTGTGTTGTATGCAAGAAAATATGGTATTTTAATAATTATTATGGATTAAGGGATGGGTATATGGAAAGGGAAAAAAGATACAATAGTTATGTATGTTACTACAGTATACATCCTACAGTAGTGTTGTTACCATGTATGGTAAACTGTTGGACAATATATTAAAAGTGTGCCAGTGACAATTTTGTTTTACCTACTCCTATGATCACCTAATTTACCTGATGTAATACTTGAAGCAAAGTAGAGCCCAAAATTTAGACCTAATATTCTGTCTTCATCCATAATGACAAACTTAAATATGGAGAGAGCAAGTCATATTGTATTTAATCAATTTTAAATGTTTTAGTCTGAAAAATTGGTCTTGATAGTTTTTTTAATAGACTTTTTTTAGGAAATTGGGCCATTTCTGCCCAGCAAAATTCAATTTACTTAAGAAAAATACAAAGAACAGTAAAGGAGAGGGAATAAAAAACATTCACATTTCAAAGGTCTGCTTGAGGTTTGAATTCAAGAGATATTTGGAGTCTTGTTCTTATTTCATACAAATGGACTCATCTGTCCCAATCTGTCTTCAGCTGGTGATTTTTTCCTTCCTATACTAATATGGAATCTATGTGATTTTGTTATTATTTCAATAATGTGTGTGAAATCTATTTTTCTTCCCATTCCTGATATTATATTATATGCTTACAACAAGAAAAATGTAACAGCTGAAACGTACAGGTGTCAGAAGGAAACCCTTTATTGGTGTGTCTTGAACCAGTTTTCCATTGTTTATGGGTTTACAGTGAAAGCCAATCTGTAGTAACTAGACCATCATGTATGATACATAAGTTCACAGTGAACCAGGTCAATCTGTTGCACAGATGTTTCTCTAATTGAGGTACACTGTGGAAATTTACTCTTCAGTGTCCCACAAACACATACTTCCTCCTGCACAGTCATCTAGTTTAAATAGTTAGACCTATAAAATGAAACATACAGTTAAGCTGGCTGTCACAAACAAAAAAAACCCCCAATCAAACAAATAAAAACAACTAAAAACGGTTTCTTTGCACCATGTCTATGTCTGTTTCCCCAGCTGTCTTTGTTTCATAATCTGGCTTTCCATCTCTCTCAAAAGAAAAAGAAAGTAAATGGCAAAATGATGGACAGTGGTATGTTTATTAATGACTAATTTATTACCTACATAATATTTATGTAAAACAAGGATAAAAGCACACTTTAAGAAATAAATATAGTTTGAAAATAATTTTAATAAAGTGAATTAATAAAAAATATCAGCATAAACTACACCATAACAAGCTAGTACAATATGGTAATCAAGGTGGGTTAATATAGATTAACACAAGTTTATGGAAGGAGGAAAGATTTGGCATGCATGGATGTGATGAAGCATAACAAGTGTTATGCTTTACTTATCCTTTTAAAAATTAAAAAATCGTTTAAAATATTTAAACATAAAGAAAGCTTATTTATTCTTGACATTATCAGAGCCTGTTCTCTGATTACTTAGAGAATAAGGCTCTGCTTTAATTTGTTCCACCATCTGCCCTCACCACAAAGTTTGTTGTGTATATAACAGAGGGTTTTTTTGTTTTTTTGTTTATTTGTTTTGTGACTACCAAATGCCGTTTCACAGGGACCAAAATTGTTGGCAAATCTGAATCAAATTCAGAGAATATTTTCAGACAAAAAAGCTGGGAAAATAGTTGAAATGTTTTAACTTATCATTTAAAAATGATATTTTTTGCTTCAAAATTTATAAAGTTAAAAATGGGTGGGGGGAAAGGGGTTATGTAAGCCAAAATGAAACAGAATATTTTGCTTTGTGCTAGACAAAATATTTGGGGCCAATAAAAAAAGAATTCTGTTTAGCACCAAGCCGCAAAACCCATTATCCCAACACTTTTGCTTGTCAACTATCAGCTATTTTTAGGCCTGTGTTCAGCAAAATGGTGTCCAAACTCTTCCAAGCAGAAAAGCAATTGTATTCCAAACCTACAGTTCCAGCACATATTCAACGGTATCACTGCATTGGGAAAGTGCCTAAACAACAAGGCATGGAAGCCAAAACTACATTCTTATCCATAGAGAGTTCCTGGCTCAGATGTCCACAACTCTTCCCCTTGTGACAGCATATGAAGGTTATGGTATTTGGACTGAACTTAGAAATATGAATGTTGTTATAGAAAAAGGTTGTGACCACAGCCCCATGATTACAGCAGTAGTGTGGCAGCATCCAGAAGCTGGTCATGTTGTTTGGCCTTTGGAGCTACCTTTTGGTACATAAATTTCTATTACATAAAGCTTATAAGACTTAGAAGAAAAATTTTGGAAACCCTTCATTTTTATATTAACACAATGTTGCCACATTGTTGCAGTCACTGGGCATGTCTACATGAGACGGTAACTGCGCAGTAGCCTAATAATACTGCTCAGTAGTGCATCACATCACATGCAGTGCTAATATGCTACTGTACAGTATTATTAGGCTACTGCACAGTAGTGTCACTAAAAAGGCATATGACGGTGCTATTGAGCAATAGCCTAATAATACTATTTAATTTAGTTCTTGATTATACAAATACTAAACTTAATGCGCCATAACTACAGTGCATTAATGAACATGTAGGTGTGCCCGCTCTTAGTAATACTCTACATCTTACAAGACACAATGCGTATAAAAACTATAATTGTGTTTCTGTCATCATTAATAAGTGCACCTGGTTAATTATGTCAAACACATTATAAAGCCTTAATTTTGCTTACTGGCAATGGTGTAGCAGCAAAATCAAAAGGGACATAAAACAAGTAGTCCATGAAAATGCTAATGAATAAACCTTGACTAAATACTGTAAACAACATATCTTTGGAATACCGTGGCACTTTCCCCCTCTTCTTCTCGCCTTTTGTACATACACATAACATATTTGCAGGAAAAGCAGGAGGTGTTTTTGGACTGTTAAAGACATCATCAATCATTGTCTTCCATGGTACTGTTTCAATTACTCTGGAAAAATACTGTCATTTTCATGGCTACAATCTGATGCATGGAAAATCCCAACCAAAAAAAGCTGGTGTTCTGCATCTGAGAGATGAAGGCAGTGGCAGTATGATGAGCTATTAATAAACTCCTCTTGGTGCCTCCGAAGTATTTGGAAAATGTACAGTGTGCCAGTCAAGATCTTTATAGGATTAGCTTAATGATTTGTCACTATGCATTTCTGCATTGATTTTTGCCCTTATAACTTTTGTTCAGTACATAATACTGTACCAACTGTTTGACACACATATAAGGATCCCTTTAAAAATCTTAAATATCTAGGTATCTACAGCTGGACCATTTCAGAAAACATGGGATCATAAAATCATTTACAAATTGTCAGCCAGATGCAAATAATTTCAATTTGTTACTTTTTAGGATTAACAGAACTTGCAAGTCTGCTAGGAGCTGCACATAAGGCAAAACAGTTCCATTCATACGAAGGAAAGACAAAGCACAGACATGTACAGTCTAGAACTACACAGGTGCATCTTACTGAGATGTACCATTAATCATCTAGTCAGAGAACAAAAAAACACTTTGGGATAAAAGTATATAGCACTCTTACAGGAAAGAAAAATGGGGTCAACAAATCTTGTAGTCTTTCATATAGACAGAGAACATTCTTTTAGGGAAAGGAAGGAAGAAAGAGAGAGGGGGAACGGAAGAGGACTGGAAAGAAAGAGAGAGGAGAAAAGAGCTTTATGTTGGATAAATATCTGCTGTATAAGCAATACTGCTAACTTTATATTAAATATTGCATAACAGGGAACTACAATTACATAGGGCATGTCCACACATGCAGGCACGTGCACTTGCAGCAGCACAAATAAAAGCAGTGCAAATTTGAGCCAGGGCTTTTTGCCTCACCACACATGCCTGGATATGCACTTTGGTGTGATGCAAGTTGTGCCACTTGAGGCAAAATAACCTTGACTGGCTCCTCCCGGATCTGCAGCCAGAGGGAGCTAGAGCCCCAGGGCCAGCACCTGTGCTGGCCCCATCAGTATAAAAAACTGCCCTGGAAAGTAGCTCAGGGCTGCTCACTCTTATGAGTGTCTGGGGTGGCCAATTGGTACCTGGGGACACTTGTGCCAGCTGGACTGCTGAAGCAGCCCTGAGAGTTCCCTGCACCCTTTACCCACTGCAGCAGTCTGGCAGTGGGGGGATGCTGCCTGACTGTGACCTGTGGTTACTTGCCAGGCCCAGATGGGGACTGCACAGCCAGTAGAGGCATCTGCCCCTCTGGGCCAGCTGACAGTGGGCTGTGGCTGCAGTGTTGACTTTTGTGCGGCACTACTGCCATATGTGCCCCTGCCCAGCCATCTAGGCAGCTATCTCCCGGAAGATGTTCTGGTTGTGGTGGCCTGCTTTGAACTGTCAAAGCATGTCCTCCTGGTCCCAATTGGTGCAGCTAGCTGGGTCCAAGGTGCTGGCTCTGAGCAGGCTCCTCTGCCTAGGTCCTGCCACCTGCCTTCCTAGCAAGAATTCTGGTGTTCCCTATTTGAAAACTGAAAAATCTCTGATAAAAAAAATCCCAGAGTCACTCTGTAAAATACCTCAAATTCCGTGTTCTTCCACAATTAAACAAAAGACCACTATAGAGAGAGAGCAAGAAATAGTGAGATGGAGAGACAGCGATCAGTTGGGCAATGTTTTATCTATCTATCTATCTATCTATCTATCTATCTATACACACACACACAGTGTTAAAGAAATTTAGAAGCTCATCAGTGTCTCTTTTATCATAATAAAATGAATTCTAAATACCTATAAGTGTTGCAGTTTGCCTTTGGTTTTCTTACCATAGAGCAGTTAGAGCTCTCCCCTGACCCCTTTACTAACCAGGATGTGGGGACAGTTGCTCCTGCAGCCACAGCACCTGCCAGCAGGTCTCATCCTGTCTGGCAGCTGGACACACAGGGTGTGTCCTGGGGGTATGTGGGGTTTGCAGAAAGGGGGTGGGAAGAGGGGTGGGGAGATGTGGGTAGCTGTGGAGGGATGTGGGCAGGCCATGGGATGCATGGGTAAGGGTGGGTGGATCATGGAGGGACTATGGGGGGGGCTGCTCAGGAAAGATGGCCTCTCAAACGGCTCACAGACTGCCCCCCCACAGGTCTACAGCCCCCCACAGGGGCCACAGCCCCCCCATAGGGGCCATTTGTCCCCCACAGGAGCTACCACCCCCCCTTCACGGCCCACATGCCCCACCCCTGCTTGCTCCCCC
>NW_017729034.1:90534165-90538515 GCF_001723915.1 Gavialis gangeticus
AGCCCTGTACTCACCAACAGTAGAAGCAGCTGTGGGGGCTCTGGGGCCATGTGGCAGAACTTGGGCTTCTGGTTGAGCACCCTAACCACTTGGTATTGGGGTTAACACATGGAAGGGCTCATTTCCTCTTCTAACAACATGGGTTTCTGGTCACTGATATTTTCCAGGCATAGATGCCGGTACATGTCCAAAATAGACATGCATATGTCACTGTGGACATGCCGGCCAATGGGTAGCTTCCTACACATTCTTAGTCTATATGCATTTATACTGCAGGAGTAAAAGAATGACTATTTGTTTATAAGTGCCCAAATGCCATGCACACAGCCTAAAACATGACTCATTTAGATGTAAATCAAATGCCACTCATAACTAATATTTATGTTCTGTATTTGTATATGCTGTAGAAGGTCATATATGACTTTTCCCCCTCACTGATCCCCAAATTAGATTAGTAGTTTTGGCTTTTTATATTCAACTTTAAAATAATATTTGTAAGTTGAAATGCTCTCTATTTTCAAAATGGATTAGATTTTTTTCTGTTCATACTGATAGGTCCCTTGCTTCAAAAAGTTCCATTGAAACAAAGAAAGCATTATTCATTGCACAAAAGGGGTGCATCTTCATGAGTATGCATGTATGGTTTGCGGCGCCTCAACCCCATTTGAGGTGTTGCAAACCACACGAGGTGCACATGAATCCATTCACTATGCTGGTAATTTGCAGTATGGCAGTTTTGGGGCAGGGGGGAGGGGCTTGCTTTTTTACACCAGGAGATCCCAGTGTCAAAAAAAAAAGATTGCCATTTAAAAAAGTGGCACATTACATGTCGCAGTGGCATGTGCCAGCAGAAGCCGGAGCCTGTCCAACCAGAGCCATGCTCTGGATGCTGGCCAGGCTCTATGCACTCAGCTTGACACTTCTACTGCCCCAGGAAGCATCTAGGACTCTAGGTAAGGCTGCTGAGGCCAGCACCTGTGCTGACCCAACCTCCCCTACCCCACCCAGGATAATTTGCCCTGCACCAACACCGTGTGCAGGGGCATGCAGAGTGGCAAAAAGCAGCAGCACAAATTTGTGCCCCTGCTACTTTTGCCATGACAACCACACACCCTTATATATGGGGACACATCCAAGAGTGATAGAATTTGGTCCTATGTAAGGTTTGGGTCAGGTGTTTCTATGAAGTGAATTGTATACATGACAGTATTTCATACATCAGGCAGTGTTGCTGACTGATTGCATGTCATTATCTTTTCACTAATATTAGCACTGTATGAAATGCACTGTCTCAAGCCATTTTATTATGCTTTGCTCTCCATTTTGCAAATAAATAAGCCCATTCTTCTTGGCAGGCAGGTTTTCCAAGGTCCTGGATCTCCACTTATAACATAGCCATTAAAAATAAGCAAATGATAGAGAGCACAAAAAATTTTATTACTTTGTCTTCTGGTGATGTGTACTGTATGAGAATAAAATGAGCAGAGATAAGAAAGCTGACAGATTGTTCATTTCTGTAGATTTATGGTCACACAAAACTTTGACAGTGCCAATAAACTGCCATTATGTTTAAATGCAGGATGGAAAAGGGGGAGGTTTGTTTCAGTATTTAAATCATTACAAACAAAGTTAGCCTACGTAAAGAGGTTTAAAAGAAAAGGCTTTATGGTTGTTATTGTCGTTTTGGCATGACAAAACACTATAATGATTTCATGTGCAAGATTTTATAGACTTCCCTTAGGGTGTTAAACAATATATCTAAAATTCACAGCCAGTTTCTCTGACAAAATTCATTTGGAGTTTCATACTAATTCATGTTTTCCACGCTGAAGGGGAAGAGAGAGGGACACTTACAGTTATTTGCTATACTTTTATAACATTTTAGTTAATTAAGCATTTACTCAATATTCTGGCTCCAACTTTCTCTTGTATCTAAACTGTGTTCAGCTTCAGCAGAGGTAACCAGATATAGGCAGATGGTTCACTTTGCACAAATACCTGGCCCACACTCAAGATCCCTTTTGGCAGCAGATTAACTGAGAACCACTATTCCTGCTATCTCATACCCACTGACACCCTATGATATGCCCTCATTCTGTTACTAGCAAGCACCCAAAGTCCTTTACAACAAGCTTGAGAAGAGTCTCTCAAAGCTCTACAGCTACAAAAATTGCCCCAGTTTTAGCCATTATCTAACTTATTTCTGCTAAGAGAAGGAGCCTCTGTATTAACACATAATATGAAGATCTACACAAGAGTAAACAGTGACACAAAGGTCTCATGGCAGGACTTGAGATGGTCACTTTATGCTGAAGTCAAGGACTCACAGATGAGTTATTTAAGGCACCCACACCAGTGCCAAAAATCTTACTGCAGTGCAACTCAAAGTGTGATCCCCTGTTTCCTTCTTGCAACTAGAACACAAGTAGAAGATTGTGGTGTATGCCTGCCTAACTTCTAGGGTTTTTTAGCCCAGTTGTGATCTTAGATTCAAAAATTTGAGGATGAAATCCTCGGGCATTTATAGACATGCTCCAGGAGATGGCGGGGGATGACAACACTTTAATTAGTGCAGCTGTGAGAGACACACTAATTAAAAGTGCCTGAAGCATCAAATGTATCAGCATTCCCCATGCTGAAAAATGGTGGTGGGGCACTTTGAACTAAGGCTTGTTAAACAAGCTTCAGTTTAAAGCACCCCACCACCATTTTTCAGCATGGGGACACTGATGTATGTGATGTCTGCTGGAGTACAAAAATCATCACACTCCGGCAGACTTGAGCAATCAAGTTTGCTCCAACACACTGTGATTACAGCATGTTGGAGCAGCCTCCTTGCACGTGTATAGGAGCCCCTTATTGTTAACCATTAACTCATGCATCATAGGACAGTGGTATGGTAGCCATCCTCTTGGCTAACATATAGGAAAGTGAACTGAAGACCTCCACAACTAAACAACTCATGCCAAATGTCCAAAGCTCTGATGTTGGGGTGGTAACAATTTATACCCTCAGACATCATACATCTAATGCAAAAGAACTGTGCAAGAGTGTGTCAACAGGCACTCAGCAGTTTCCAAGCCCTGACATCAGGACTTCTTTGCATTTCACATTAGGCAGTTTGCTTAAAAAAAAACAGATAGTCCTGGCAGCAGGGACCAGAACCCAAGACTTCCCTCTATGACGTGATTGCCCACCAAAAATATTCTTCACTACTTATTCCACTTTTGGCCCCCTGAAACTTATACTCTTGGCTACCCAGTGATCTAGAGTCAGCATGAGAAGTGAGAGGTGCTAGATAACCTGAGGTGCTAGCTAATGCTGAGAGGTGTCTGTGTGTGTGTCTAATTTCACTGGGAAAAAGGCAGACAAAACAGTGTTCACTTAGGGCTTTTTGGAGCTAATCAACAGGTCAGCTGGTAATGCCCCTCATTCCTTCCTTGGAAAAAGCTGTTTAACAAAAGCATGAACTAATGAGAGAGGCTTTTGATTTTTTATGGGCTGATAAATTGTGTTATCAGCCCCCTGCTTGCTCCCTCACCTGTCGGGTCTGCTGCAGACAGTATGAAGAAGCAGGGAGTGCCTTGGGTGCTAGCCACGGGTTGGGAGCTGGCAATTAGGGCTGTGCAAAACAGCACTGTTTTGTTTCAACTTCCATTTTGCCATTTTGATGGGACAGTGTTTTGTTTTGAGTTGTGTTTCATTTTGAAAGCACTGTTCCATTTCGTTTTTTTGAAACTGTTTCACTGTTTTGATGCTGTTTTGTTGTTTTGCCCATAGGCTATAATGAAGAAGCACAAAACTGCCTATTACTTTGTCATTTTGGGGCAGCTTAGGATGAAAACAGCAGGGATGGTAGCCCCTTTTAAGGGCATGAAGTCTGTCAAGTTTCAAGGAGATAAGTGCAAGGTTTCTGAGAAACTGCTCCTCAATCTGATCTGCCGACAAGCAAAACTTGTGACGTGTGTGTGTGTGTGTGTGTGTGTGTGTGTGTGTGTGTGTGTGTGTGTGAGATAAGGTGCACGCTCACTGATGCTGGGGCCTCTACATGACATGGTAGTGTGCCCCAGTGACATCTCCTCCTCCCCTACAGCCTAAGGGAGTTCCCCAGCCTGTAGGTATGGTGCTGGTTCTTCCTCCCCAGGTGCATCACCTTGCACTTGTCAGTGTTGAATCCCATCCTATTCTCATCCGCCCACCCCTCTAACCTCTCTATGTCTGATTGTAGCCTATTCCTTCCTTCTAGCATGCCCAAATGCCCCAATATCTTTGTGTCTTCAGAAAATTTGAACGGGGTGTTTTTCACCCCTACGTCCAAGTCACTGATGAAGATGTTGAACAGTGTGGGCC
>NW_017729034.1:90539603-90554916 GCF_001723915.1 Gavialis gangeticus
TAGGGCTGCTGCTTTGCTGCAGGCCTTTGCCACCTTGTGTTGGATGGTAAATTCCATCAGACGATCGTCACTGTCGCCCAGGTGATCGAGCACCCCCAGCCCCCTCACTAGGTCGTCACCCATGGCCAGCACCAGGTCCAGCAAGACATCTCCCCTGGTGGGGCTGTGCATAGGTTAGCTGGAGGTCCTACATTTTTGCTAGGAACCTACGTGAACGGTCAGACCTGGCTGACTGCTCCTCCCAGCAGATGTCTGGAAAGTTCAGGTCACCCATGATGACCATGTCCTTTGACCTAACTACCTCCATGAGCTGACTTGAGAATTCCTGGTCTAGCTCTTCCCCTTGGTTGGGTTGTCTGTAGTAGACCCCCACTGTTAAGTCTCTTTCTCCTTGACTGCCTTGTATTCTAACCCAGAGCATTCAGAGTGCCCCTCCTCTGATTCTTTGCTAATTGACGAGGATGTGTATTCCTCCTTAATGTAGAGCTCCACACCCCCGCCTTTCCTCTCTGTCCTGTCCCTCCTGTACAGCCTATAGCCCTTGATATTCAATGCCAAGTCACGCATTGGGTCCCACCACATTCAGTGAGCCCCACTATGTCTGGGTTGGTGTCGTCTAACAGGAGGGTAAGTTCCTTCTGCTTGTTTCCCATACTACGAGCATTTGTGTAGAGGCATTTGAGGCCTTCTGACAATGTGTGCACTGGCCCCCTAATCTCTGCATTGCCCTGGCCCCTGTTGCTTACCTTTGTATATGTTCTGCTCATCGGTCTAGGCTGGGCTGTATTTGTGGGTGCTGGTTGGTTTAGCGGTCCAAGGCTTCCTCCGCCCTCGTCTTCCCTTTCCCTCGACGAGCCTAGTTTAAAGCCCTTCGGAGGAAATCTGCCATTTTCTTAATGAAGTTTAAATAAGGGAAGCTGCCCACAGGCTTTATAGTGGTCTTTAATTCAATCAAGCACCTCTTGGATTCCGCCAGTCTTGTTCCAGCCCTCAAGCTCAATGGACCCTCTCAGCCTGTTAGTGCCCCTACAAGGCACCTTGCATGGGCTAATTGCATGTTTGTGCCCCTACAGGACTCCTGTAGCCGTAAGGGCTTATTGCATAGTTCTATCCACACTTACACCATGTTCCATGACCTGTGAGTGTTATTGTACAATCATTCACTCTGTAAGGGTCTTGGTCTTATTGGCCTCCTCCCTACACTCTTGTTGGGCACTTTAGCTCAGGCCCATGGTACAGGACCTCACTTCTAGGCTCCAACCTCCCTGACTGAGGATCCCTGACCTTATCAGTCTCTGGCAGTGGTCCCCCTTGGACCTTTGGCCCCTCCTGAGCCCTAGCCCTGCTCCTGGGCCAGTAGAGATCTTCAGGCTCCCTGACTTTGGCAGTCCCTGACTGTGGTCCCTCCTGGCACTTTATACCTTCCTAGGCTCTGGTTTCACCCTCAGGCTAGTTGAGATCTCCAGGGTCTATAACCCAACTGGACCCACTGGACTTGGTCTCCTGCCATGGCTCCTCCTGGGCTCTGCCCTTAGTTCTGGGCCACTTGGGACCACTGGGCTTCCCCAGCCCTGGAAGTCACTATCTAAAGCCCCTCCTGGACTACTGACTCTCTGTCTAGGCCTTAAGCCTACTCAGTGTTATCTTTTGGTCTAAACCACCAGTGTAACAATAAGAACGACCTGCTTGCACAAACAAGCCTCTCTCTCTGCTCAGGCAACTTTCTTCTGTTCCCAGGCCTGTAGAGTCACTTATAATGCCCATTATAGCAAATAACACTCAGGTCTGATTTTGCTGAATGATTTTAAAGACAAGGCAGATTACAGAGTTCATTGCAATAATTCATTCTGCAAATAATTTCGACTTTAACATCAGGTAACATTAGAGGACAAAAAAGTGACAGCTTTCCTACCAAGCAAGACTTGCTAGATATATTGACAGCCAAATAAACTTAAATAAAGTTAAATCAAGTGGTCTTGGTAGGATAAGATTGGTCCTTCTGATAGATGCCATCCTGTGTTGTATTTATATCTAATCAAAGCTTAGCTAATGACACTACAGAAAAGGTAAAATCTCACTGAACCAATAAATGCTTCTTATGCAGGTTTTGAAAAAAACCCAAAACACCCAGAATTACTTTTTTCTGAAACAAAACATTTTCTGTAGGTAGAAAGCTACTGTTTAAAACATGAAAATACTTCTTTGGTGAAACTGGAAAAACTCTACTGAATAGTTCTACCGCAGTCAAATTTCTACCACAGTAAGGAATTTTATAAATGTCACTTTTCTCAGGTTCTCATGTTAACTAGAGAGAATTTGGCCGCAAATGTTGATGTTATCTGAACATCAGGTGTTTTGAATACGGGGATTTTACTTTGCTTGTGCCTACCTCTAGTGTTATCTTTGGGTCTTCACATTTATTGAAACTAATACATGTGAACACAGACCACACATCAGGAGCAGCAAATTAAAATAGTTGGTCTTTTGTTTACTTTAAGGTATGCAGGTTTATTGTAGACATCTCTCCTATCACAACCAAATTTTCTTCTTTTAAAACAGAGGTCAAATGAAATTTCTTGTTAATGGCATTAATGATTTATGGCCAGAACAAATAACAACCAAATGGAATTGGTTGAACAATGAACCCACTCAAACATTGTTGTGAATCTGAAATTAGGAACAGATCCTCCAAAGATTAAAAGTCTATTTCATTATGCTCTAGTGCAGGGGTGTCAAAATTAGCTGGCCACGAAGGGCAGATAAGTGGTCCACAGGCTGAATGAATGATGTGTGGCTGCTCCAGTAGGCCAAATCAGCCCTACAGACTGCACTCAAAGGGAATCCTTCTCTCCTCCTAACTACACAAGTGAGAAGGAAGAAAACTTCCTGTCACTGGGTAATGATGGAGAAAACATACTTCCTCAATCTCCCTTCTCACCTCACTTTTTATGGGAAAGTGCCTCTATGCTAGGTTCTCTTTAGCCCATTATCTTGATTATTAGGGTTGTGCAAAGCTGGCCCTCTTCGATTTGGATTTGGCCCAAATGAGGGACAGTGATTTGATTAGTTAATCTGGATCATTGTCCCAGATTTGATTCAGCTGAATCCGAATCTGAAGATTGGATGCTGATTCAGAGAATCAGTGATTTGGACATAGACACAGTCTTAATTTTTTTTTTTTTTTTTTTTTACATACCTCAAGGTACCAGCATGGCTTGTGAATGCTGTGATGCTGGGGCAGATGGAGTGTCCCACAGGAGTGTGAGGGGGGGGCCCTCCACGTGCTTGGCGGTGAACCCAGAAGTGGATTAGAAGTACTTCCAGGCCACTCCAGGTCTGCTGGGAAATACACAGCCCCCCCCACCCCCCGTGCTCCCCATCATGGTGATTGGCCACAGGGGGACCCTGGATGCTCCCCCACTCCCCAGACCTAGCAGGCACCAGTCACTGAGCTGGAGGAGCGCAGGGTGGGGAGGGCAGCACACTCCCTGGCAGACCCGGAAGTGGACTGGAAGTGCTTCTGTGCTGGGGACCCCCCCTGCTTCTGTAGGATGCTCCAAGTGCCCCAGCATCGCAGCATTCATGAGCTGCCTGCTACCTAAAGGTATATATAAAAAACATTTAAAGCTGTGTCTATGTCTGAATCATCAAATCCTTCCAAATTGTTTTGAAGGGTTCCGATTCAATTCAGAGAGATTAAAGGGTCCTCTGCTTTGATTCGCATTTGGAGATTCGGCCACTGAATCAGGCCAAATCTCCACCAAATTGAATCAGGGACCAAAGCTTCTCATAGCCCTAATGATTATGTCTACACTGCCTGAGGGGAGCCCAATGCAACAGACAAGCACACCAAAGTGCAGAAGTAGACTGTGGTACTGTTTTAACTGGGTAAGCATGTTCCCAGAATTACTTTCAGAGAATTACTTTCAGACTCTGCATCTCAGCCATACCTCTTGGCATGTGTTCAAGCCTTCACAAAACCAGCTACCTTGCCTATTGTTTGTGTGTGGTACTTGTTAATGACACTAACAAGTTCACTACCAGGGCAGTATAGATATGACCTATGTAGAATTTTTGCTCTCAAGACATTAAATGAAGAGTACAGCAGAACCAGAAGACTTTCCTTTTTCTGCTGACAGATGGGGAGCATAGAGAAAAAAACGTACCAAGCCAGAAAGCCCTCTCTTTGCAGTGGGGCACTTACTGCATTAATTTCTCTAAAGCAGTGGTCACCACCCAGTCCATCTCAATTGAATGGTCAATCATGGAGCCTCTGACAGTTGATCTCAGTCTGTTAGAGGCTCCATGATTGGGAGTGGCAGGATGCACATGGCTGGGCTGAACCATGCACCCTGCCACCCAGGCCAAGCTGGGTGAGTGGGATCAGAGCCCAGGCAACTTGTCCAGGAGGCGGGGGGCAGGTAGAGGAGTGCAAAGCAGAGGCTGGGGTGGGGGCAGTAGATACTGGGGTGCCATTTACTTACAAAAAGTGATCTTCACCATAAAAAGGTTGGAGACCACTACTCTAAAGGCTAGAGAGTGTGGTATTCCTAATGCAGGCAGCTAAAGAATCCTGGACAAGTATATTACCTCTACTTCCATTTAATAACTTATAACTACTATATGCATACATAAGTGACTAGCTTTGTTCTACAACTCTCTCTCTCTATTCTTCTGCAACATTATTCTTCTTTTCCTTAATACAGCACAATGACAACTTTGGCTCCCGGTCCAAAATTCCTGTTATCATTATGGAGAGGAGGGAGTAATGCACCTAGAAGTCTACTGGAACAAAACAAAAACTAACCCCCTCCTCCCCCACCCCCGCAACACCAGGATCTCACTCTCACCCACTTCTGAAGACTTTTCCACCCATTCCTGTCCAGGGGAGGAAGAACAGACTTCAAATTGAAACTTTGCCTTATAACAGGTGCTATTAAAAATGGTGGATTTTTTTTTTGTCTTATGGCAGAGACACCGTATTGTAGCCCAACCCATATTATTAGACTGCAGAACCTTTGTGTTTGTATCTTTTACATACAAACAAATGCCCAGGGACAGTATTCTATTATTGGATAGTAACTTCCTCATCCTCCTGTTCCCCCATCTCCTTCAGTTTTATAAATCTACCCTTTAAAAATATTTTTCTTGGAAAACATAGTTGGTAAATATAACCTAAATTAATTAATAGTGTGAAGATAGCCAAAACTTCTACCCTCTTAGTTCTTCCTTCCTTCCTCTTATGCCCTAGCTTGGTGAGTCTGGGTCTGATTTTTTTTCTGCTACAATTATTCAGTCTCTTTTACCCACATTTGTGAATAGTTTGGGGATAACCAAATTAATTGTTTGTCTATAAAAAAGTTCACCCAGCTTAGCTTAGAACTGTTTGTGCCCTTATACTACTCTTGGCTATTACTACATCAAGTGTATTGTATTAAATAACAAGGAAATGAAGGAGGTGGGAAGGAGGTACCTCTGGGCAACAAAAAAAGCATGCTACTTATTCACTGTCAGTGGAAGAAACATGGTCCTCATTGAGACATAGCATCTAGGTAGGTGCTTCCAGCCAGAAGCGATTATTCATTCCAGAGTATATCTCAGATCAACAAAAGAGTAAATAATAAGATTTTGTGTCAATGTTGGATTTGGCCAGAATCGTATCATTTAGTTAGCTGCTCCCATCAAAAGTGTGGTTTCCACTATCTATAGAATATACATGCTAAAATATCAATACAAATTCAGTTATTCATTACTGTAATATATAGACTGTTAATCTCTCAGGCTGTATCCATATGAGTAGGGGTGTGCCTTTGCAGCAATACAAATAGTACAAATTTGTGCTGCTACTTTGTGCTGCAGTGCACGCCCCTGCCCATGTGTTTTACAGTAGGACACATTGTCCCGCTGCTCCATGTGCTGTGGGGGGAGGGGGGCAGGGCTGCCTGAGGCAAGGGTGCCTCAGCAGCAGCTAGCCATTCCCCGCCCTGAGGCACCATGTGCCCAGGCCAGCTGGGGAGCAACATGTGGAGATAGGGGAGCAGGCAGCCCAAGTCTGCCTGTACCCTCATATCTATGCACTGTGGAACCCCCATGCTGAGACACCCCACACCCCAACCAGCTGCCCCATGGCCAGATGGGGTACAGTGTGCCTTGAGATAGGCAGCAAGCAGTCCTGGGCTGGCTGCTCCCCCATCTTGAGGCACCCTGCACACCTCAGCCATCAGGGGAGCAGCTTGCTGGGCATGGGGTGCCTCAGCATGGGGTCTCCACAGCATGGAGACAGGAGAGCAGGTAGCCCAGGAGTGACAGGGAAGCCTGCATTTTTCCCAGCACCTGCCACTTTGGCATGGTTTGCGCTGCTTTTTTCCCCAGGTTTTTTTTTCTGCTACTGGGAAATTCTGGTAGCAAATTTTGCCCCAGCACTGCAAATTAGCTGTGCGGTGCACTGTTTAAGATGAAACTTGCATGGTTTGTGGCACTGCAGAGTGGTTTGCAACATTACAAACCACATTTGCCTGCTTGTCTGAATCCAGCCTCAGATGTCATTATTACTGTGTTGACTGTGACTACACAAAGACGCACACAACCATTCAGTGAACTGTTTTTGATGTTCCATGAGTACCTGGACTATGTTTTTTCTCTGTGTAACCTTACCCTTCATTAAAAGGATGAGCAGCCTTGAGGTTATGCAGTTTTACTGCAAAAAGATAGCGGTGCAACCTTAAATATTGAATCAGAACAAAGCTATGAGATGTGCAAAGGAAATCTTATGTCCAAGGACAATTTTATGGCAGTAAACAATGAAAGCTACAAGTCACAATCTGTCTAGATTAACACACTGCCTGTCTACATTGTGATTGTCTTATTGTTCCTGAAGCACGCTATCAGGATGCCAGAAGACCAGGATCACAATGATGATGTTCCTAAGGCACTTTTTAAATGCACAATAATACACAAGTCTGTTAGTGGGCTGAAAAGCAAGCTTGTTACTAGGTTAATGTAGTGGTTTGTAGGTTTGCAGGCTGGGAATCTTTCCAGACAAAGCAATTTCATGAGGTTACACAAAGTGCATACTGCACAGATTGTCCCTTAGGGCAGCAAAGAGAAGAAGATAAGCAGGGCCAGGAGGAAAGGACCAGTCACAAGGGTCTGTGGCTCAGTGAGATGGTTGCTCCCCTGGACAGGAGTAGGTCTTGGACCTACTCAAACCCAAACCCTTATTCCTAATGGGTCAGAAGCTTCCCATGTGCTTTTTATTCAGTGAATAATAATTGCAAGGTGCAGCAACTCAGCTTCATGAAGAAGGCTAGAGAGGAGCCTAGAAAATGTCTAGTATGTGGCCTGATGGCTCAAATCCTGTACTGGGAGGCAAATTCAAATCTGTCTAGATCCTGGGTCTCCATTGCCTTGCTGGGTACTCTAATCACTAGGATATTGGGCTAAAAGAGAAGTACTCAACCCCTGGCCTGCAGGTCAGATCTGGATCCCAGCACTATGTAATCCCACTCATGTGGCTCCTCAAGAATCCTATGGGAAGCCCCATGGGTCGTGGCCCTGCACACTAAACTAGGCACACAGGGTGGTGCAGAACATGAACTGAGCATGCAGGGGATAGGCAGCTGGAGCACAGGGCCCCCAGAGCCTAATTCTAGACAGGAAATGTCTATGCACTGTGGCATGGAGCCTCTGGAGCTTGAACCTGGGTAGGCAAGGGTGGCATGTTGCCCTGGGGATCAGGATCAGGTTCCGGGGTCCCACACATCCCCTACTGGCCCCTACGCATTAGGATCAAGCCCCAGGGCCCTGTGCCACCCATGCCCAGCTGGGATTGGGCTCCGAATGGGTGAAGGTGATGTGGGGCCCTGGGGCCCAATCCTGGCACATGGGTCTGGGTGTGGCCTGATTCAGCCCACGGACCAGACCCATGCCATTCATCTGGCCTGTATGGCCAAAAATGTGAGCACCGCTGGCCTAAAACACAGGAGGGCCTTCCTCCTTTAGCATTTAACACCCTCTAGCCATAGGTTTTTGCCTGGCTACAACTTTAGAACTTATGTATACCCCCAACTATGCATATACAGAGCCATGTACCTGCTCACCCAGAGCGCAGCCTGTTGAACATGCTCGGTAACCATGGGGCACTTGCACATCCACATTGAATATGGAATAGGATCTCAAACTACAAGTGCCAAAACAAGCAGGATCCCTCAACCATCATAATGTACATGTAATGAATGCGTTATATATGCAAAGATTCCAAAGCACTCTTACAAATTTTAATTTATTAGAATTTTAATTGTATACAGTAAGGCAAGAAGCATTGAATTAAATTGCAAAAAGCATATAATGGCACACACTGCCACACTATGCAAAGTCTGGTGTTGGGGGAAAAAATACTACTTTAACAAGCAGAAAATAAAGGAACATTTTTAGGAGGATAGACTACAATTACACAAACTGAAATTTATCAAGATGTGTATCAAAGGTTGCCTTAAGGGGATTGTTTCATGCTTAGCATAACTGTACCCACCAGCCTAATCATGTTTTGTCTGCTACTAAAAGAACATGTTGGTCTTTGTTTCCAGTTTCTGTTGAACTGATAAAATTATCTATATGGAGATATAACTGAAGGGAAAGTAACTTGAAGTACACTTCTGTGTTCTCTCATTACTTCCTGAGCCAGCTAGAAAGCAGCAGGAATTTAATACTCTACCAAGTGGTCAAGCATCTGTGATGCATGGTATACTAGCACCATGAGATCTTTGAAAATTGCAGTATTAGCTAGAAAAGAGAGTAATTAATCTCCATAAATGTCCTGCCTGCAAAGCCATATGCAACCCTCACCTACATGGTCTCCATTCTTTGTAGCAATGAAGAATGGGGTAAATTCTGTAATATTACAACTCTTGGACAGTGCCAAACAATCTGAAGTCATGAAACAAATCTTTTTAAAAGTCTCATGATTTTTAGACCTGTTTTTGTTTCATTGGTTTTGGCTTTGGAACCTCAAGCAACATTTTCAACCTTTTTTCCACAACCATGAGGAATACTACCCACTCCTGCCCACCACCAATGGATTCTCATCCAATCACAGAGTTTTATGAGCTTTAATAAATATAATCCAATAAAAACAGAATCATAGAAACATAGCCCTGAAGGGCCCCAGGACATCATCTAGTCTAACCCCCTGCACAAGTCTACTGAGCATTCCTGTCTAAACCAATCCTTATTTAGATTAGTTTAGACAACCAATTTCAAGTTTCACCAAACTTATGAAAAATTACCAAAGTTGTCATTTACTCTTCTGTGAAATATGAAACATCATAACCAGAAGGAAATATTACTCTACATCCTGCTTGCCACCAAACAGCTTCAAGGTAAACACACTATTCCAACTTTTCTCTGAGTTTAATCTGCATAAAATGAACTGTTCCAAACAGGTGATTTTACCACATCTTTAACTCTCTTATGAAAGTTCATATTTCATTTCTACCTCGGAAAACGTTTACAAGCTTTTCTCCTATGCCTGAAGAAGGCTGCTTGTTCCCTAAACCTTGCAAATACTTTTTTTTGCAAAAACATAGTTGGTCTAATAAAAGATATCACCTCTACCACAAGTTCTGATTCAAAGTTGTCAACACTTCAGTTTAGGTTTCCTCTCTTGTGTTAAACTATTTCTCTCGCTCCCTATTTATGATTGTCTGACCACAGAAATCATTGTCAGGGAAGGAGTAGGAATTATGGCTGTCACGGGGTGGGCCCTACGAGCGGCCGTGATCCTGCTAGCACCCCATGCCGTGCCAAGTTAGGAGACCCAGCACCCTCTGATTCTCGCCCACCACGTCTTTGATGATATATAATTTAATATGGGAGGCTGCCTTTGGTCTCCTAGTCTCTGTGGGTGACCTGGTGCACTCCAGCCTTGTGGGCTATGCGTGCCTCCTACCTTCCCTTCAGCATGCCCCAAGCCTCGCAGCTGTTCCAGATGTTGTCTAGTCACTCGTGCCTTGCCTGGCACCTTGGGCTTGTCACGCAACCCACACCCTTCCTTGGGCGCCACTGGGCTTCTCGCGCAACCTACGCCCCTTGCTCTAGCACCCCTGTGTTCGCTAGCCCTCGCCCCTCTCTGGGGCCTACTCCTGTGTTTGCCCTTCTTCGGGCTTTATTACACGCGTCGGCCCACCTCGGGCCTACGTCCGCGCCTCTCGCGCCCTCGCCGGGGCCTATCCCAATATGCGCTTCTTGCGCTCTTGTTGTACAAGCCCAGTCGTGCCCCTTCCGGGGTTTGGCTAGTGTACTCACCCTCTTTAGGCTCTCACCCGCATGCTCCAGCCCTGCCTCGGACCTCTAACCGCATGCCTGCCTTACTTTGGCCTCGTATACTCACCCACGCTCGGGCCTATACACGCGCTCTCTGCGCTATCGCCCTCTCTGGGTTCTGTACCCCGCTCAACCGCGCTCAGGACTTAGGTGGCCTGTAGCCGTGCCTAGCTCCCTGGCTCTTCTTGGGGTCTTTCACCCGACTAGGCTGAATACCACCCTCGGACTGGGGTCTTAACCCCCACACACTGCACCACCCCAGCGCCACACCGCGCCACCCCAGCGCCAAACAGCTGTGCCTCCCAGGCACCGCTCTGTGCCCGAACAGGGCACCCAGGAACCCCCAGCCTACTGGGGAGCTCCCGTGAGGACACCACATCCCACCAGTGCCAACCAGCCGTGCCTCCCCAGCACTGCTCTGAACAGGGCACCCAGGAAACCCCCCCCAGACTACTGGGGATCTCCTGTGAAGCCTCCTCACACCCCTACAGTCTCACCCGGTCCTCCGGTGATTTACACAACGAACTAAACAAAAGCCTCCCCCTCCGGGGCTCCAATGACTTCTCGAAACAACAACTCGTGAAGCCTCTCAGCTCTAACATAACCTCAAGCCAACCCGGCTGTAACCCAAAATGAGCCTTGTGGCTACAACATACATCCACCGCCACCCTGGCCCTCTTCCAGTACCTCCCTACCAGGGTTCTCTCTACCCCGCATCATCATGTAGGCAGTCAGGCTGTTCCACTCTACTCGGCTCTGCTCTGCTTCTCTCTGCTCGGGTCTGCTACAGAGCTCCTGCACCTCAGGCTGCCAGATGGTAACTGCCCTGCTCTGTCCCTCTGCAGAGCTCCTACTTCTCAGGCTGCGAGATGGTAACTACTCTGCTCTGTTCCTCTGCAGAGCTCCTGCTGTTCCAGCTGCCAGAGGGGGACTGACACTGGCCTCAGACTTCTCTGTTTATAAAGGCCAAGCCCTGCCCCCTGGCGGTCAGCTGACCCACTCTGTTGCCCAAGCAACCTTCAGCTGCGCTGCCCTGCTGATTGGCAGCTAATCCTGCATCACCCCTACTAGTAGCGAGCACCGTAGTGCTCCGCTACACTCCTCCCCCCTTAAGTTACTAACCTTCATCCTACTAGTAGCGAGCACCCTAGTGCTCCGCTACACTCCTCCCCGCTTAAGTTACTAACCTTCATTAGGAGCAGGGCGCAGGAGTGCCCAGCGACAATGGCCTTATTAATGAGTTGCATCTTAAAAGGAAACTCTTGCATATTATTCTCAGTGTATGGTGCCAGCCAGCACTGAGCCTGGAAATGCTTGTATTCTGCTTTGGGTGAACCATAAGACCTAAAAATTTATTGAACACTCTCCTGTACTTTCCAGATGTTTCAAAGTCAAAACACACTTAGAAAGCTCATTCTAGATAGTGTAGGGAGCACTGTTTCTGGGACTTGGCTAAACATTTAACTTGAAGATATCAGTGAGGGACTTCACTGCATCGGGCTCATTGGTGAACATACTTTAGATTTGTATTTGATTTTTGCAGTAGAACACCAAATCTTTGACAACTATGTAGCACAATTGTATATCCCACTGGTGAATGTGTGTTGCAGGTCCCATTTATAGAGCTTCTGTTTTTTTTAGTTGAAACTGTGTCAGCTAAAAGAAATTCAATTTCCTATGGTTGTCATAGTTGAAGCCACAGATGGTCCTCTGTCCAGTATCTCACTTATTTCCACTTTTCAGTTTAAGCTTGCTGCATTATATTAAACTATTTCTCTCTCTCTCTCCATCTAGGATTGTCTGATCAGTGACAAAAGAGTCAGATTCTCAAGCTTATTGATATCATACTAAACTTTGCTCTACTTTAGGTAGAACTTCAGTGAAGTTATTCAGCCATCCACAAATGTCTATTTTGAATGCATTTTCAAGACTAATGGAAACCTTGTCACAAGCAAGTCTGAAATTCTGTGAGTGGTGAATTACTGACATTCCTAAAAGTGAATATGAAGATATTTCATTCAGATTGCACTATGTCCACTTCTTTCACTGCTTCAGGTGCTGTCAGTTTTGACAGCCTGGGTGATGAATGGGGTGGGTGCTGACAGGTGAAGAGAAGGGGCTAGAGGGGAAAAAAAATCTTTGGGATTGGAGTCTAGTAATATTACATTTTTGGTTCTATGAGCTCAAATGAGTAGAACTTGTGAACAAATATACTGCAATGAGAGCTGTTATACCCATACAGCAAGCTCGGCACTGCTGCAGCCCATACTGTACACAAAACTAAGTAGTGAACATAAAACCAAAACAGCAGATAGATATTGCAGAGAAAGGGGAGTACTTAGGAAGTTTGACCATAGGCTGGTCAGAATCTTTGTCATGGAAGCAGGAAAACCAAAACTCAAAATACAATTTACTGTTAGTTTAAGGATGCAAGTGGAAATAAAGTCTGGTAGGATATGTCCATGACGAATGATACCTTAAGGGAAGTCTGCTAATTACTGCATAAATAAAATCAGATATGCTGTATTAAAGTAGTGAAATAACTCATCTATTTGTGAGTAAATACAGTCTGGCACACTTTACAGCCAAACTTCCATGGGCAAGCACGAAGTGCTCTACCACCTTGCCCACCTCAAGAATAACCAGTTATTCTAGCCCAAAAGGAGTAGGGATGGATGTGAGGCACTTGATTCCAACCATTATGACTCAGTGGGTGCATCTACCAATACCATTAAGGTGATGTAATAAACTTGGGCACACTTCACATTGGAGGAAACTGTCCCTAGGCACAGCATTAACAACTGCACCTGGTACTGCAGCACTTTGAGCCAGAGTGGAAGAGCCCTGGGCTGGCAGGGGTCCAGGAGGTCAGTCCTGGGCTCTAGGTGGCAGCAGAAGGCTGCCTGGGATAAAAGAGAGCTAAAATGTGGGGCTAGGTGGCAGGCAGCCCTGCACTTTAGCACCCTTGTGCCCCATCCAGCCCCTGCACCGCCTACACATGCATTTCAGTGCATTCAGGTACTCTGCCATAAGATAATATGGGGACAGTACTATCTAACAGCAGAGTTAATTAATTTACTGTACCCTAATACTGGTGTATGTGTAGTCTGTGACACTTTACTGCAGAGCTAATTAGTTTACTCCACAGTAAAGCACATATGTAGATACACCCAATAAGGACTATGACACTTTGGTCTCCGTATTCAGCCTAAAAAACAGGAAAGGAGTTACAAGGACAAAAATAAACAGGAAAAAACCCTGTAAAAAGTGGCACTACAGAGTTTCTATTTTTAACTCTCCTTCAATTATATATCCTTTACTCAGATACAACCCATTCTATTGTATGTTTGACATAGAAAGAGATCAGCAGCAGCACACATGGAATTAGAGGTATCTGGCACATGGGTATTTCAAGTTATATTGTTAAGTCAATCAGCTAATAAGTGTTTGTGAGCTCAGTCACTTTAGTTTCTTACAGAGAATTGTCCATTTTCACTGGCAGTAATTAATATTTTTTGACCACAAAAGCTTGAGTGCTTAGCCAGTGGAAGCACACTTGACACTTGCCATAAGAGTCTTAAAGAGTTCAATCTGTTTAGTTTATCAAAAAGAAGATTGAGAGGTGACCTGATTACAGTTTATAAGTACCTTTAAGGAGAGAAAATACAGGGTACTAAAAGGCACTTAATCTAGCAGAAAAAAGCATAACAAAAACCAATAGTTTGAAGCTGAAGCCAGATAAATTCAGAATAGAAACAAGGCATAAATTTTAACAGTAAGAGTGGATTACAACCAAAGAAAACTACCAAGAGACATGACAGATTATCTACCGCTTGCTGTCCAACTCTAGACTGGAGATCTTTTTCAAAGTTTTGCTTTTGCTAAAGCTTTAGTTGAAAACAAGTTATTTGGCTCAACTGAGGGCTAATTAAGGGCCTTGGCAAAGGTTTCCTGTATAATGCCAGAAAATTGTGGGATGTTGTGATGTCATAATCAGGGCATTTTTAGTCACAGGTGAAGGTTTCCTGTTGTTTGAGACCTGCACAACTGTGATTTGCCACTATAGACCTGGTGAGCAAGGGCATGGAGGGGAACCAGGACTCTATCCTTGCCCTATGGTGGGAAAGGAGTGGGGACGGTGCCATGTAGCTCAGAGGCAGAGAAACCAGCATGGGGTCTTCCCTCCCTCTGTATCCAGCAGGAACCCAGCTAGAGCAGAGGGTGGGAGGGGAACAAATGTTAAAAAACTCTTTGAAGTGAAGTTGGGGTGGGGAGAGATGTATAGAGAAAGAAGTGAAAAAAGATTTAAAATAAATGAAAGGACTTGGGATGTCTTGGGATGTCTTGGCATGTCTTGGGATTGGGTTGGCATTTGGAAGTGGTACCCCAGTCTCCCATGTCTAGTTACACAACTGCCCTCCTACAAGAGGGTAGTAATAGTTGTTTGGTTCAGAAAGAGTTAGATGAACTTGGGTGCTCTGATCTGCCATATATTTAAACTTGGGCACACCATGGGCAACTAAATGAAACAGATTCAGGCACTACCTGAGGCCTGAAGAAATTTTTCCTGGTCTGCATAGCTCCTTCATCTTGGGCATCATTTTCTTATTCTCTGTAACTATGGAGGAAATGCGTACTGGGTGCATCTTCACATTAGTTACTGCACATTTAGTTTAGTACTTGCTTAATGAATTACGTTAAGAGACTTAATGGTGGGAGTCTACTACAGACCTCCCAACCAGGGTGAGGAGCTTGACCAGGATTTCTTGGGTCAGCTCACAGAGGTAGTGAAGGCTAAAGATGTGGTAATCATGGGGGACCTGAACTTCCTGGACATCTGCTGGGAAGAGCAGTCAGCCAGGTCTGAATGCTCGCGTAGGTTTTTAGACAGTGTGCAGGACCTCCATCTAACCCAGGAGGTGCACAGCCCCACCAGGGGGGACGCTTTGTTGGACCTAGTGCTGGCCACGGGTGATGACCTGGTGAGGGGGCT
>NW_017729034.1:90555948-90560765 GCF_001723915.1 Gavialis gangeticus
GGTGCTGGCTCCTACCCTGGGGGTTTTTAAGAGGAGGTTGGATGAACACCTTGCTGGGGTCGTTTGACCCCAGTACTCTTTCCTGCCATGGCAGGGGATGGGACTAGATGATCTTCTCAGGTCCCTTCCAACCCTAGAAACTATGAAACTACTAACTAAATGCACAGTAACTACAGTTACTGCACAGTATTGCTGGTGCACATTTTTTTGTGACTCTTACTCCAAAGTCGCATAATAATATTGCACAGTAGCTTATTAGCACAGTTTTTAACTGGCACACTACTGTGCAGTGTTATTAGGCTACTGCACAGTAAGTATCTGATGTAGATGCACCTGCTATGCAATACATACCATACAAACTATGCAGATCAGAAAACTTTTTTTCCTCGGCCCTATATGGAGGCTCTATTTCATACCAGAGCTTACAATCTCTAACTAAAGGGAACACATAGGGCTCCTTGATAGTGAAGGAGTCCTAATAAATAATTATTTGGACGTGTGAAATAGTCGTCTTACCTGGTATCTTATGCCTTTTTTAAATGAATGTTAATGATAAAATAGAAAAAAAAGTATTTTTTAGCCACAAAACAGAAATTGTACAGGCAGAGCTGCACCATAAGCTCTCTTACATTATTCATCCAATAGACTTTAACAGTACCCTAGAGTACCCGCACCAGTGATACAGTAGCTCAGTCTCCAAACCCATTCAGGCCTTGCTTTATCTTGTGAGAGAGCCAACAAGGAGCTAATTAGACTTATTTGCACTGGTGGTTTTGTAACATGAAAGCTTCTCTGACTGGAACTAAAACATGAAACCACTGATATATTTCATATTGTTCAAATAGTCACTACAAACCAAGGTCATATATAAACTTGGTAAGCAAGGCTTAACATCCCATTCTTTGCCCCTTGCACCATTCTGATGTCTTTTGTTCACCTATTTGTATAGTTATTAAGAGTCAGACACTAAGCTGGAGCAAAATGGTATTGTTCCATTCAAGTCAGAGAAATTAGGCCAATTTATGCTAATTAAGTAAGTATCTGGTCCCATATTTTTAGCTTACCTGCCCATAGACAAGGGCACCAATTTCCCATGCTCCCACCCACTGAAATGTCCTAGGATTAGGACTGGCCTTGTTCTATATATGATAGTAGCAACAATAATGCTGACAAAATAATTCAGTAACTCACAGCCAAATGGAGATGTAATTTGCAGATTTTAATGAATAGGTGAATTCAGAAGAGTATGAACATTTATAAATATGAAATGCAGTGCTAGATCACCAGCTGATTTCCAGTTTGCATGGCCTCACTGGCTTCAATATATCTAGGTCAATTCATAGATATATTGATGATCTGGCTCATAGTTTTTCAATTTTCACAGAACTGACCAACCTACTTAACTTTTTGTTTTATTGTTTTTCAAATAAGGAATAATGTGTGTTCAAGCAACCTCTCTGCGCATTTTGTATACATTTTAATATATACTCTTTGTACTCTTAAGTTCTACATTTACCTACCCCTCCTAATGGTATTGTTCCTAGGAGGCAGAATGTCCTTAAACTGCCTTTAACTGTTACTTCCATAGAGCTTCCCCAACCACTAAGAAAAGACAATTCAAACAGCACAGAAAAACTGAATAAAACTGACTATCTAAATGTCAGTGTGCTCCAAGTACCATAATGTGGTCCTGGTAAATCCTCTTCTGCCCACCTTTTATTTTAATGTTTGCTCCATTGCCATTTCATGTTTCATATATATGGATTCTACAAAGAAAACAGAAGCAAGAAATTATTTAAAATTAAGGATGCTGTGATGATTGTATACTTCCTGTTTCTGTCACATACAGCATGTGTAGGCCAGCTATTTTTCAACCAAAATGTGCATAGATTTGATGACTACTAACCTAATGAACTGGGCTGACCTACACTAAAAACAACTTATGTTAATACAATACCAAAAAGGGTGTTTGATTTAGCAAAATCTTGAAACACATGCTTCCTCATTAAAGCCAATGGAACTTAGACATCTGTTTATTGTTATGCACCATATTTAAATGCTTTTGTTTAAAAACCTAATCTGCTGAATCAGGATTATTATTAAATATGTACCAACCAGTAAACAAGGGATGCGATGCATGGGAATAAAATTCTACCATTTTGCAAAAATCTTTTGTGGTCATTGTACAAGCATTTTTGTCACACCTTAGACTTAGTTCAGACTCCAGCAAAGCAGGTAAACTGCTAACCTTCCTTGATTCCTCTTTCAATTATGTAGAATTATGAGTGTTTGCAGTAGTTTTAGCTATATGACAATACTGCTATTGGCTGTTGTTTCTCAACAGGTCAAGACACACCATTAGACACACAAAAGAGAATGCCAAAGTATTATGTTGATTAGTGTACTCTATAGGCCTAAAATAAAATTAGCCAGAGATTACAAAATATCAATGCATGACTGTTTTAGATAGATTGAGCCTCAAAAAAGACAGACAGAGAGCAAGCTAGCCTAAGGAGCTAGAGTGACAAGTTAGGGATATTGGATACAAGATGAGTATGGGTAGTTATCCTTACAGTAACTAAGATCAGTCAAGAAGAAGTCCCCTGTACCCCAGCAGAACAATTAAATGTAAACCAAGGAAGTGAACTTAGCCATTCCCATTTCTCTGTGAGGAAGAAAAAAGGGCCAAGTTTAGAAAGTGGCAAGGAATGGGAAAAAGTAACGGTGGATAAATATTTGCACAAAATACTTCTGGAGATTTTTTGTAGTTAAGCATCTTCTATTAACTGGATCCTGCTCCAATTAAAAATGCGATGAAAGAGCTCAAGAATGAAATATGAAAAAGATTTACCATAGTTTCCCCAGGACTGTCAAGAACAATAGGAGTGAAAGGGATGCTTGACCTAGAGAATGGAGGGTGAACATTTTTGTTTGGTTTTGTTTAATTGTATGTAATTGTATCCAGGGATGCAAGGAAGGAATCAATTGGCTTGTCTGTTTCAAGGGACTAGGACAAATTTCCTCTTTTCAGAACCAGGCTGAAAATCTTTCCTATGTCTGAGGAAAACAGAAAAAAGAATCAGCTACAAAACAAGGGACTAGAGAAAACAGCATAATTAAAAACAAAAGATTCAACTTATAACAATAATAACTACATTAAAAACTGTAAGCAAGCTCCTGACCAGCTCCAGCATTGGCACTGTGCTCATCAAAGCAAGATCACCAATGTGCCTCAGGAAATAGGGCAATCCTCCACCATGGTTCCCACACGTGAGACTGTAAGGAGTATGCAGACAAAAAAACCCACATGCAGACTTTCTGCAGGGAAGAACTATTAAAAACAAACAAGGAACCAAAAATGGGAACATGCTCTGTGATACACAAGATCATGGGATCTGTGCCAGACAGTGCAGGATTGATGCAACAATCCAATGGCCCTAAAATACCTTTGAGAGTTCTGAGTGCAGATACAAGATATTGCCCACTCCCAAAATAAGATACCATGTGGGGAGGGACCACGCCATTGCTAACTGCATCAACTCTTTCATGTTATTGTTACAAGTTGCCCAGCTGTACAGCTCATTGATTTTACAAAGTCAAATTAATAGCAGTTTTCTTTCTGACCCTGCATCCTTTCCCTTAAGCAGAGATATTTAGTTAATCATTACTGCCATCACCTTATTCGCAATGTCTATGCATCCTTTACCTTGGTATCTGGTGATTTCTTGAGAAAATTAGAAAATAGGTTAACAGGGAGAAAGTACTTGCTGCTGTTTCTTAAACTTCCCTAAAAATAATAAATTTGCTCACCATTCACCTCACATAAATTCTTGCAACTCAAATATATTCTACATCTCAGAGGAGTATGCAAGAGAAAGAAAGAAGGATTTGCTGAAGACTCCAGTGGCTACTTTCTGCTTATTCACAATGAGAAATCACTGACATTTTCTCCCTAAAGTGCAGGAGAACAAATGATACTAAGTAGCCACAGGCTTGCTTTGGTTTCATTAATCAGTGCTTCAGTTCCTTGAATTTCTCTGCCCAAACTAATTCGTTCAATCAGAAAAATCACTAGAGAATAGGCATAAAAACACATGACAGGGCAGCTAAGCAAGTCTTCAGTATATATTGTACCATATTAATATATTTACAAGCAACATTGTGGGAAGTAAAGTGAAGTTTAGGGGCAATGTATTTTATAGGATCAACTGAACAGTTGGGAGAGATATTAGACAAGCTTTTGGACTCCGGAGGAAGAGCGCTTTGTGCATGAATACTTGTCTAACATGTTTCCCTACTATTCAGGTGGTCTAATAAAATATATTGCCAAAAATACCCCAAACAAACAAACCCCTGCTCCCTTTTTCGATTTAAATTTGGATCTTTAATCAAGGAGAAATCTCAGGTCCAAAAATGGGAAACAGTTGAGTGTTCACCTGAGATGTAGAAAAGTAGATTTGAGCATCTGTTCTGCTTCACTTAGAGCATGGACCACATCTTGAGTATCCCCCATCTTGGGCAGATGTCAAAAGCAGTAGTCCAGTGGTCACCAAATGGTTGATCTTAAGTGACTGGTGGATCCTGGAGCCTCTTAAAGTTGATCCTGGGCTGGTGGGGCTGAGACTGCACATGCATGCATGCATGCATGTGCACCCCCACAGCCCCAGCCCAGCAGGCCAGTTGGTGTAAGATGGAAGAGACAGAGGCCCTGGGGGACCATGCAGCAGGGCTCAGGGCACAAAGTCTAGTTTTCAGCAACAGCTGCCTCCACTGCACATTGATTGGGAGGCATGTGTCCCCCCCCCCCCCAATGGGGG
>NW_017729034.1:90560939-90562763 GCF_001723915.1 Gavialis gangeticus
TCTCCATGCAACTTGGTTTGGGGGCCTGTTGCCCCCCCCCCCCAATGTGGGACAGCTCTGAGGGAGGGAGTGGGGCAGGGGAAGGGGCAAGCCCTTCACAGCCAGCTTGGGTTGGGGGACAGAACCATGAGTGACTCATCCAGGGGGTGCAGGGAGGGAAAGCACACATCCTGGGAGGGAATGGGGAGGGCTGTGGGTTAGGACTGGCTAGCGCCGACTCTTTCCGGCTGAGCTGCAGTGGCGATGCGAGCAAGGCCATGCGGGGGTTGAGCATAGCTTAAGCAACCACCAGTCCCAGCACCAGTGGCACCCACCCCATGTGCAAGCATGGGCCAGACTTGGCAAGAACATCCCAGCACAGCCTGTCCCCCTCCCCTCTGAAGGACTTGGGGGTTGGGCTCTGGTGGGCATGGGGGAGGGCAGGCTGCAGCTGCAGGCTGGAAGGCTTCTTTGGGCTGTTCTCACTGGCCCTGGCCTGCACTTCTGCTTGGGACAGGTGGTGCCGGTTGCGCGGCTACAGCCCCCACCCCTGTGGCCTCGCTCCCAGTGCTGCTGCTGCTGCCGCAGCCTGAACAGAAAAAGCTGGTGCCACCCCGGCCCCAGCCCACAGGCCACACTGGCAGTTCCAGGAGCACATCCCCCAACATGCCATGCCCTCCCAGGCTGCATGCTACCCCTCCCCAGATCAATGACCCAGCATTGACGGAGGGAGTGGGGCTAGGGCCAGGACCTCAATCTGCCCCACTCCCCCCACGGCTCTTTCCCCTCCCCCCAGACTTACCTGCTGGGCTAGGGGGAAGAGTACATCTTTGGTTCCTTTTAAATTCCAAAAGTGATCTCGAACCTAAAAAGGTTGGAGACCACTGCACTAGGCTCTAGAGCTAGTCTTACACTGTTGATGGAGCTGTCTAACTCTGTATGACTTAATAGGTATTAGAAAAGAGAGCAACAGTGCACAATCTTATATTGATTATGTTTAATGTGAAGCTGGGTGTCTCACATTCTATGTTCATACCAGGCTATTGGCTACTCTGGGGGAGTCTTGCTTTCATAGTTTCATAGTTTCATAGTTTCTAGGGTCAGAAGGGACCTGAGTAGATCATCTAGTCCGACCACCTGCCATGGCAGGAAAGATTACTGGGGTCAAAAAACCCCATCAAGGTGTTCATCTAACCTCCTCTGTAAGACCCCCACGGTAGGAGCCAGCACCACTTCTCTTGGAAGTTGGTTCCAGTTCCTAGCTGCCCTGACCGTGAAGTAGTGCCTCCTGATATCTAGCCTAAACCTACCCTCTGCCAGCTTGTGACTGTTATTGCTGGTCACTCCTGGAAATGGTCGGGGGAACAGGGACTTCCCAATGCCTGCTGATCCCCCCTGACTAGTTTGTAACAGGCCACTAGATCCCCCCTCAGCCTTCTCTTGTGGAGGCTGAACAGGTTCAGGTCCCATAGCCTCTCCTCGTAGGGTCTGCCCTGCTGCCCCCTGATCATGCGAGTGGCCCTCCTCTGGACCCTCTCCATGTTGTCCACATCCCTCTTGAAGTGCAGCGCCCAGAACTGGACACAGGACTCCAACTGTGGCCTGACCAGTGCTGCATAGAGGGGGAGGATCACCTCCTTGGACCTGCTCAAGATGCATCTGTGGATGCATGAGAGGGTACGGTTGGCCTTCCTGACTGCATCCCCACACTGCCGGCCCATGTTCATCTTGGAGTCAATGATGACTCCAAGATCCTTTTCCACCTCTGTACTGACAAGAAGGGAATTCCCCAGCCTGTAGGTATGGTGCTGGTTGTTCCTCCCCAGGTGCATCCTTTTGCACTTG
>NW_017729034.1:90562840-90563569 GCF_001723915.1 Gavialis gangeticus
CCTATAGTTTCCTGGGTCCTCCTTCTTCCCCTTTTTGAAGATGGGAACCACATTGGCCCTCTTCCAGTCCTCTGGCACCACACCAGAGCACCACGGGTGCTCGTAAAGCCGTGCCAGGGGTCCTGCAATGACCTCAGCCAATTCCTTTAGTATTCCTTTACTGGCATTTTTTTGTGCAAAACTTTAAAAAATGATTTTTTGAAACCCTGACTTTTTTTCATGAAATAAGGCTATTATTTTCCCAAAGCCTTCTCAATAAAAACAAAATGCAAAAGAAAAGAAAAAGGAAAAATGAGACTTGAACAGATGGAGATTCTGAATTAATATGTAATATTACAGGGAAATACAATAGATGTCAGGGTAAACAGATAGTGAAGATATGGCAACTGAGAGGAAAGGTGTAGAGATTCTGAGAAGGAGAGCATTAGGACTGTGCGAAATTTCACCTACTGTTTTGTTTTGACACTGTTTCAACTCATTTTGAGCTCAAAACAGTGAAATCAAAATGAAATGAAGGACTTCAAAACAGCTTTGAAACAGAACAAGGGCAGTTGAAATGTTTTAAAAGTTTTGAAATGTTTCAAGTTTTGAAGCAGCCAGCTGGGTGGGAGATAGGAGAACCATGGCTGTGCTTCTAATGGCTCCACAGCCCTATGTGGCTCAACCTGGTGGAGAGTGCAGCCCTGGCTCTCCCCACTCCTGCAGCCAGGCTGCGCTCAGTGGGGCTGG
>NW_017729034.1:90563596-90572577 GCF_001723915.1 Gavialis gangeticus
AAGCCCTTCAAATTCAGAAATATCTTCAAGTTGTTTTTTTCATACATGGTTTCTCAGTCAAGGAGCTGTTGCACCCTTGGGTGTTGTGAAATCCTTTTAAAGGTGCCATGGGGTGCAAGGAGGTTAGCATACGATTGTCTAAGCCAGTCACTCCTTACTATCAAGCCCTTCTGTGAGGAGGTAAATACCATTAAAAAAAAAACAGTTTTAGAAATTGAGAGTCATTCAATTAAAAATAAGTTATTTACAGCTGCCAAGTGTCTAAAAAGTTGAGAATAACAGAGTGGACAAAAGGGGCGGGGGTGTAGTTCTCTATGTTAAGGAAAGCTACACATCCCTGAAAGCTGACATTGGCACCCAGGGAGGATGACTCAAGACCCTCTGGGTGAAAATCCATGGGAAACATAGCACAGGGGACACTACAGTGGGAGTCTACTACAGACCCCCTACCCAGGATCAAGAACTCGACCAGGAGTTCTCCAGGGAGTTGGATGAGGCTGCATGCTCCAGGTGCATGGTTGTCATGGGAGACTTCAACTACCCAGAAATCTCATGAAAAGAGTGCTTGGCCAAATTCAAGAAGTTGCAAAGCTTTTTCTCATGTGTGGATGAGCTCTATTTGATGCATGAAGTCTACAGACTGACGAGAGGTAAAGCACTGCTCAACCTGGTACTGGCAACCAGGGCCAACCTTATCAGTGACCTAACAATTGAAGGGAAGCTGGGTGACAGTGACCACAAACTAATAACCTTCACCATCCACCATAAAGCTGGCAAGTCAGTCAGTAATACAGAAGTCCTTGACTTCAGGAAAGCTGACTTCAATAAGCTAAGGAGGCTTGTCAGTGAGGCCCTAAGGGCCACAACCCAAAGGGGAGGGGAGTGCAGGATGAGTGGTTGCTCCTCAAGGGAGCAATCCTGGATGCACAAGCAAAGTCAATCCCATCTTGGAGGAAAGGCAGCAAAAGTGCTCAGCAGCCCCCTTGGCTTTCCAGGGAACTAGAGGACCTCCTGCATCTTAAAAGAAAGACCTACAAAGGACGGAGGACTGGATCCACCACCAAAGACGAATACTCTGCTCTGGTTCAGACCTGCAGAGAGCAAACCAGGAAAGCCAAGGCTGCAACGGAACTCCAACTAGCTATAAATATCAAGGACAATAAAAAGCCTTTTTTTTAGATATGTGGGGAGCTGAAGGAAAAGCAAGGGAAACATTGGACCCCTTCTAAACTAGATGGAACAACTGACAACTGATGCCCATGAAAAAGCGAACTTGCTAAATGCGTACTTTGTATCAGTTTTTCACCAATCCCATGGGACCCCTCCTGCCCACTACGGGACAGGGAGGCCTGGGTGAGGGAGATCCCTTACCCTCCATCAATGCTGACCTCATGAAGGAACAACTTGAGAAGCTGGATACTTTCAAGTCAGACAACCCTGACAGTTTACACCCCAGGATAGTCGAGGAGCTGGCTAGCATCATAGCTCAGCCTGTGGCACAGATCTTAGAAAACTCCTAGTGCTCTGGTGAAGTTCCCAAAAATTGGAAGAAGGCCAATGTGGTGCCTATCTTCAAGAAAGGGAGGCAAGTGGATCCGGCAAACTACAGGCCCATCAGCCTGACCTC
This sequence comes from Gavialis gangeticus, assembly GCF_001723915.1. Taxonomy (NCBI): domain Eukaryota; kingdom Metazoa; phylum Chordata; order Crocodylia; family Gavialidae; genus Gavialis; species Gavialis gangeticus. Next base: position 90,565,224 of record NW_017729034.1, read on the forward strand.
TATCCCAGGGAAGGTCTTGGAAAAAATTATCAAAGAGGCCATCCCTAACACACTGGCTGATGGCAACATCCTGAGGGATAGCCAGCACAGATTTGTTGTGGGTAGGTCTTGCTTGACCAATCTCATTTCCTTTGATGACCAGGTGACCTATCACCTGGACAAGGGAGAAGAGATTGATGTCATCTATCTTGACTTCAAAAAAGCCTTTGATCTGGTATCCCATGATCACCTCTTAGCAAAACTGGCCAACTGCGGCCTCGGCCTCACCACGATCTACTGGCTGGAGAATTGGCTCCATGGTAGGACCCAGAGGGTGGTGGTTGATAGAAGTCAATCGTTGTGATGTGCTGTGACCAGTGGGGTCCCTCAAGGCTTTGTCCTAGGGCCTATACTATTTAACATCTTCATTAATGATGTAGACATTGGTGTCAGAAGCAGACTGGCCAAGTTCACCGAGGACACCAAACTCTGGGGTAAAGCATCCACCCCTGAGGACAGGAAGGTGATCCAGGCAGACTTTGACAGGTTCAGGAATTGGGCGGATGAGAACGTGATGGTGTTTAACACCGAAAAATGCAAGGTTCTCCACCTTGGGAGGAAAAACCTGCAGCATGCTTATAGGCTCGGCAGTGCTGCACTGGTTAGCACTACAGATGAAAGGGACTTGGGGGTCATGATTGACCACAAGATGAACATGAGCCTTCGATGTGATGCTGTGGCTAGTAAAGTGTGCAAAATGCTGGCCTGCCTCCATAGATGCTTCTCAAGTAAATCCCAAGATGTCATTCTCCCGTTGTACTTGGCCTTGGTGAGGCCGCAGCTGGAGTACTACATCCAGGTTGGGGCTCCACAATTCAAAAAGGATGTGGAGAACCTTGAGAGAGTACAGAGGAGAGTCACATGCATGATTAGAGGTCAGAAATACAGACCTTATGATAAAAGGCTGAGAGCCATGGGACTCTTTAGCCTGGAAAAGCGCAGGCTCGGGGTGATCTAGTGGCCACCTATAAGTTTATCAGAGGTGCTCACCAGGATCTGGGGGAACATCTGTTCACCAGAGCTCCACAAGGGATGACAAGGTCAAATGGTCACAAACTTCTCCATGACTGCTTCAGGCTGGACATAAGGAAGAACTTCTTTACTGTCAGAGCCCCCAAGGTTTGAAATAGACTGCCGCCGGAGGTGGTTCAAGTACCTACCTTGAACGCCTTCAAGAAACAGTTGGATATTTATCTTCCTGAGATCCTATGATCCCTGCTGACTTCCTGCCCCTGGGGCAGGGGGCTGGACTTAATGATCTTCCAAGGTCCCTTCCAGCCCTAGCATCTATGAATCTATCATTTACTAACTGGGCGAGAAGAAGACTCCTCTCCCAATATCCCATGGAAAGGAAAGACAGTCACACCATTTCTTCTACCACTACTTCTAGTGGAAACCTGCTCATATGTATCATCAGATGCTTTACAGTGCGGACTAATAATGAACCTAGCAATGAAACAATGCTGGAATTCCATGAGATTTGGCTGGATAATAAACACATGCAGTTTAGTTCTTATAGAGATGTAATAGGAGTTCTTATTCTTGGATATATTAATACCTCTTAAGAGGATTCAAAGAACCCTTAATTTTGAACTGCCTTGGCATCACATTTTCAAACAAGTTCTTAAATTGCTGTCTGCAGATTTTATTAAAAGATTGTGCAAAAAACATTTGTACATGTAACCCAGACAACTGTACCTTTAACTACATATTTTATATCAACATTTGGCTGCAGGCACAAATAGTAGAAGCTCAGTTAATTTAGACCTTTGTGTTGCTTTCACATTAGGAGCATTTCACACATTGAGTTGTGCAATATTGCTTTTTTTAAGGGAATGCACGTCGTATATTACACACACAGACCAACTTCACAGTGTATGTGTATGTATATAAAGAAACATATGCAAGCTTTTGCATTTTTATCCTCTGTGTTTTGGGAAAGAGTATTTTTAACCACAGCTGCTTTAAAACAATCCCCGTACAGTTGCTAAACAAGATTAATAATATATTTCTTATATGAATTATTTATTTTTCTAATATTTAACCAGAAAAAATGGAGGTCTTTTTGGCATTTCACACTCAAATATTTCCTGGAACAAGTGGAAATTATAAAGATAAAAATGCCATGTTTAACATATTCTAAAATCAGGCTGCTATTGCATACTATTTTAAGACTTGCATCCCCAAGAGAAGCCTCTAATTTCTTGTTGAGAAATAGAAAGACTCAAAATCAAGTAATTATTCTTTTCATGGCTATTCGACTTTTGGGGCTTGTGTACCCTAGGAGACTAGGATGTAGAGAGTCCGGAAACCTAATTATCTCATTTTATGAAATCTGTCATTCATTTATGACTCAAGCCATCTTTCTCTAATTAAGAGTTTCAATACAATCTGTTTACATAGTCTCAGCATAAAAGCTAAAATATTCTACAATTCTAATTTTCACTTAACTACAACAAGCTTTCAGAGTTCTTGAATTTGGGAATTAGAAACAGGACTGAGCTATACAATGCCCCCACTCCTCCCCCCACCCAAAAAAACTCCCTCCCTCCCCCTGCAAAAAACCCTGATTTTAAATTTGACAGTCTGGAGCAAGGTTTCCATGTGGCTTATTGTTCAGATGGGGACCATCCAAAATCCTCTGTTGTAAATTAAGATTTCAAACCCTATAACCCTTTCAGGAGCCAAGGGCTACTTTCCCCAAAAAATAATATATTATTTTTAAATAAAAATAAGAACTACCACCACCACAACCACTTCTCTCTGGAATATAGTTGTTGTTGTTTGCTTAGACTTTATACTAACAACCAAATATTAGTCTATTGTTACTGACTTCGGTAGTAGATAACACATTAATATTTAGGTTTATCCTGATTTACATCATAGAAGATGTGTCTATACAAGATGCTTTGCTGCTTAGTAGACTAATCTATTGCACAGTAAAGCATCACTATCTATACATGCATAGTAGGATTTACTGCACAGTAAATTAGTTTGCTGCACCATTGGCTAGTACCTGTAAATACAGGCACTAGATTAACTATTCATAAGTTATTGCGCAGTAGCACTCATGTAGACGCTCACCAAATTTACTCCTGGCCAGCCATACCAGCAGGGGGACACAGGGGATAGAGGAGTTCTCTGACCCCCGTCCTGGTGCTACACAGCTCCTGGCTCTCCCCCCCACCCCTGCCAGGAGCTGGGAACCAATCAGCACTGGGATGGGGCCATTCTCTGCCACCCTGTCCTAGCGCTGCATGGCTCTTGGTTCCCTACAGGAGCCAAGAACAGATCAGTACTGGGATGTGGTCATTCTCTGCCCCACCCCCACCCCAGCACTGTGCAGCTCCCAGTTCCCCACAGGAGCCAGGAGCCAAGCAGGACCAGGACTGGGGAGCAATCTGCTTTCCTGCTCAGCTGGGGGTTCACTAGCATTTGTCCCACTTGAAGGGCAGCTGCTGTCCAGAAGTTGCCCCACTCCTGGGGTAGCTACCAGCAAGCCCCTGCCTGGGTGGGGAAACCCCACTGAGTAAGAGGCTTACTGGCAGCTGTGTCTCCTGATATGCATGGGGCTGTGAGAGCTCTGCTGGTTGCAGTGGCAGCTGTCTCCCAGCCCCATACACATCAGGACCACTCCTGATGTGCATGGGGCCAAGAGACATCTGCCACTGCAGCTGGCCGAGCTCTCACAGCCCCATGCACATCACAACTGGACCCATTTTCTTTGATGAACTGCTTTGATGAGAAGCAACTTGTGAAAAAATGTTTCTGATACCATGTTATTATAGGAATGTGATAACGTTAGGTAAACCATTACATAATGTGTAGTGTTTGCCATCATTTAATCACTTGATAATTTATAAAATTTAAGCCAATTAACAAAGGAACAGCAAATTTTCCACTGGCAAAGACTAAAGTATTGAAAAATTGTGTTGCATACCTAAAAGATAGCTAACAAACAGGGAAAATGTACTTGTGAATTTTATTGCCTCATTTCCTAGAGAAAAGGAATCCCCAGTAGAGGAGTCAGTCTATTGACAGAATAAACAGACAGCAAATGCCAGGAAATTTTGGCACCATATAAATGTATACTGTATTATGCTTCTTTTCCCCAACAGTAAACAGTATCTTTCTACAGAAGCAGGCAGACTACAATAGCCAGACCCCAAACTCCTCTGAAAGGATATTCCAGTTTTGAAATGCCTCGGTAACTCAGAACAAAAAAAGAGAAATGATGGCCCCAGCCACAGGTTTTACTATCAAATGAGTCCTAGTCACCTAACCCTACCCTCTTATTGTAGAAGAGATAGTTTAAAGTGCTCTTTCCAGAAAATGCTGGAGTTATGTGAGAAAAAAATATTTAAAGTTTCTCATAAACTTATCTTGTTGGGGATATATTATTGGCCACATGTTGGGCAAATATAGTATGTGGGAAATATAGTATTGTTAGTCACTACTTATCAGGGGAATAATACATCAAGGGCTCAGCAAACAACTGTTCACAAGGGCACCCATGGGGAAAACCAGGAGTAATGGTCACAAAATCCTGGAAGACCATTTTAGGCTTAACACTAGGAAAAACTTCTTCACACTCAGGGTGTCCAGATTGTGTAATAAGCTCCCTTCAGAGGTGGTGCAATCACCTACCCTGGAAATCTTCAAGAGGAGACTAGACAGTCACCTTACTGGGTCACCCAACCCCAGTTGTCATTCCTGCTTGGTGCAGGGGCCTGGACCTGATGTTCTTGTGAGGTCCCTTCCAGCCCTTTACAATCTATGAATCTCGTTTCATTATTAGTGCCTTCCCTGTCTCTTCCTTCTTTTCACCACCACTATAATGCTAGAAGTTATAATTTAGAGATGCCCCCTAAGAGGAGACTGAGGGAGTTGGAAACTGTAAGATGGTGCATCAGTTAGATTGCAGCTAGAAGTTAGTTACTTGGGAGTTACAGAGAAACTAAAGTGCTGAAGAAACTTGCTTATTGCTCCAAAAATAAAACTTGCTTTTTTAAGTTCTTCTCATTCATGTATGCCTGTATTTACTGAATCCAGTAATCACTACAATAGTTATATCTGTCTCTTTTCTTTTCTCTCAGTCCCTCCTCCTAATGTAGCCAGAAGAGCAACTTCCATTCTTTTCCAGAGAGAATAACATTTCTCCATGACACCCAAACTTTCCTTTTAACTAGTCCCTCTGCTCATTCCATCTTATGCACCCTGTTTATAATGCACATTTTAATGCATTAGTGACCTATCCATCAATCATTTTTATCCCTTCTCAGCCATGCAGTATTTTTTTTCCTACATAATTGTATAGAATCAGTGGAAGATTGATTGCCATGTTTCCTATTTAGATTCCAATTTAGAAGTAAAACTATAGTATCCTAAATTCAGATCCCAGGAGAGAGCATTCCATTGGACTGGACTATTCTGGACTATATTTCCCTCTTCCCCCAAACACAGCTAAACCTTTGTATGTCTTTTGAAAGCAAGAGTGTTTGCATATGGAAGGTTAATCTGTTAAACTGATAAAGGAAGAGCAAGGAAAAAAACCAAAAAACTTCTCAACACAGATACTGAAGGTGTTGCATGTTTCTGGAGGAGCCAATGAGTTGAGGAATGGAAAGGTTACTTGCAGATGAGATATAATGTTTGCCCTTTCCCTATCCCTTCCTGCTACTATTCTACGTTTGGATTTTGGAAAAGAGGTCGTCTGTTCATTCCTAAGTCCTCATGTCATTATACAACACTATAAATAGCTTTCCACAGACATAGGAAGGAACCTTGTTGTGTTGCTGCTGTTCATGATTATGACTGACTGTACTAATGTTTTCCCTTTCAGTAATATAATCTTATTTAATAGCTGCTTCCCTCAGTAGTCTATTTATGGAAAGGATATTTAATTATATGCCTGGTTTATCATTTCTTATATTAATTACATCTAGAGGTCATGTGCTGGCACATTTAATATTTAATGTTTTGAAAATAAATTAAAATATATAATTTCAAGGTAACGTATTTCTAGATATTACAAAAGGATTACAAAAATAATTAGGTACTATATTGAAAGACTAGATGACTGAAGCAATGGTTAAAAGGAAATAGAGTCTTTCTTCTGTAGTATACCAGTTGAAATCCAGTCCAGCCTACCAGCAATAGAAATCCAATACCCAAATAGAGCTGTTTTCATTCTTTGCTAGGACTATGGAATTAACTCACACTGGTATTTTTAAAGCATCCCAAAGGTGCTTTACTCCCTTAGGTTCCTTTGAAACACCTAGCCTTGTACCTTTTATTGCTTACAGGTTATTCACAAAGCCTGAATTCTGGATGGATATATTAATACATTAAAGTTAAGGAAAGAGAGATCATTAGACAAATCAGTTTGAAGTCAGGCAGGAACAGGGCAGGGTGGCACCTTGAAGACTAACTGGTTCAGAGAGGCATGAACTTTTGTAGATGCCAGCCTACTTTGTCGGATGTTAGTTTGAGTATGAATAACCTTGTATATCTTACTTGTATTCATATGTATAGACATTCTCAAAACAAATAGTAGTAGTAGTAGTAGTAGTAGTAGTAGTAGTAGTATTCTGGCAGTGGCTACAGGTCCCAACTTTTGGAGGACTCATGCTAGACCAGGGGTGGGCAAAATGCAGCCCAGGGGCTGGATGTGGCCCACCAGGCTATTCTATCCGCCCTGTGGGGCCCCTAAAAAATTTAGAACATTCATATTTATCTGCCCCTGGCTGCCTATCATGCAGCCCTCAATGGCTTGCCAAAACTCAGTAAGCGGCCCTCTGCCGAAAATAATTGCCCACCCCTGGGCTAGATGCTGAGATCTGAGGCACAGAGAGACTTTCTAATGGCTACCTAGGAAGTTTGTGACAAAGCCAACAGCTGAAGCTAGTTCTTTTAAAACCCAGCCTACTGCCTCAGCCTTTTCTTCCTCTTAAACACTGACAATAAATTAAAACCTTAACATTTGCAAATAACAAATAAAAGGGACATAAAAGTATGAAAACAAATTTCCATGTGTGACGGGCTGGCTGGCAGTGACCTGGCCCAGGGGTTTTGAAAGGGCAAAAGATGATTGGAGGACTTGGGATTCCCTTTCCTCACCAATCTGGTAATGATTTGGCCCAGGGGTTTTGAAGGGGTAAAAGATGATTGGAGGACTTGGGATTCCCTTTCTGCACCAATCAGGCTCCAGAGATTCACCCCATGTCCCGATTAGCCCCTTGGCTCACCTGGAGGGGGATAAAAAGGGCAGCATGGGCTGACTCAGAGGAGAGATCAGTGAGGGACAACAAGGGAG
>NW_017729034.1:90577577-90609484 GCF_001723915.1 Gavialis gangeticus
ACAGTCGGAAAGAGCAGGACCTGCAGGCAGAAGTGGGACCCTCAGCAGTGCGACATGCGGTCAGCAGAACAGGCTCCCCACTGGGCTCCAGGATCCCCAAGGAGAGCCTGCAACCAGCAGGAGAGGCTCCCCTGCTCAAGCCAGGATTTAAGCAGCGACCTGAGGGGTTCCCAGCTCTGCTTCCAGCTCCTCCAATCAGAGGCCAGGCAGCTCAGCGTGAGGCTGGGCTCCGGGAAGGTCAAGACCCCTAGGAGGGTGAAGTAGTGCTGCCAGTGGTAGCTGTGTGGGAGCCTACCATGTGGGAGATTTGGTTTCAAGTCCCTGATGAAGTGACTTGGGGTGAGTGAAATAACAAGGAGCAAATCTTCTTGCAGTGGAAAGGGGCCATTGTGTTTTCTCCCCTTTCTCCCCCTCCAGGTACCAAGGCCCTATGTTTCCTTGTCATTTGACATTTTGCATTTTGTGCCCTTTGTATATTTTACTAACCCGTATCATTTGTTCTGCTGCTTGAGTTTTATATTTTGTTAACCCTGTTTTGTCTGTGATTGTAAGTGTCTAACCTTTGTTGAATCCTGCCCCCTTGGGGCATTGTAGTGTCCACTATACCCTCTGATTTATGATTGTTATGTTCCCAGTATTAAAAGGTATATGGTTAAGTCCCCATTGGTGGTCTGGCTCTGCTCTGTAGGGGAGATGAGTCCCTACACCTCCCACAGTGCTTGTGCACCTCCTTTGATCCCTTCAATTGGAGAGGGGGTACCTCTGGGAGTACCGCCCGGGTTACACATGCAAAATTTAAACAAGTTTTTACTGATATTGCTGTAATTCATTATGCCTGAACACCAACTGACAGCTGTGCAGAAGCCCACTGTACTCAAAGTGAGTTGGTAAACTAAGTCTCATCCCACCCACTTATCCCCAGAAAGAGGTGGTAACATGGTAAACTTGCTGTCTTCCTTTCCTAGATTTTCAGGGGATGGCCATATAGGCAGTTCCATTTCTTTTGTTCCTTTTCTTGGGGATGGCAAACCAATTCAGTTAACTTCAAGGCTAGGGACAGAAGTTACATATAAGCCAGTTTAAGTAATCAGAAACCGGTTTAAACTTGTAACAGAACAGAAGCTCAGAGCACATAAAACAGTTTCAAAAAGGCTGAAACTGGTTTAAGATCAATCTGGTTGAATGTAGTATCATACTTAACTGATCTGGGTCAAACTGATTTATGAAACTCCTGTCCCAGACCCCTTTCTAGTTCAAGTTAAATCAGAGTCCCCCAGCATCCCAGCATGCTTTCCAACCCTGGGCTGGGCTGACCTGTCAGCTCCAGCAGAGAAGGGTTGGGGGGAGGGTGGGGAAAGAGAGGCAGGAACCGCCCCCCTCCCACCCCCCCGGCAAACCCTAGCTGAGGTCTGTGGCCAGGGAGGGATTAAACCCCCTTTTTCCTGGTTAAACACATCTTTTCCAAGTACAGAGCTGCCCTGCTATACTTATTGAAAGTTACTACAGGCTATGACTATGGACTACAAATCCCAGAGACACCTGGAATCAGGAAGAGGAAGTGATGAGGTACCCTGAAAAGTTCTGCTGCCCTGATGCTGGACCACAAGTCCCAGAGACCTCTGGGGAAGTAGGGAGAAGTGCCAGGGAGCCATGCTCTGGTGCCCCCTGACTTCTGGCCTGAGCTCCTGCAGGCATGTGGCTGCATTTCTGGAATCAAAGGTAAATGTGTGTCCAGTTGTTTCTCAGTTTAATCTTTCCAGCTTAGACTAACCTGCAAAGGCTGAATCGATTTAGCCTCAGGCTTTTTGACTGTCTGTACTTAGCCCAAGAGGAGGTTACCAACTGTCTGCTGTCCCAGAAGTGAAACCAAGAAACATTTTTCCTGGATCTGCTTACTAGTATTTTTAAATCCCTATGGATGAAGAGTGCTGTGAGAGACCTGGAAGTCCAACCAATAGTCCTGTGCATACTGGGCACCTGTCCTTACAGAATAGGAGGACCAGTGCAATGAAGGTAACATAATGGTCACTGGATCCCACAGTGCTAGACTGAGAAATAGGGAGATCATCCATCCCATAAAGATATCCAAATGGATATGCTGCACTTCCAAGGTGACAAGCACTCCAGCTTATAGATTATCTCTTGAAAGACTAGGTACAAGAGGAAAAGAAGAGAGAAATAAGATCCTTTCAGAATATAGTTCAAAATACGTATTGCTACTTTTTGGGAGGTAACTCCAAAAGGATGTGGATGTTTGCCAAAGACAAGTCCAGTATAAACAGGGCAAGGCAAGATACCTTCCCCTATTATTTGCTAGAGTTATGTTGGGGTTCTTTGCTTAGCCCACTGTTGAGGATTGAGTTTAGGCATAGAAAGTATTTCTCCATCAGCATCACTATCCCTATATTGCAGGAACAAAGGTTGTTCAAAACAATAATTATTTTCTCTCTAGGTCAGAGCCAGATGGATCAGTGTTGCTGGAAGAAATGAAAATGCTCAAGGATAAGAAGCAATCTATGAACACCAGATAACAGTATCTCCAGCAACATTTGAGAAGAACTGATAATATGATTCCTAGAGTTAGCCTAAGAGCTTCACACAGTGTTTTCAAAATTGAAATGTTGATTTCAAAGCTCCTGCCAAGAAAGAAATGACCAAAACAATGATTTGTCAGAGGCACAGGAGAAGAAATCCATTCTGACTTTGTGTAATCTCAGCAATAGCTTTGCTAAACTTACAGTAAATAGTGAGTCATCCAGTTTCTGGTTGAAATCAAATCTAGTAGGTGGAAGTCTTTTGTCTTCAGTAGACTGTAAGCAACTTTGCCCTGCTTGCAGTGACTGCTGTTTACTTCACAGTAAAAATGGTTATCAGGCAATCCTTTGGAAGCTCTTGGCTTCCTGTGTAGCTGTCTGCAAAGAAAAAAATAATTACTGTTTCTTGGAATATTTTCTACCCTTGGAATTTCCATACATCAGAAGGAAGCTCTCAATTCTAAATATCCTTGTATGATCAAGAAAACAGGGCTGAATGACACCATGCTATACACAGCTAACTGATATATAGCTTATGTTGATCAAATGTATCTTTTCTTTAGACAGTGGGGGTTAACCTTTTCTGGTGGGTGTGCCACAAATTAATTCAACACTTTCCTCAAGTGCTACTCCAATCCCTTTCTCTGCCTGATCTCCTGTTCTGCTTCTTGCTTCCAGCCCTGTCTGCTGCTGAGCTGCCTTTCCCCTCCCCAGTCTACCACATGCCATGCAGATGCTGCCCATGTCACTTGCTAAACTTGTGCCACAGTTTGGCTACCCCTGCTTTAGGGCATTGCATACTATATATTTTTATGGCCTGTGAACTAATTTTCCTGAACAAAGTATATAAAAATTGAGGGGTAAATGAATCCAGGAATGCGATACCTGAAGCCAAAATGTAATTGGCATTTGAGTTGAACTTTTCTAAGATAATATGAAAACTTGTTTTACTTCTAGATGTAGAGCCAGAGGGAAATACTGCTGACACCAACTGGCTTTCAATGCTCAAATTCTTTGAATAAAGCATTGTGTTAAATTCCTGTCTCATTAAATCAGCTGTTTAGCTGCACTTGGTTGTACTACTGCAGTTCTGATCTACATTTACTATGTTGCCTGTAAAAACCTTGTAAGGAAAACAAGATGCCTGAACCATGAGGTATAACATGATACAAAAAGTCAGGTCAGCCACATTCTTGACTTCTTAAGTAAATTTCTACATTCTCTACTGAATACTTGTTCAGCAGTTGGATTTTTTTAAGGTTATATTAGTGTTTTGGGCAGCAAAAAGCTCCCTCAAAAATTCAGACAGCAGTTAGAGACAGTTCTGTAGCTTACATAAGAATGACACACATTCTACAGTAGTTAGCCCTAGAGACATAGTTTGGGTGCATCTACATGTCCACTTTAATACGCATTAGTCTATTTTAATGCACAAAGAGACAGATAATAGCAACTAGTGATGCAAAAAGGGAAAAAAGTAGGTTAGAAAGCAAAATACATCCAATATATGCATATAAATGCAAGAAGTATATGGAGTAAACAGGATGAACTGCCCACACCCCCTGGACAAGCTTCCTGTAGCTCCATCTTGGTTCCCACCCCGGCCCCAGGTCCCATGCACTACCCTGGCTGGGCAGTGCCCCCAGCCCCTGCCCTATTCCTTTCCTCACCATGGAGACCTCAATCTGCCCCCCATGCTCCTTTGCTCCCCCACACCCTTCCCCCCCCCACCTTAGACTTACCTACAGGGATCTGGCTGCCCGGCTGTGTTCCTGGCCACATGTGGCCATTCACGTGCATGGGGCAGTGCTAGGATTTTTTGGGAGTGGGGCTATTGCCACCCCAAAATTCTCCTTAGCCCCCATAGCCACCCCTCCCAGTGCCACTGCTGCTGCTGCCCACCTGCTCTGCTCCTGCCCACAGCTTGCAGAGGCACAGTGCTCCCAGCCCAGTCCCCACACTGAGAAGAAGCTGGCACCTCCCCTGCATCTCCTGGCAGCCCCAAACAGGAACCCCTGCAGGGTGAAATACCACCCACCTGCAAGGGGAAACCCATTGTTTTCCAAGGGAACACAGGCACCTGGGGCCCTTGATTGTCATGGGCCCCTGGGTCCAGGCTCCATTGGCCCATACATTAATCTGCCTATGGCAGGAGCCATGCCAGGTGCACCCATGTAGCCAGAACCAGCATGCAGGAACACAGCACAGCACTGACCCAGCCACATGCCATGGATTTAGGGTGGAGGAGGGGGGTGCAGGGAAAAGGGGGAAGAAAGGTTAGGTTCCCCTATCCTTTGTTCTCTCTGCCCATGGGGTGGACAATTATTTAGGTCAAAGAGTCATTTAAAGAATTTTGGTGAGCTATTGTGGGGTGATGGGGGTTGCTGACCTGGCCCATGACAGCTCACCCAAACTCCCTAAGTGGTCTTCCAGCCCAAATAACTGCCCACTTCTGATGTAAGTGTAGCTAGGCCCTGTGCTATTTTATAGGTATTTCCAAAGCTTCTGGGCTTTGCTGTTTGCCGCATGAAGCCAGGAATATTTTTCCCCCTTCTGCTGCTATGTCAGAGGCGGGTTTTCACCTTCCTTGGAAGCATTGGGTATTGATTGCAACCATAGCTGAAGATTTTGACTGGGGTGTTCTAATGCTCCTTCTAGGACTTAAACTGGGAAGTTCCTAGCTAGAGATTTTTGGCCCTCCACTCAAAGTCAGATTGATTTCCCTATTTGGAGTCAGGAAAGAACATTACACAATGATCAAACTGGTACAAACTGCAGGGGGTTTGCCTTCCCCTGTAGTGGGGGACATAATCCTCTTCCTTGGACTTTTCAGGTGTGTTTTAACAACTCTCATAAAAGCAGGTGGACATTGCCTGCTGTTGCCCCCTTCCTTCACTGTTGCATTGTTAGGGTGTTAGGTCTTGTGATGTGTCAAGGTTGGCTGTGTAGTATCACTAATAGGTCAGAGAATGGATTTGTACAGGATGGTTTGGATAGAATGATTCTGCCTCTGATGGGGGGTTGAACTAGAAGAACTCTGGAGGTCCCTTCCAGCCCTATTTTTTCTAGGATTCTATAAAGAGACCCAGAGGGATGTTGCTGAAGACCTCTATTGATGCAGGCAGGCAAAGTCTTTGTATATGTCATTCTCCTATTGTACATCAGAAAAGTCTGACCATAAAGAAGAGAGTCTGGTCTGTCTGCGTGTTGGTTCATTCCCCCTTGAAAAAGAGATGTGCCAATTTCCAGAAAAATCTGCAAAACTATCACATTTCAGTTTTTTTTAATACTTTCTTAAAACCCTGCATACAATATCTATGACACCCTCAGTACCTGATGTACTGTGACCACTAATTATCATACTGATCACTACCTTCCTACCATTATCATATGCTCCCCCTTCATAATTCTTGCATCTATCTCTTGCTTCTCATTTTATACTTACATTGTAAATGCTTCTACTATATTTGTATAGGCCCCAACATTAGAAAGGGCTTCTAAGCACTATCACAATGAATAAATTAAGTCCATCAAATCAGTTTACATAAGCCAATGAACAGTTGCTGATAAAATTTTTGGTCACGATCAGTCTTCTCAGAATTTAGACTGATAAAACACTTTATATTCAGTGATGTACTCAGGGAACTTTTCACATATCACTATTGAAAATCTAGCAAATTAAAAGGAAGTTTTTTCTTACCTTCCCTGGATTTCATTACATTTCTCTACATTTCTAAAGCTATGCCACTAGAACTTCTTTTTTACTTGTGGAACTCCTATAGTACATGATTTTGGCTTTGCAATATACCAGATTGCATTATCAAATATTTTCTAAAAGATCTTCAACCTCCTCCTCAAGCAAGTGAAACAAATTGAATACAGTGCAAACTCATAACCATCAATATACTTCAGGAGTTAACTTAATGTAAGGATGTTAAGAAGCACTGTTTTCTTTGGTTAATAACAGAGGGTGCTTCTATACAAGACCATAGGTGACTCATAGGGAGACCATGGCTGGGGCACATGCCCTCCTTGAGATTGGATGCCACTGAAGCCACCACTTGCACCCCCCACCCCTCACCTCTTACATGGCTGGCAGTGGCTGGGGGCAGTCCCCACTGACTGCCACTGATGTAACAGGCAGTGGCTCTGGGCAGTCCCCACTCACCACTCACCACCATGGTGTCCCCCCAGTTGCAGAAGGCACCAGTCGTTCATGCATGAGACATTTACTGTGGAACTGACTAATTAGCTCAGCTGTAAAAGTCTTGCATCTACACATGCAGACCTAGTAGGCCATAGGAAACTAATTAACTCTGCAGAAGGGTAGTACTTGTAAATAGAAGTACTATCCTGTTGCAAAGATTTTTACACCACAGCAGCACATGTGTAGGTACTGATGCAGCTGGCTGCAGCATGAGGGTACTTCAGTATGGGAGCTGCCTGCTGTCTAGCCCTGCACTGGAGCACCCTCCTGCCTCAGCCAACCCCTCTGCAGAACAATAAGACAGGCAGGAGCAGCCCTGAGCTGGCAGGCTAGCCCCCTGGGACCTTGCCAGCTGAGGCTGTTTTGACCTGGCTCAATGTGCTGTGGTCCCAGGCTCAATGTAAATGCAGTGCCCAAGAACAATAAACTCTGGTGCAGTAAGTGCCAGAGTTTATTGCTTTGCCTAATAGCATGTGTAGATGCACCCAGAGCATTTATGTTTGCCTGCAAAAGCAAAGGAATGCATTTCCCAACCTCACTGCTTTTTTGGAAGTGCATGCACCTGGCCTGAACCATATCCACAGGCTGATGGGTGGTGCCACTGAGAGGACTGTCAGCACATTATGGTTTATTCCCCATTCTAGGTACCTTGAACCTCACATATTTTTCTATCTTTCTGAATCCTGAATCCTGGTTCCTGTCAGGAAATGCATGTAATTCCCAAATTTTATATTTAAAGTTATAAAAAAATGTATAGGTATATAAAATATTATGCTTCATGCTGAAACCAGTCTCTTCTAGGAATTGGGATGAAATATTCATAGGACACCTTTCTCTGAAGCATAAACCATTTTTTCTGAAGGATAAACCATTGTGTCCCAGGAAAAAGTTCAGTCATTCAGATACCCATGTCCATTGTCCCCAGATAAATCCCAAAAAGGTTTACAGGATAAGAAACGCTAACAGTTTATCCCAGGACATTACAAAGTGTGTCTGAACAGTTATCTCAGTATTGCATCATTGAATCAATGGCAGAAAAGTGGTAGTGTATTCAGTCGCTCACTAAACTCTGATTAGAAGGGCAATATGTATACATGTCAGTCCTCGGATATTTCTGTTCTGAGACAAACATAGACATAACAGCTTCTTACAGAGATAAATAAGCCCCTAAAAAAAGACACTTTATTTTAAATTGGTGCACCCCCAGACTGAGCCTAGCACATGCCCAAAAGAGGCATTGCATTAGTTTGACCCAACTCCAATGTCTATATAGATCAGGTGCTTCAGCAGTGCTTTTCAGCACTTTAATCTAATAGCTGTGTCACAAGGGACTGGCTGAGCCCTTACTCTTTGGGGCAATGGTTGCTGGCATGCTTCCTAGGTGGCAGATCTCTGGAGAAGTGGCAAGCCTCCACACCAATTGCATTCTCTGCTGCACTGCCAGACAGGCAGCCAGCATGCCACAGACACTCCCCAGGCTCCTCTCCCAGACTGGGGTGAAGGCTGGAACTCCAGTTCCACACAGACATGGGGCACAGCCCAAAAAGAGGGCACTAGGGCCCAGAAGTAGCAGGTGCAGGGGCTGATTAGCTCCTCTGGGGCTCTCAGCACCTGTCAGTGCCAGAGGGGCATGCGGGGGCAAGCAGGGGTCTGGATCAACCTGGAACTCCTCACACTCCAGTGCTCTGGATGGAATCCTGACTGCCACTCTACCATAGAAGGGCAGGTACATCTGGGGCTACAATGGGGTTTGTGATACCTCTGGGCCCACATTACCTCAAGGGTTCAGCCCAAGCCAGACTGGCCCAGTTGGACTGGGCTCATATAAAAATGAGGAGCTCTGACTGCCTGAAGAAAGGTGGCTGAGATACCCAGATGAGCCAAGAAAAGGTCTGAAGCAGACACAGACATGGTTATTTAAGTTATATTACTTTATTCATTTCTTTATGCAGTCCATATGCTGCTGACTGCAGAACTTCAGCAAAGACTGGAGGGCTCAGCTGAGGCATACTGATCTCCAGAAATACAGTTTCCTTCCATTGTGGATTATTCTGCATGAAAAATGAGGTCAGATGCCCAGTATGCACTGGTCCAGACACCCAGTGGCAAGCACCAACAAGAAAGCCCAAGTGGAAAGGGGTGAGATATAGGGGAGATGGAGCCCCACAGAAGACTCGGAGACATTGTGACCCACACTGATCTCAGCCAACTCTTTCTAATCAGGTACCACCTCCTGATACCTTTTTCATTACACCAAGTTATGTTGAGGAAGAAAAGAAAATAGGAGAGTGTGACACCCACTGAATGTGCAGCACTCAGGCCCCACCCCAGTGTAACTGCTCTTTCTGGGTCCTTCTACAAGCTGAATGAATCAGTTTTAAATAAAAGCACCAAAAAACCCTGCTGATGTGCATGATCTATGTGGGTGGTAAAGTGTTTAGCTACCCATGATGTGGGTCCCAGAAACACGTTAGATTAGGAACTAAGTCTCAGAAGTTAAGAGTTCTGAAGAACTATATTTTTATGTCTGTTTCACAAATATTCAAGTTGTAAAAAGGCTTTTTCATAAAAACTAACGGATTTGTCCCAAGAGGAAAAAAATCACTCTGTCTACAAATTAACAGTTTCTAATACCAACAATTATAAAACCATAAAATTATCATTTTGCATGTTACACTTTCACAGAACAAATCTTCTTACATATTTGCTAAAAATTGAAAGGAAAAAGCTATTAGACCAAAGCTGAGAATGTTATATGTAGCTCCATTACTGATGATTATAATGTTTTTTTTCCTCTATCTTTGTATGGCTAGGTTATGGCTTTAAAACACTGCTCACATAGTACCATGTAAAATAACCAGAATCAAGCAGCAGTTCCCTGAGACAGCAAGTTCAAATTGCTTCTACCATGCACCAGCCACTTGATGTGGCAAAGAAGAAATGGGGCTATAGTTCCACAGGCCACGGTTCATGGCAATGGGGAAAGATCCTGGATGATGTCTAGTTGGCAGCTGGTGTCAAGTGGAGTGCCCCAGGAGTTAGTACTGGGGCTGATTTTGTTCAAAATCTTCATTAACAGTCTGGAAGATGGGGTGGAGTGCACCCTCAACACATTTGTAGATGACATGAAGCTGGTTGGAGATGTAAACAGGCTAGAGGGTAGGGCTAGGATTCAGAGTGACTTCAACAAATTGTAGGATTGGACCAAAACAAATACCATGAAGCTCAATAAAGACTTGTGCAAAGTTTTGCACTCAGGGCAGAACAATCCCATATGGTGCTACAGGCTGAGGATCAGCTGACTAAGCAGGAGGTCTGCAGAAAAGGACCTGGGTGTTACAGTGGACAATAAGCTGAATAAGAGCCACCAGTGTGCCCTTCTTGTGAAGAAAATGGATAGCATATTGGGCTGCATTAGTAGGAGTGCTGTTAGAAGATTGAAGGAAATGACTCTTCCCCTCAATTCAGCACTGGTGAGGCCACATCTGGACTAGTGCTTCCAGTTTTGGACCCCCAATATGGACAGGATGTAGACAAATCAGAGAGAGTGCAGTAGAGGACAACAGAAGTGGTTAGGAGGCTTGGGAAATGACTTATGAAGAGAGGTTGAGGGATTTAGGCTTATTTAGTCTGGAGAAGAAAAGACTGAGGGAGGATTTAATAGCAGCCTTCAACTACCTGAACAGTGGTTCCACAGAAAATGAAGTTAGCCTGTACTTAATGGTGGCAAATGACAAGGAGTAATGGTCTCATGTTGCATCAAGGGACGTTTAGGTTAGATATCAGGAAAAACCTTCTCACTAGGACAGTAGTAAAGCACTGGAACAAGTTACCCAGAAAGGCTGTGGAATCTCCATCCTTAGAGATTTTTAAGACCCAGGTAGACAGTCTTAGCTGTGACAATATAGTTGGGGGTGGTCCTGCTTTAAAAAGGAGTTGGATGAGATGACCTCCTGATATCCCTTCCAACACTAATTTTCTATGATTCTGTGATTTATTGAACTCCTGACCACAACCACTGTGAGGCTCCAAGTTCTTTAGTCACTCCAGACTGAGACTACGTTGGGATATAAGCAGAAGTGGATTAAGATGTTTTAGGGCCCTGGGCAAGAAGAGAATTGGGAGCCGACTTGGAGGTGGAGTCTCCTCCTATTGCTTCTTCTCCTCCTTTTTTAAAAAGACCATTTTTATTGATAACACTTTGTTTGATTAATGATAGCCAGCTATAGTGAGTATAAAGTAAAACATTAAAGAAATTGGGACCCCACCTTTGCCAACTTCCACCCTTCTGTTTAAAATCCCAGACTGAGGCTTTGAGATTAAGTTTTTCTACTTTAAATTTCCATTGCTCATATCCCTACAAGCAACGTTTTGTGTTCAGCATTAGAAGCAAAACTACCATTTTTTATTAGAGCTAGAATATGTAACCCTAGAATTTCTAACCCTACCAGAAGCAGCAACACAAAACACTCAGGGTCCATAAAGAGTATATAATGATAGAAACATTTTTTTTCAGTTCTGTGCATCTACTGATAAGGGGGGTTTTATTGTAATTTTTTTCCATTTTTTGCAGTACATGAAAGCTGAAAAACCTAATATAGAAAATATCTTCCTTCCTAATTTCCATTTCAGCAACCTCAAGAATTAGATTACCTATCCAGCAAATCATTGTGAAACAGCTCATACATCACAATAGATATCCACTTTCTTGACAGGTTCTTATACAAAAAGTGAGTTCACAAATATAGTCAGTTTTCCTATTGTCAATCACTTTTAATATTCTGAAATGTAATGTTTCATTTAGGATCCTACATATCTGTTTTTTAAGCACCATTCTAGATCATGTGCACTGATGTCCAAAGGCTAGGTCATGCACAAAAGATTCAGTTAGAATTTATAGCACTCAATGCCCCAACACATGCAACCCAAGTGTCAAATTTTTTCCATTGCTGCGGCAGGCCTGCAGCCACTGTATGGGCCAATGGGTGTGCCCTGCCACCTGGGGCTATGGCGCACCTGAAGCTATTCATCCATCACAACTTGTTCTTCCCTGATACACCTTTGGAGGTGAAGCTCAGTGGTTCCTTCTAGGGGCTCAGGGCCAGCTCCCTTAGTGCATCTTTCGTGGGGCTCTTCCTCCACCTACACTCCCCCCTTTCCACTCAGGTGTCACAATGGATTCAGGCAGTGCCTTGGTATGATTGCAAGTTTCTTCACCCATGAAATGGCTCTGTGAAAAGAGACTCCACAGGAGTTTTGCCACAGTCCCGTTGCTCTCAGAATATCCCACTACAACAAAGAACTTAAATGGTTTGGCCTGAGCAATGGGCAAGGCAATGTTGCCCCTGTGCAAAGTGTCTCAACCCTGAAAATGGGGCATTGACTGCCTGATGCACCCTTGCCTGGTGTCCAAAGGGCCCCCTGAGTTGCCCTCTTCCAGCCCACCTGACCTGCAGGTTCCTGGATGGACTTTGACCTGCAGCAGGGAGAGAGCTCATTTCTATGCTGAGCCACTCATCAATTGGGTCAGGCAGGCTGGCATCAATTCCACTCCACAAGCAAATGAGCCCTCCTGGTGTCACCTGGGCTGTTTAGTCCCAGGAAGTGTAGTTGGCCTCCAGCCGGCTGTTGGGAGAGCATACAGTTTTTCTCTGGCAGGGCACATATGAGCACTGCTTCCTTGGGCATGCCAGCTGTCAGGGGAAGTGTGCTGCCTCTTCCAGTAGCAGGAATGGCATCCAGCTCCATTTCTGTATCCCACCTCTACCTCCACACCCATTTTAAGAACATATCCTCTGGGCTCCATGCCAACCAGGATTGCATTCTCCAGCTGCATGATGTCAGCATTTTACTTCAGGGTAAAGGTAAGCCAACTGAGAGCCTGGCACAATTGCTCTTTTGAAATGTGTAATAACTGTTGGTGTTTCTTTTTCCACTCTCTGAGTAGATCAATAAAGTTGCTTCCCTGGCATTTTGAAGACACACAAGTGTACTGTTCCCCTTCACCCAACAAATGTATCTGTTATTTTACAGCTTGTTGCAGGACATGCCTGCTCCTTTAAAGGAAGAAGCAGCCTAGCTAGAGAGCCCTGCCAGGTTGGCAGAGCTCCACAGCTGCAGGTTACCTGGGCAGCAGGCTAATGAGGGAATTTGCTGGCACCTACACACAGTCAGGTAACCAGAAGGAGATGGGGTCCTGGGTACATATAAGCCCCAAGGCAGGGGCTGGTTGGGGTTAGTTTTCTGGCAGCTGCCAGTGGAAAGAGCTTCTGCATGAAAGAGCTACCCAGCAATGTTTGGCTGCCTGATCTGCTGCCTGCAAGAATAATAGGGCTCCAGGAGTTCATAAGATACCCAGGGCTAGGAGGCACACAATACTAGAGGAGAAGTTTACCTTCTTAAAAGGGCAGAGTGTTGCCTCCACTGTTATTACTGTATTATAGCCCAGGGGCTTATGTTTGTGTTATCATTTGTACCGTAAGTTTGGGATGAAGCTTAAAAGGGAGGTTTGGAGGCTTCATTAGTGCCCCAGGGGGGCACACATTTGTGGAGACACCATCACTAGGGGGGCGCAGCAGACAAGTGCCAGTGTCCAGTGATGAGAGAAGATTGATTAAAGCTAGGGCCTCAAAGCCAGGCTTAACACAGTGGGTCTAGGCTAGAAGGCCTAGCTACATAACAGGGGTGGAGGCCGAGTATGTTGAGACTCTAACAGAAAAAACAATATTCATAATCCATCTGCGAGGCATGGGGCATGCAAAAGGGAAGGTTTTGGAGCCTCTTATCTAACCCATAAGGCTTTGGGTGTCCTGTGAGGCACCAACTTGGAGCAGGCTGCAAAAAGGGGTCCAAGAACCCACAGGGTTTAGTGGAGTTCAACAGGTCTGTGGCCACACAGAAACTTGTGGGCAGCCTCGCTACTTAATAATTTATACCAACAAGATGTGGCAGGTGAGATTAGAAGACACCTACAGGGCAGAGCTGGCATGATCACAGAGCCCCAGGGCCATCATGGTCACCCCTGGGGACCCCACATCGTGACACAGCTGAATACAATACAATAGCTATTCTTCAAGAAAGGTCTTTCTAAACCATGACTCTTTATTAAGCATCCAGCAAAGCTGCCATTTTCAAATATTACTGTGAGATTTGAACCAAGTTGATAAATTTTATGAGAATAGGGTGTCACAACAAGATCCTTAGATGGTTTTGAAAGTTTCTGGAGTGCTTTATGTGTGTTGGAGAACTAAAATATTCTGAATGTTATAGACATATTAAAGCATGTAATGTAGTGGATGAAGTATGAGTGATGGAATTTGTAAATCTTGCCCATCAGGCAACCTGTAGCCTAACTACCTGGGTGGGAGAGAGTTAGCCGATTGGTACACGTTAGCCAAAACCTTTATACAATATATTCTTCCTTCAGAATATGTAGAAATGAAAGTAGAGGGCTTGAAATGTAATAAAATTTGGAGTCTAGAGAGAAGCACAAAAATAGTCTGCTAACTATTCCCAAACCAGCCCATACACTATGCAAATATGTATGGAAAAATTGGAAGGAGATCTCCAGGGAGAACAGAACTGCACAGAACTGCAAATATGGGACTCCACTAAATGATGATCACCAAAACACCTAAATCTTACATAATAATGAATTATAATCCTTTAAAAAGAGTAAGTTTTGGATGTATGCCACATGAGTACAAAGGGCACAAAATATTAACGTTTTTTATCTGAATGCATTAGTCCCAAAAATATCTGTGCATATATTATGAGTTTAAGCATTTTACTAACAGTCTTTGGAGATATTGGACTGATTTATACTTAAAACACCACAGCCCAAATCCATATCTGTTGCCACTAGTAGGTTCATCTTCGTGTGCACATTACTACAGGGTAGACTAATGCTCCACAGTAAAGCATCACCGTATACATGTGTGCTGGTAATAGGGCACAGTAAGCTAATTAATTCCACCATAAAATAGTACTGTTGAGGACAGTACTATTTTATGGTGTAATACTGTACTCAGCTGAAATGCTGACTGGGGCATAAATTACCTGACCGGATACTGACCAGGGCATAAATTGCTCCCAGTCAGCCCAACTAGCCAGGGGCCTGCTCCGTGCCAGCTCAAATTGCTGTTGTCCTGGGCTCACATGTAAGGAGCACTTTGCTCCAGCTCAAACTGCTCCAGAGTTGATTGCATTGTATTAATTCCATGTGTAGATACATCCACTAGACACTTACTTGAGTTAGAGTGGCCAGTGTACTGCAGACTGATGGGTATGGCCAGCTTGAGCAAAGCGATAGCCAGCCAGGTCTCTGTGGGAAGGGGCAGCTGCATGGTTGTGGCCTGCCACTCCAAGTGTGGGCAGAGCTGCTTGAAGAGCTTGTGGAAGGTGGCCCAGGTCATGCAAAATGACTCCAGCCACTGCTCATCATCCCAGGTGTGCTGGATGGCATGCAGCCACCAGTCCTGGCTATCCCGGTGAGCCCACAAGCAGTGTGGCTGGAGTCCCAGAAGCATGTTGACTGCACCGGTGGTGGTGTCCAGTTATGTATCATCAACATGCCTGTCAGGGTCTGGGCAGCAGCATGGAGGCTGGGCTGCAACAGCACAGTGGCAGGGGGCTTCAGACACTGTGGTGAGCCTGGCCACATGGCCGTGCAGCATGGGAGGGCAGGCAGGGCCAAGACTGATCTGGGCCAGGCAGCAGTCGCCAAGGCAATGAAGGACAGCAAGCAGGTTTGTGACCAGGAACCTAAGATCACTCCCAGGGTGAGGGGGTGGAGCAGCTATCACATGGTGGGCACAGGGTCAGAGAGGGCTGCACCAGCATGCTGCAGCCTTTTCCAGGCCAGAAAGGCACGTAGCCAGGGAGCAGCACATGGGCGTGTCTTTTAAAAAGTACCCCTTCCCACCGGTAGTTTTGGCTAGAGCCTCCAGATCCCCCTGGCTGCTGCAGAGGGAAGGTACAGGGCCAGAGGCAGCCAGGAGCAGGCTACTCTTATGAGGAGCAAATCTGCTCCCAATGGCTGCACATGCAAATGAGTACCCAGGGCAATAAATTACTGTGCAGTAAAACCATATAGCACTAATGACACATGCAGATACACCAGGGATCTCCACCAGATTATCACTCAACGTTAGTACTCTTAGGTATGCAAACAACTTCAAATGGGGCACATCTACACATACAATCAGTGCACGTGAATAAATGCTGGAACTTGTTGTTTCTGAGTTTTTTGCTCCTGGGCACACTGTTTGAACATGAACCAGGGAGCAATTAACTCTGGAGTAATCAGCTCCAGAGTTTATTTATGTGCAGAACATGGAGCCCAGTCGGAACAGCCCTGGCAGGGAGGGAGCCCCAGAGGTCAGCCTGCTAGCCCAGGGTGGCTCCAACAGGACTCAGAGTGATGCAGAGGGTCTGGATGGGCATGAGGGTGCTTCAGTGTGGGGCTAGCCAGCAGGCAGCTCCCGCACTAAAACTCCTCATCCCCCAGCCAGCTGGGACAGCATCTACATGTGCACTGCTGTACATGAAAAAACTCCCTACCAGGTTAGTACTCGGTTAGTACTCTTTACTTGTACCTGTGCACAAGTAGACTGCAGAGCTAATTAGTCAGCTCTACAGTAAATGTCTTGTGTAGGTGCACCCATGAATCATAAGATAAACCCAGAGACTTTGAACAGGAATCCATAGTGCTAAAAAAGCATTCTGACCTGTTGTGGTTTTTCTGAGTTCTGAAGAATTCATAAATTATTTTTCTGTAGTCCAAAAATGACAAGCTAGCATTTTCAGAGAGGTGCCTTGAGTCAAGAAAGGTTGAGAAGCACTTACATAGAGGATGAGAAGCACTGACATAGATGAATAATCATGAAAGTGAATATTGCCATAGCTATCTAGTGAGATAAAAAATATACAACAAGTAATATCCTTTTATAAAGAGTAAATTTAACCATTTAAAATATCTCCAGCTACTCAAGGGAGTAACTGCTAACTAATTTAAATGAGATTCCTTAGAGAAAAGGTTTGATGTTATTTTTTAGTGTAGTTGTACCTGGTCTCTTTAATAAATAATGTGTCTCTCTCTATATATTTTATTTGATGCATCCTTGATACTTTTCTAAATACATTTCAACTCTCATTCCCTGTTCTCTCAGTTTCTTTCCTTCTATAGGTATAGCAAGTTATTCTTAGCTCTTAATTGAACCCTTCCCATAGTTA
The DNA here is from genome assembly GCF_001723915.1 of Gavialis gangeticus. Taxonomy (NCBI): domain Eukaryota; kingdom Metazoa; phylum Chordata; order Crocodylia; family Gavialidae; genus Gavialis; species Gavialis gangeticus. Next base: position 90,594,552 of record NW_017729034.1, read on the forward strand.
TATTTATATATCTGTTGCCTTCTTTTATTATTGATCTTTTTCATGCTTTCATTAATATTTTGGCTCAAGTATTTTTGTTGTATGATGGATTTTGTTTAAAACACCATGGTTATTTAAACATCAGGATTAAATTGTTGGTTTCACTTTTGTCATCATATAGAATAAAATATTTATCAATCTAATCATTAAGATAAAAATATCCATTTTTGAATGTTTATCCTCTTTGTTAAAATTAGATTTCCTCCCTGCATTCTCAGTCATTTTCCAGCCATTGTGGTCCCACTTTCTCATGGAGCCAATTAGAGCAATCTAAGCCTAAATACTGGACTTCACAATCGCAGCTAAAAAACCCCAACCTTTTTAGTGGTTAAACCTGATTAGTAGTTGCTAATTAGTTATGATCAAAGTTCACATCATAAGTAGGATATGTAGTTGACATTATATACTCACACCTCCTGCACTCCTCATACTGGAGGTATCTGAGTGTCTCATACATCTATTAATTTGTACCTCACAACACCTACATGTGGTAGGAAGTACTAATTTACATTCACCTGCTAATTCAGTGATTTGTTTATGGTCATAAAGAAATTAGAAATGTTGTAAGAAAGCCAGAAAATGTGTGCAGACTCCTGACTCCCAGCCTAGTACCTTGAGCAGCAGACCAGTCTTCTGAACAAAAAAGTGCACATAGAAAGTACTGATGACAACAGGATTACTCTAACAACCTGGTGATACTGGGTAAGGGGAATGTTCTTGAGTCATGTGGTGTCCAATTTCTATTTGCATGGAGGCATCAGGTCATGTGCAAGCTCAGTTAATTGCTATTCCTACCCTCAAGTCCTGCTGTGAACCACTACTAATGAGTTTCTCCTTCCAAGAGGATTATGGGTTTCTTTGTAATAGCTTAGAACTAATTTTTCACCTTCATGTAACTGCTTCTTAAATAATTCCCTTTTAATAAATGCACTTGTATGCCATCAACATGCTTTATAACTGTTTGGTATTTATGCACAATCAGTTTTTACTTTTTAGGTTTTTAGGTTGCATCAAATTATCTAGTAGACACTAATCCATAAATCTTATCAGGTAGTGTCCAAGCAAATAGTCTTCTAGTACTTGAAGATTTTGTCTTCTGTCTTAGCCTTTCACATTCAAGCTGTCAAGAAACACCCACGCCATTCATCACGAAGGCTGTCAGAACTGACACCAGAATCCACAGCAGCAGCAGAAGTGGACATAGTTAAATTGGGATGAAATGTCTGTTTTCACCTTCACAAATGTCACTTGTCCTACATATTCAATATTCAACACTAGCAAAAAAGATAGCTTATATGTTTGACTGCCATTACAATTAAAATTCTGGTTCTTGGGTGCCATACAAAGGAATTTCCCAACTGTCCCCTGTGCATGCTACTAACCATTTAATTAAGCTTCAATCATAACAAAGCTGGCCAGCTTGCCTTGGGACATCTTTCTAGATATACTGTATGATAGCCTTGATTTTCAACTGTTGAAGGAGGAAAGGGAAAAGAAGCAAAATTGAGAGTTGCAAGTAAAGAGTAAAGATCTTGACAAGGTTTGCTTGTACTGCAACAGGCTATATTATATTTGGGCACTATTTCTTTTGAATACTTTTAAAGTTATAAAGCATTGGTGACATCTTAATGCCTTTATCAATAGGGAGGGAGCCAAAGTGCAACAAGATGCTTTCATACTGATCTTTCTGCCAGGATTAAATTAAAGGAGGCAGTATCTCTTGGCTTCAGTGCACTCAAATTTTTGCTACATGACTTGGAGGGCATGTCTATACTATGTTAGATAGTGCCTCTGTGAAACCATGCTTAGCTTCACTGCTTTTGCTTCATGTATATATGCCCCCCAAAAGCCATCTGCCACAGTTTGGACAGTGTGGAGAATGGCCAGAACTGAGAACAGTGTTTGGATGCATTGATAAGGGGCTAAAGGACCTTTACTTCCTTGGTAGATAGCTCGTGTGGAGAAATATGCCAGTTCATATTTTTACCGCAGCTCTTCCTAGCTTTGCTCAACCCAGTGTAGACATGCCCTACATAACTGCTGAGCTATCTAGCTAAAGTATTAGCATTCTCTGAGGATCTTGCATAATTGCACTGAAGGAAAAGATAAATGCCTGGCATCCAAGAATAGCAGAGAAGCTTTAGGATGCTGTTATAGCCAGGATGATCCAGGAAAATAGTGTAACTAAAGTGGAGGAGTGACCAATGTAGCAAACCCAGGCACTGTCTTTCTGGGGGGTGGTTCCAGAAAAACAGACACTGCCACTGGCGATGTGGCAGTCAGCACTGCCCTGAGTGCTTCTGCTGCCCTGCTGCTGTGTTATGTCTCTGATCCAAGAAATATATGAGAAGTGACGGGTTTTTTGGTAATACTTTTCATTCAACCAAGCTTCCAGCAGAAATAAAACTTTTATTCACTTGTTGAGAACTTATTGCCACATGTAGCTATACAAGATCTTTGCTGCAATTACACTTATAAAACAGAGTCAGTCTCAGTGGTTAGTGGTAGTTATCTTTTATTTCTGCTCCATCATTTTTTACTTATTAAAATGGTACTGTCCACAATGTTCAAATCTCTTTAATGATACAGCAGTCAAAAGTTAGATTATGCCTCAGCAGTGACTGTAAATTGGGAATTCGGAATTTTGCTATTGACTTTAATGGGACCAGGGCTTAATTTCAGGTATTCAAATATCTGCTAACAAAGAAGGCCTGAAGTACATACTTAAGTGCTTTCTGGTCTTAAGGCTAGCCGCAGCATGCTTTAAACCTCAGTTAATATCATTTAGATTGGTGTCTAATATAAAATAAAGAAATTCTTAGCTTTTAATTTTTTAGCTACTAAATCTTTATTGAAGCTGAAAATAGATGAATAATATAAGTTTTTGCACAACACAAAAATTCTTACTTGAACATAATCATTAGCAAAATGTAAAATACAATAAAAGCTCTGTTAACTGGCATCCATGGGGAATGGGGGGTGCCGGTTAATCAAATATGACGGTTATCTGAGAGTTATACTTATGTTTTTTTTCAAGAAAGAAACTAAACCTTCATTTTAACTGTGATAAAACAACTTTTAATATAACATTTTAATATAACATTATTATAACTTTTAATATAACATTTAACTATGATATAACAACTTCAAATATTGTAACTATTTTAACTTTAAATATTTTAACTATGATATAAGAAATAATAAAGTAAATAGTATACTATTACTGCCCCTCAGCTGCTTCTGAAGGCACCTTGGGATCAGAGGTTGCCTCAGAACTTGGCTCTGCTTCAGAGTGTGGCTCTTCTTGAGGATCATCAACATCAATACTAGTATCTGATCCTTGACACAAGCAGCCTGGCTCCTTGACACAAGCTGCAGAAGCTCTTTGAAGCAACCTGCAGATATCTGCCTGCTTGCAAGTCACTTGCTTTTTTTCAGAAAATTGTTGTGAACAACATGAAGTTGCATCACTTCCTGAGCAGAATAAGAAGACTGCTGCTCAGCAAATTTCAAGAATGTTTCCAGACATTGTGTAGCAGTAGCCCAAGCCACTTTAGTTTCTTCACTGTGGTCTTCTTCTGAGTCTTGTTCAGGTGCACTAGATCTGTCAGGATGCACAACCTTTTCTATAATTTCAGCATCAGTAAGGGTTTGTGCAACATCAAGGTCTTGATCAACGTTCACCCACTCTTCAAATTCAGTATCTTTGAGTTTAGTGAGTGGGTTAGTGGAGTCAGCATTTTGAAGGACATCAAGAATCTCTTTTAATGATTCTTTTTTCTGTCTCACATTGAAACCTGCAAATTCTTCTTCATCAGAAGATCCCTCTCCAAACATCACTGCTGCTCACAATTTTCTCCAAGCCTTCCTTAAAGTTGTACTCTTCACAGAACACCAGGCACATGCCACATTGAAAATGACATCCTTAATGGTGTACTGTGACTGAAATTCTTGGAGACTGCCTTCATAGTTGAGAAGCTTCCTCCTAAAATCCCTTCTGTAGGTGGATTTCAGGTTTTCAATAATTCCCTGATCCATAGGCTGTATGAGTGAGGTGACATTTGCAGGCAGGACGATGGTAAAAATATTTCCAGACACTAACTCTGTTTCAGGAGGGTGAGCTTCACAGTTATCTAAAATCAGAATAACTTTTGTGTCTTCTGGTTTTCCAAGTTTCTTCAGATGCTCTTTCACTGCTGGTACAAAGACATAGTGAAACAAGTGCAAAAATATTTCCTTGTCCATCCATGCATTAGGTTGTGCCTTGTACTCAACAGGTAGATAAATGACACCCTTGAATGCTATTGGTCACCTGAATTTTTCCACCACTAGCAACTTGAATCTATGTGTGCCTGCTGCATTTGCACACATAAGCACAGTCAGGTGGTCCTTGCTTTGCTTAAAACCAGCTGCACAAACCTCACCTGCACCAGCCAGGGTAGAAGTTGGCAAACAATGTCAAAAAGGGCCAGTTTCATCAGCATTGTAGATCTGCTCTGGGATTATGCCATGCTCCACAACCAATTCCTGGGAAAATTCACAATATTTTTCAGCAGCCTCATGATCACCAGATTTTTTTTCCTCCAGACACATCAAGGCTTCTGATACCATGGCAAAGTTTGAAGCAAGACAACCATCCATCTGAAAAAATGCAGGTCATTCCCATTTGTTCATAGAAGTCTTTTGCTTTTTTGATCAGCTTGGGCCAGAAATTGGAGCTCCCTCCAAACATTTAAGGCAAACCATTCATACAATCTCTTGTTGTTGCCCTGTGGGGTCAGGCCAACTCTCAGGATCTCAATATTGCACTTTTAGACAGGAGGGTGACACAATTGCACATATACAAACACTCAAAGCAATTACATGCATACACACACACACAGTACCAACCCAGGCACATACACATTCAAACCAGCTGAGGCACATGCACACCTATCACCAATTCAAGCACATACACTATACACCCAAAAGTTAGACAAAAATCAATTGTCCATACCCGCACACTCAGTACACATACACAGATCACTAATTCATATATCATGCACACAATGACATATATACACACTGACCAGTTCACACACATACAACCCACCTACACATACACACAGGTAAGTTCCTAACTTGGATGGTACAGCTTGGGGTACCTCGGATACTTGGGGGAAGGTTAAAGTAAGAGACAGAGAGTTAAAGTGTAGGGAGTGAAAGTTGCCAGAACCAGTGGACTAGAGAGAAGCAAGCTGAGGAACTGAGGCTTGGGTTTACTTACGATCAAGTGGCCCCAAGTTTACTCGAGATCACTGGTGCAAGGGAAAGAAAAAAAAAAGGCTTGTGGCAAGGAGGAGACAGCCAGGAAAGAGAGAGAGACAGAAACCTGGGAGCATGGGGCTGAAAACTGAGGCAGACAGCTGAGATATTGGGGGGGAGGGGCAGATAAGTGGTGGCAAGGAGGAGACAACCAGGAAAGAAACTGAGGCGGAAACCTGGTGCTCAGGACAGGTGTTGGAGGTGGCAGTGAGCCAGAAGCAGGAGAGGGAGAAATGAGACAGAAGTTAGAGGAGCGAGGAGCAGAGATTGGAGCAGGGCCAAACCATAGTAAAGCAAAACCCAACTTAGGGGTCCAAATAACAGTTTTATTAAACAGACAACACACTATACAGCCCCATGAAGTTATTGGTTCTCACACACACACACACACACGTGTGCACACGCACACAAGCACTCACAATGGCAGTAGGAGAAAGAGGCTCAGTGGAAGGGTTGGAGTCCAGGTGAGGAAGAGAAGCAGAAGCCAAGTCCTTGGTTGAAGAGGGGGTGGGGGGTGATAGCTACCTATCCAGGCTGGAAAGGGGTCCTTGTCCAGTAGGTGTTGTCCTGGGGGCGGTCACTGGCAGGGCCTCAGGGTGTATAGATGGTGTGGCGTGGTGCTAGTCCAGATAGAAAGGGCATCCCAAGGAGTCCATCTTCACTACCCCTTTTATGGGGCAGACTACCTCTGATCTCTTACGGAACAGCCTGTCCAGGCAAGGTCAGTCCTACTCCAGAGGGTTCCAGGTGTTCTTACTGAGCATGTGCAGCCTTGGCAGAATGGTGGGTTGCTTCATCTTTTGTTTCTTGAATGCTGAGGGTGGTTCCAAGGGCTGGGTCATTGGTCCAGGTATTGGTGTTGATGGTTCGGTCATTCAGAGGGAGCTATTTTTAGACCTACTGCCATTGTCTCTCAAGCACCCTCATTCATCCCCACTCATTCATGAACCAAGTTACATAGGAGGGGTTATAGGTTACACAACATAGGTGAGTTATAGGTTACACAACTGGGCATGTGGATAAGATGGAGGCTTGGCATTACAAGATGGAAACTTGACATGACTTATGCTAATTTACATATATAGGCCTAAAACAGTGATTACACAATATAAAAGCAGTAAAAAAAATCAATACAAACATAATAATTATCACTTATAAAACAGTGGATATCTATATCAAAATAGCAGGGTATTTATTAGCAAAGAGGCGAGAGAGCAATAACATTTACTACCTAAAATAAAATGTTAAAGCTTATCCTACATCTTAGCTTACTTATACTTATCTATAGGGAATAGAGGGCAAGAGGAAAAAGTCAGAAATGGTTGGGGAAGGGATGGGAATGCATTTTAAAATAAATTTAAAAAAAGAAAGACTGGGGGTTTTGCTGCATTGTCTAATTGTTCCAGTTTTGGTTTGTGCAGAGTATGGCATTGCTCAATTGCTTTACTTGTCTCAGAATTCGTCATGAACTGAAGTAACTCTGCCCTCTGTGCCTTGATGTTGTAGATCATAGACGAGCCAACATTGAACTCCTGCATCAACCTGTTCCTGTTTTCTTCTTTTTCCAGGTGCTTAATTATGTGTAATTTCTGCTTAATCATCAAAACAACACACTTTTGCTTCTGCCCTCTGCTTGTTGATGGAGTATTGCTAGCCATAGTTGCAGGATGGGTGAAATATTCAGCAATAAAGTCACAACAAAAACACAAGCTCAATGTGTTCACAACATGATCAAAATGGTGGATGGTGGATGAGACTGCTGCTAGTGACACTGCTCAGCAGCATCCCGATTGGCAAAATGGTGTCTATGACAGATGCCAGTTAATAGAGAATTCCAGATGGTAAAGTGCCAGATAACGCAGCTTTTACTGTATTTGTGTTATGGACTTCTGGAAAAGTACAATTATCTATATTTCAGCTTTTAGAACATTTGAGCATCAAATAGAAACTAGCCAGTATATAGTTATTGACAATTATATAAAAAGGTTATGTACTTCGAGGTAAATATCAAGGGAGAGATCCATTCACCACATTTGTGCTATATAATATTATTTAAAAAATAAATGTTGGTAGAAGAATATGTGAAAAGTATATTTAATTGCTTATATCATAAGAATGCTTCATAATTGTAGTAGGAGAAGAAAATAGCAATTTAACATTAAAATGAGCATAAAGAAATATATGTGCATGATCTCTGTGGGGTAGGGGAAGGAGGAATCAGTCAAACTATTCAGTTTTCAGGCACTGAAACCTTCAGTACACTCATGCAAATGATGAGAAGAATCATTATAATATGAACAAGTGGAGAATACTAATGCCTAGCCCTAGAAACTTTGTCTTATACTTTTTAAAAATTGATTGTAGTCCTCTTGGAAAACCTGGTATATACTTATCAGTAATTTATTCAGGTAGCAAATACCTGACCTTCCTGTTTGTCAGGTAATTAGTAGGTCAACCTGATTGCTAGAAATAAGAATACTTAATACCCAAGGGTAATACTGAGAGCTGTCCAGTTCTCTCCTTCATGCTAGTGATGATAATCTCCTTATAAAGAACCAATCTCTGTATTTCACCAGTAATGGTTGAACAACTTCATTTAGGTATTGATTGTTTTATAAAATGTGCCCTAACATGTCCCCAGGTATATATGCAAAATGTAATAACTTGCACAGAAGTAATGCCCCACAGTATAATAGAGTACATGCAAAGGAAATTGTGCATGGTGTGCAGAAATCATTCAATGGAGAGTAGAATGGATGTTAAAGTAGAAACTCTTCTATGATGGATTGATGCATAATTGATCTTCTCATCTGTGATACAACTAAATTAAAAACAGTGCACAGCTTTTGTTGGAATATTTGGACACAACAGTTTCTGAATTAAATAAAATGAAAAGGGCCTTCCTTTTTTTCTCCTAATTCTCACCATACCTTTATCAAGAAAAGCCATGTCAACACTCTCAAACACTTACCTCCTAATAATCAAACTATTCTACTGAAACAGATACATAACATAAAAGAATACCATTGGATTTGCTTCTTGAGGAGACATCACTAACAAGTTGTCAGTGTGTATTACTTCTTTTTTTCCCCTTCAAATTGTATATCTTCTTTCTGAATCAATACCAGTACCTAGAGCAGGAACAGCACGTGCCTTCCAGCAGCAGAGGGGGCACGGCTGCACTGGCAGCAGTGGGAGCGCAGCAATGGGAACCCTGGGGTGGTAAGTGCAGAGTTCCCACAGACACCACCGACACCATCAGCGGTGGGAGGGGGGATGGCAAGCGCCAACAAGGATGTCAGCAACCACCCTCAGGCACCAACAGCAGTGGCAGCAGCCAGTGGCGATCATGGACCACACGCAGATGCCGCCAGTGGTGTTGGCAGTGGAGTAGTGACTGGTGAGAGTGTTGATGGAGCCTTTTTGCAGGGGGCGTACTGCCATGCTCAGGGGTGCACATGCATCTGCGTGCACACCCTACGCATCGCCCCTGACCTAGAGCTTTGTGTGCATTGATTCTAGTCACTTCATAAAAGATTCTATAAGCAAGATACAGTACAATTATGTTTGATTTGTGATTAATAAACAGACTCCAAACTCTCATTTTGCTCAACTATAAGGAAATAATACAACTAGATTTTGTTTGGCATGTATCACGATGAGTGAGCAACTAAAAATGAAAGACATAATTATCAATGACACTGAATATGTCTTCACTACATGATGCAGTCACCTAACATGGGTTTAAACAAGTTAGCTCAGGTATTGAAGCATAGGTATTTTAACATAGTGCTCCACCTGTGATTAATGCACTGTGGTTTCCACATATTAAGTTTAGTACCTGTAATAACAGGTACTAACTAAATGCACAGTAATTTGTGCTACTGCATGGTAGTGCCAACATACACCTTTTAAATAATACTAATGTGCAGTAGACTAATTCTACTGTGCATTAGTGCATGGCTTTCACCAGGATGCAATAATTCACAGTAGCATTAGTCTACTGCACATTTAGTGACTTGTGTAGATGCATACTCTCAGTAGGTTTACGTAGCCTAGGTGGAACAGCACACTACATGGATGTCTTGCTTCTAATGTCTAAAATGCCTTGTACTGAGCTATTTTGGGTAGCTTTACATGATATTAGGGCCTTGTTACATGTTGCACTTCGAGCTGCCCAAATGTTGATAAGTGTTAGTGCTAGCTCAAGTTCAGAGCAGTCACACCTTAAAGCTAAAAACCTTCTCTGATTGATATTTCTCTTTATGATTGTCTTTACCCAGCTACAATAATAAAATTGGAGAAAAAAGTTTGTAGGAAGAAAGCCTTTATGTATGACCACAAACAGAATTTTATAAATCATTTGGTACTTTCTCTTTAATCAATAGATTGAGGCCCAATATGGACAGATATCATTGTTAATGGAAACTAATACAATTTGGGAAATTCTTCTAACAACAGGGAAATCAATTAAAGACTTTACATGGCTTTCATATCGCAACAGACTACAGTTTGGGATGGTTTAGTGTTTACATGTGAATGTGTGCATATGTGAGCATGTTTATGCATGCACATGCATATATGTGTCTTTTTTCACCTTATTTTCTTTCTGAAATACAGGGGCACATTCATATGAGCGCACACATGCATTTCCCCAGGGACAAATAGCAGCGGTACGTAGTTTTGCTGCTGCTACCTTTCCCAAGAAATGTCCTTGTACGCATGCTCTGGTGCATGGCAAATTGCCCTTGGTTAGGTAGCGGAGGCTAGCAGCCTTGCCTGGGGTCCTGTGGGCCTCCTTGAGTTTCAGCAGTGGTGATCTGGGTGTGTGGAGCCTGGCTGGCAGCCAGGGCATGGCTCTGACTGGCCAGGCTCCAGTTTTGGGCACAGCATGCTGCCACCATATGCGCTGCACCACTTTTTTCTGGCATGGGTTTTTTTGACACTGGGATCTCCTGGTGTCATAAAAACCCTCCATGCTGAAAATTAGCAGCACGGCAAATGTCTACATGTGTAGCATATTCAGTTTGCAGTGCCACAGATGGATCTCCAGTGCCACAAACTGCACGTCCACACTTATCTGGACATGCCTGAGGGTACTTTTGTTGTGTGATTTTTAATGCAGGCCCATCCAGATCACACCAGACTGTGTCTCTTCTAATTTTTAGAGTATAGAGGTCAGGATAATTTTGGTTATTATCCAAAAACATTTTTTGGAAGTTTACCATTTTAGATAAAATCAGGATAATTGAGGGTTCAAAAATATATTCTATGCCTTTTATTCTGGATATAAAAATACTCAGATTTTATACAACTATAATGTAATGACTTTGATCTTTTGCATGTTGATTTAAGGTGCCTCCATGTGATCTACTAACATCGCTTTGCTAAGTGTATTATTTAAAGTGTGAAAGAAATTGCTCAAGAATGGAAAAAAAACTCTCTGCATTCAACCCTCAGGGAAGATAAAAAGGATAAAGGATAGTATTTCCAAAGCTTCAGTATGACTTAGGAATGGCAAATGGACCTAGGTTTCTGAGAACCTAAATCCTTTTTGTGAATAGGACTTAGAAGCCTAAATCACTTAGATACTACTGAAATGTTTACCTCAAAGGTTTTTCCAATTTGAATATTTAGAGTGCATCCATCTACATGATTGAATTTTTTTCAAGAGAAGAGCTCGTTGAGAAAGTGTGATTAAAATATATATTTTCACTGGAAAATGTTATTAGTTGAAATTGAAATATATTACCAAAATTCCCAGTTCTGGGGAAATGTTCATTAAAAAAATATCAAATCTAGACTAGAATTTCAGCTCTAAAATAACAAATAACTCAGGTCACTTTTACATATGCTCTAGGCGTGTGGGGGTGGTACTTTAATCAGAGAAGCTCCAAGAGCCACTGTAATTAAAGCATTGCAGCGTCTTGTGTATCAGCACCCCCATGCTTCAAAATGGCAGCGGAGGTGTTTGAACTAAAGCTTGTTTGATTAGCTTTAGTTCAAGTGCCCCTGCTGCTATTTTGAAGTGCAGGGATGCTGATACATGAGACATGGAGGTGGGCTGGAGTGCAGTAATTACCACACTCCAGAAGACTCAATCAATTAATTAAGTCTGCTCCAATGTGCAGTATGTCAGCACAGCCTCCACGCCCATGTACAGGCACCCTCAGTGCTTACAGGAGCCATTTTGGATATGGGCTACCCAGTATCCAGTGCTCTTCTGGATTCAAACTAGGGACTTGAACTATTCAGCCCATATTGCCCATATTGCTGGGTTAGTTCGCTATTCCATTATATATTTTCTTTGTAGGTCTGCCTCTGAAACACTTTACAAGATCTTGGGCTTGTCAAAATTCAAGATGGAAAACCTTAAAGAAGAATTCTTGAGATATGGAAAACCAACTTTCAATCAGTTCCAATTTGAGTATCTATACTTCCCACAGGATTCATCAAGAGATTTGTTTTTCTGTGTACACCTGATATTCATTATCCAAAGCTGTAGAAACCAATGCTTTTTACCACAAGGGGATTCCCAATCCAATTTGCATGGTCAACTAAAAAGCTGGGTTTTTCCAGCCTTCTCTGCAGAAGTATGCAAGATAATGGTCAATCTGTATGAAATACCCCACTTCTGTGCTCAATCCACCCAAGATATGGACCTGTTACAGCTTTCAGCTTTTGATACAAACTCTACAGCTCAAACTGTAGTAATTTGAGATTATAGTTCATAAAATCCCTGATACCAGACAAAGGTCAGAAAGAAACCGATATGACTAATATTTTCCTGAATATTAACACAAAGTATATAATGATGAGATTATTATAAATATCTAGATAGATACTATACCATTTGTTTCATTGTTAACCTTTAATAAAATGTTATATTTAAGATATACAACACAAGCTCTAGCAAAATACAAATAGCTCAAACACATGGCACGAATGCCTATATTTTGTGTTTTATTCCAATGATACTGTTCATGTGTATTTGATTTATGCATTGTAATCCTTTTGTACATCATATATAAAATTATTCTTCTAGATGAGATTTTGAGATTGCTTTCTTGGAGTACATACATCTTATTATTACTGGACAGCATGGATGTAGCTTTGCATTGATTATATAGGATATTGGTGGGAATGAGGAATCAGTGTGGGGGTCATATTTTTAATTTCCCAGTTTCTGATTTTCCTGAGAGATTGTAATTCTTTTTGAAAATCATCACATTAATCCTCTTCTTATAGGATCAGTACTATAGTACTGAGCCTTCAAGAATTATTGGAAGTGTATTCAGTGCACCTATTCATAGCAGTTGATATCCCAGTCAAATATAATGGACTGAGTCACAGCAGAATTAGGACATTGCTTTAATAGGGTATGTGAAGCCATATCAACATGGGTTCAGGGCAGGCAGTGGTGAATCCAGGAGGACTGCACTGGTACAGTTGCTCCTCACTTTGATTCCTGCTTCATCCAAACTTCAAAACAAACTGCCTGGCAGTGGCAGCAGCATATCTGTTCAAGCAGCAGTGAGAGCATCAATTGAATTCATGACTCATTAAAACCTACCTGATTCCTTCAAAACTCTTCATTCCACAGGTGTTAACCTTCTCTTCTTTTCGGTGGCCTTGATGCTCTACTAATCAAGTTAGTCTTTCTTCTGCAATTTTGCTGTCTGTTAGCTACTCCTGGTAATGTAGCTCCTATTTCACAGCTCTGCAAACTGTTTTTAACTCATTCCAAAAAAGCATATTTTTTTGTTTTTCTTCAATCATAAACTGAATAATATAGCCCTTGGCCATTAGCATATTAGTAAAACTTCTAGTTTATTTTTAGCTGGAGAAAAATATGTGCTGTGTTATATGGGATGATGCACAACATGAACTGAACCCCCCTTTTCCAAAATCAGATCTGTTCATGGTTACAGAACAAGGGCCACTGTTTCAAAGTCCTCTTCTAGTGGGACTAAAAATAACAGTTTCTATAAGGCAAATTGGTGCCATAGGTAGACAAGTTCACAGATAGATAGTCACAGCCATTTGTGTTAATGAGATTCCTCAAGGCATGTGGTTAATTTTCTCCCCCACAAAAAAACGCAGAGCTCTGGTGTTGCACTGGATTCAGACCCAGCATTTATACCTTTGTTCTGGGATACCACAAACCTCAGACTGACCACAACACCTGCCAGTTGATAGTAGGTGAATTTATTGATACGGAGTAAGAACAGAAAAGCAACAATACAAGCAATCAAACAATTCTATATCTACCAATCCTAGGGCTGTCATCAGAATCAAAGTACCCCTGGTCAGGATACAGGCTTCACTCTGAGACTCTCCCTCTTAGGTGTCAGCAGTCTGGAAGTGGGATGTCGAGGCCTACAGCCCCCCTCCAGTGCGGTGCATGAGATGGGCTGCTGGTATGCCCTTGGTTCATGGTAGCTTTGGGGACCCTTCCCAGGGGACAGGGATGAGGAGGGGACCCCTCTCAGTGATTAAAATGTGGAGGGACAGGACAAAGGGAGGTATGAGACAAAGGGAGGGACCCCTTTGTTAATCTCAAGTCTGTGCTTTTGTACTCTCCTTCCCCCTTGATGACTTCTAATGTCTCTTCATTCATGGCTATCTCTGGATGGTTGTCTCTCTGTGGTCACATGTCCATGTAGCCTTCTGGGCCTTCTCCTAATTTGGTTTGTTCCCCCAAAACCGGGACTTAGGCCCCCCTGCTCTTTGAGGCCTTGTTGCTGGTGTCACTTATCTTGTGTTATGGGACAGTATGCTACATACTTCCTTTGGTTCCCAGTCTGTATGTCTGTTGTGTTAGACAATGTGTCTACCTTAAAGGCTGTGATCTCATGTTATGGAATGCCCCCCTTCATTCTCAGGCTGTGTCCATCCATTGGCCTTGTTGTGCTAGACAGCCCATCTACTTCTAGGGCCATGAGAAACTGTGTGTGTGTCTCCCAAGCTCTTTAGAAATCCATTTAACCCCTGCAGCCCATCTCTACCCCTTATAATGCATATATCTATACCTATAAGCCAATTCCCAGAAAACAGCCCTTTAAATACCATTTCTCAGCCAGCAATGGTAGCAATGAAAATCTAACAAAAAATTAATGTTTTCTGATAATCAGAAGGAAATAGATGGAGGCATCTAGATATGATAGTCATGGTTACTCTTCTTATAAGTGCTATAAAAACATCATCAATTACTGAAATTAAAAATTGTTAAACATTAATTCTTCCATCTAGATTATTGAATTTTTAGAGCTCAAGGGCTTTATAGATGGTTTACAAACAACAGAAAAGACTCAAAAAGTCTTTTAAAAATATCAATGAAAAATTTGAAAATTTGAAGTTTTCTCTATTAACTCTAGTTAAAAATTTTAAATGAAAACAAGCAAAACTGAGAAGCCCAGAACTTAATTAAGAATCTCTTCCCTTACAATTTCCTAACTTTCATGATATTGACTGTTGTTACTACTTCACTTCTGTATGCATCATAAATTCTTCTAGGCCAAATAAGCTCTTAATGTAAGTCCAAGAAGACTTTGAAAAATATCATTTTGTTAAAAAAAAAAAAAAAAAAA
>NW_017729034.1:90609673-90614164 GCF_001723915.1 Gavialis gangeticus
AAAAAAAAAAAAAAAAAAAGCTGAATTTAGGGCCCATCTACATTTACGTGGAAAGGCACAATGAGATCTAATATGTGATCCACATAATTTCATGTCTTGCCATGATACACATGCATGGCAGGAGTAGTGATTGTGGGATTGTGCATTAGATCCCATCACACAGTATTGCACATGCAGGCGGAACCCAATTCCAGGATCCACCTGCACCAGTACGAAACAAGGCTCTATGGCTCAGAGCCCCCTCAGCTAGGAGGCTTCCAGACACATACACCCCCATGCCTGAGAGATGTAGCTGTTGCAGTCTCCCAGCCTCAGGGATGTGCAAAACCTCAACTGCCAGGCTCAGCTGGGTCCAGCACTGCCCACACCCAAAGTCAGAAGCTGTTGGGACTAAGAGTCCCTCCAGTCGTGGGCAACTGGGCATGGTACACCTCTATAGCTGGGAGCTCAGTTAGCTAACAGGACTCCCATTTACAGGGGAGACCCAGCTACAGATGCACATTAAAGCTGGATACCAACCAGCTATAAAGTTAGCATACATTTTTTAGGTCTAACTTTATAGCTGGTTAGGCCTCTTCATAGCATGATAGGTACTTTGCATGTATTCTTGGTTTCAGTTAGTTGCACAATTAACCAGCTAATTGTGCAATATCTGTAATGTGTAAAGGGGGCCTCAAATCTTCTTTCTAAATCATATAAAAAACAAACCTAAAAAGGGGCACAGAATATTTTTCCTCATTTGCAGGTAGTCTTTTCTGGACCGGTGTCTGAGTGCCTTCAGCACATTGCATCTGTTATTTTTGATATACTTAATGCAAACTCCTGTTGAAGTATTTTTTAAACTGTGAGTCAGAGGAGCTCTTGGAGTACCAACTCTTTCTTTTACATTATCTAATCTGACAGACTCATCTGTCCTAAATACCTCATTTTGCAACCCTCAGAGTCGTCCTCTAGCAGTATCCCATAACATGTGTCACTCTTTCCCTACTAATATCCAATTAGGCAGCTATCCATCTACCTTGTTTTAATCAGACAGTTTTATGCAGAGCTAGAAATGAACTATTTTATCCACCTCCCTGTCAGTGAAGGTTTATTCCCCAGTGTATATTTTCAAGTGTTATGTTTATCTATCTTGTATTACTATGCATTTTCAAAATAAAGTTAGAATCCAAATAACATCAACAGCTTGGATGACACCACTTGGGAGTTTATATCATCTGTAATCAACACCAAGGGAATCAATACGGAAATACATTTTTAATTTGTATAGTGCTATAAATGTTTCCATTGTTTTATAAACAAACAGAATGCATAGTTCAGGGAGACCAGTGCAGGTGTTTACCTTGACACAGTCATAGTCTTTTGAAAGCTCTTCAGCTGTTGGCAATTAAATGAGAGGCAGGACAGATACAATTACTGAGAGTCCCATTCTAACAAAAAATAAGGTCATCTTCTTTAGGCAGCTAAATAGTTTTAAACATTTGGCTTCTAGAACTTTGTCAGGGGTTAGAAGTAACTTTAATGAATTCTACTTTTTATATTTATGAAAAGTCCATTAAATAAAAATTGCAATGTTGGTGATATCAGCAAATGAATCCATGCAGTTATATACAGACATGGTACAAGAAAATGCATCAGTTCATAATACCTTCTCAGTACTGATTTGCTGAAATCCTTTGCAGGGGTCAGGGAGGATAATTAAATCTACATGCCTTTTCAGTCCCTGGGCTCTCTGTTGAGACTCCTAGCAATTTTGCCAATTAGTGACAAGTATAATGGTAGGTTTCTTGATGTGGTCACTTGCCCACAAGGATTTGGGCTGAGAGCACCAAACTTTTCATATAAGCCACAGAACAGCTGTCAGATGGTAACAACGTTAGGTCACTGCTGACTTGTAGTGACAGCTGTTCATGTTTTTTTCTGATGCTATTGCTGCTCTATCTTCCTTAGTCTTGTGTGTGGAGCATATATACAGTACAAAAACAAACACAGGAGTGCAAAGCAGCAATAGGAAATCAGGTCAGATCCTTTCATATCAAAGGGGCATCAGTAGCCCTGTCAATAACATCCCTATCAAACAAAGGGGAACAGAGTTCATAAGGCATAAGACAGATAGTTTTTTGTTGTTTAGTGCGGAGACAGAAGACTAAGAGGAAAAAAAAAGCTGACAGATAAATATGCATAAGATAATTAGTCTTAAGGTTTTTAAAACTATAACATCAACACAAAAATTTCATTATACCAAAACTCACCATATTGCTATGGGAAAATTCAGCCATTGCATATATAGAAATAACTTCAGTTTGGTCCATTAATTAATATATTCAGTTGATAGCAATGAAGAAGTCATCTCAATTATTGTTGTTGCTTAGCCTTTCCTTGAATAAAAATAGTACAATTAAATCATAAAAATGGGCATTCTAGGAGTCTAATAAAAAAAATTACAGTCTGAGTTGGACTAATACTCTCTACTTATTTTTCAATGTAAGCATTTAACAAAAATCTCATAAGTCTGTTTACAGACAGGATAATAGCTTTCTACCAATGCATAACACTAAGTTATCCAGCCATATTCATTTATACAAAAGACAAGCTGGAAGAAGCTGCTGAAAAACTATAGTAGAGGAAGCAGGTAGAGATACCCGACAAAAATTAGTTGCTGTCACAGGACTACAACTCATCTAAACAGAGTGAACTTCCCCCCAGAAAACAGGGCAAGGGGCAGAAATGCATGGTTCTACTCTTTCTCTTTGGCTACATCTATGCTAAAAAAAGTTCTACCAACAAGATTTGTGTTGACATACTGTACAGCTGCCAATGCTTCCTTGTAGGACTATTGCAGTGCATTGTGGGAAGCTAGCACTTCTCCCAAGGGATTGTGGGAGCTTGGTGCCAAATTTCCACAAGCCTGTTCCATTGTGTGATTTATTCTTTTTCATATCACTTTCAATCTCTCTCCTTGTTAAGCTGTTGGGAATATTCATTCTACACTGCTTATTGGAGTTCTCATGGCTTCCAATTCTCTCTTGTGTTGTGGAACTACAGCTACAACCATTCCACCTGACTGTGTCGCAATGAAAACTGAGGAAGTTTAGATGATATATATGAGTGAATTTCATTTCCAATAGCGATTTTGGGGGCCCACCCTACTCTATTCTATAAGGCTCAATAAGCCAACCACTTGAACAGTAGCAAAAAAAAGCTGTTTAACTACTACCTAAGCAGTTTCAGAAAAACTGCTGAATTTTCACTTAAGCTAAAAGAATGTTGATGAGTTGGCAAAGAGATCTGCAAGTTGTGTTTTACATAATAGCTGTGAAGCAAGGAGTCAAACTTTAGTGGCAGGCTGGAAGGTGGAAGTGGAAAGTCTGTTGATATTAGACAACTAGGCTCAAGGACAATCACAAAGGCACACAAAGGCATTATGTGGAATGTCATAAGAGAGGGATTTCATAAGAAAACACAGGCAACTATTAGGGTTAGTTTGTGTAAATTCATAAAAAACTGTACATGGCTTGCATATGCATTATAAATAAATTGTTAATGTGTTTGGTGAATTTGGTGAAGTAGTGCTGATTAGAAGGAGTCTGCCTATCTACTCTTCATTTTTCCTTATAATTATGACTTTCACAATATCAGACTTTGTTGGAAAGTAATAAACAAACAGAAATACTTGTAAAAGCTTTTAAATCTACATAGAAACAAAGTGTAAGGTGTTAATTGCTTCTGTCTAAATCACAGTTAGTGTACCTTATAGCAATTCCTTATTTTCTACTGTGATTGTAGTGTTCATCAGGTTCACTAAAGACAATCCTGCATGAATGAGATGAACTAAACAAAAACTGCTATTGTGGAGCAATAGGCAGGCCTCTGCTGTCCCTTTGTCTCTATCTGACCAACCTCTAATGAAGGAACACCTCCCAGTGTCTAACTTCTTCAGTTTTCTAAATTGGGGAACATCTTTAAATTATAATATTTATCACTATGTGAGAAAGAGAAAGAGTCACAGGGCTCCAAAGCACAAGGACTAAACAAAGGCTCAGCGACCCTAGGTCCACAGCCCCAAAGAATCCGGCAGAAATCTCCCTTACCCAGGTGTTTCTGGAGGGGAGGGGCACGGAGCTCCAACACCGGTATAAAGAAGAGTCCGGAACAGGCAAAGAGGGGGAGCGTAGAACCGGAAGGAGAAGGAGAAGCAAACCGACACACGCCACAGGGAACTCTGAGAGTGACGTGGAGAGCCGGTAGGAGACTCTTGCAGAGAGTAAGCCCCACAGAGGGAACTTAGAGCAAGGACTGCTGACCCTGCAGGGCTTAGAACTGTTTGTTACCATGCCAGGATCCAGTGAAGCCCGGCAGAGTTTTGTTCCGTAAAGTCCCTAATAGAGTGTCCAAGGAACTCAGTGTCCAAGACGAGTGGTCGTTCCTTAAGGAAAAGATACTCAGGGCCCAAGGGGTGTCCATCCCAACAAGAAGCAAGGGGGGCAGGAG
>NW_017729034.1:90614514-90622835 GCF_001723915.1 Gavialis gangeticus
AAGTTGATGGAGAGGAGGTATAGATTGGACATCCGCAAAAACTACTTCACAGTTAGGGCGACTAGGAGCTGGAACCAACTTCCAAGGGAAGTGGTGCTGGCCCTTACCCTGGGGGTCCTTAAGAAGAGGCTAGATGCCTACCTGGCTGGATTCATTTGAGTCCCGTTTCTTGTTTTGGGGTTTTGTTGTGCTCCCGCCCTGGCGGAGGGTCGGGCTAGAAGATCTACTAGGTCCCTTCCGACCCTAAATCTATGAAAATATAAACTATGAAACTATGAGGGGCACTATAGATTGGCAGTACCGTAAAATCCCTAAAAGTGGCACAAGCCAAAATGGTGTCACCGATGGACCTAATGTGATAAGGGGAATTGTAACAACCTCAACAAGAGGCTCAGGGAGAGCCACCAAAAAGAGGAAAGGGGCAGAAAAGAGGGACTGACCTCCCGAAAGCCAAGTTTGTTTGCTCTCAGCTAAAAGCAGCCAGAACGATAACCCAGGCCAGGAATGCCTGGTTTTGTTTTCTTGTTTTCCTGTTTTTGCTTGGAATGGAGATCACGTTGAAAGACCAATTGACTGATCAGATCACAGTGGAACGGGCGAAGGTGTAGGGGTGGCGGAGCCCTCAGAAACTTAGGACCTTCACGGGACGAAGGTGGGATGACTAATGGGACTACACACCCAGGTATTGAACCAACTCCTTTAGCACCGAGTTGTGGCAGGAGAAACAGTGTGTAGAGCGCCAATTAGAAACTGTCTCACTTGAGTCGAATGGCAGGTGGTGTCCTACAGGTCTGCAAGTAGCAGAGATACATGACACACTACAAGAACCAAGTCAAATGACTACTTTGGTTTGCTGTGCTTGGACGTTGGGGGACCACTGGAAAGGTAAAGTTGTCTGTACAGTCCAATACCTGTTGAAATATATCTTTGACTTTTATTCCATAATCCTTTACAGAACCTTTATTTTCTGTATCAAGAGAGACATCAAGTCTTGATGCAGTTTCCTTTTACTTGTTCTCCAGTAAGTTCCTTCTACTTTTTGAAAGTCAGATTTTTAGACTCAGAGGTCAGGAAGACAGAGCCCTCATCCTCCATTATCCATATTTTAATGCCTCCTTCTCAAGGTCATTCTTGCAGCAGGTGTATAGGTGGTACCTCTCTAAGATACTCCATCTGAGGCCCATGATAAAAGATAAAAGAAGACAGATGTTGTCAAAAGTTTAGCTGACAGGAAAAGGTAACAGAAAACTAGCTTTTTAAAGGAAAAAATCTAAATAAAAAGCATGATGTGTGTAAGACTTGTTTCAAGGCAGCTCAATATTTCTCAGCATGTTAGGTATACAGGAGGTAGATTTTTCTAAACCTGTAGCTGGAATGGTGAGATATGGGCTCTCAGGTACCCTGGATATAAAGCATAGGGATAGTTCAGTAAATATGTCTCAACTTATTACAGGCAGTGGCAATTCTGAAGGCCTCAAAAGCCCAGAGATGGCAATAATTTGAGATGGCTTGAGCTTGCCCATTGGTTGACTGAACTCATTACAGGCATGTCCTATGATGTCTGGAGAAACAAGGTGGCCCTTCCTAGAAATGTACTGGTACATTTGATAAAAGAAATACCTGCTTCAGAATTTCAAATCCATGGATATCCATGACAATATAAAGTAGAAGCCCTATAAGCAGAAATAGATGGCCATCATTCCCTTGTTCTGTAAAACAATTCTGAGCCAAGATCCTGAATGAGAACAAACCATCTCTCCTTCTACGCTTGAATTCAAGCACAACATGCAAAATAATTTATCTTGGACTCTAAGACTGGAAAGTCAAAGCATCTTGGTTTTGATATTTACATATATTGTTTACTTTACTATCTTATTCATAAAACATTATGCAGTCTAAATGACCAGTTACTGGATAGCTTGATTATCCAATATTCTTTTAAATTTTTCATGTATTGTATTTAAATGCTTAGATATCATTTTCAGTAATGTATTGATTTATGCTGCTCGAAATTCTATCTGCTTGCCCTGCCAAAAGAATGCATTTGGGAGTACTTTTCCAATATCTATAGAATTATCTCTTATTTTTTGCATTTGCAAAAGCTTTTAATATAAACTAGCTATTCCTAAAGGCACTTTCCATCTGGTCCTTTCCTGCATACATCTAGATACCATTTTTTATAATGGGCTGGTGTTGGAAATAAAGTAAAAAGTAAAGAAAATAAAAATGAAAGAGGAAGTGGAAATCATTTGTTAATGTACCTACCTAAACATCTTGTACCATAATGTACCTACCTTTGTAGCCCACACTGATGTTCTTATATCTGTGCTTACCTTAGCTGAAGAATCTGCATCTCTCCTTTGCCTTGGGGATGGGGATTGCCAGTGAAGATAAGTGAAGGTAGCTTGGGCTGTCTGGTGGGGGATGGAGATTGCAAGCAATGGCAAAAGGTTGCCATACCTTGGCCAATGACACTGGCCAACAACCTGTTTATTGCATGTTCTCAAGAAAGATGTTTTACCATACTATATGACAACTTCCATACCTTTTGAAGGTAGATTTGTAACATCCTTCACTTGATATTGCTACTCAACCCTGATCTTATCCCAGATCATTCTAGTCTGAATGAGAATCTTTATTTCTGCAGAAATTATGGAGCTGCATTTTGCTGAGCCTATTCCCCACAGTTAGAGAAATTCAGGTCTTATTCCCCAGCCCTGGAGCACTGCATTTTTACATAGATCTATACCATATGCTCAAAGAGTTAGCCTTCAAGGAAGAGAGATATTTTCAAAACGATTCTCCAGGAAGAACACACAATGTTCCTGTCCCGGCAATTCCAACTTTTCCATTCATGTTGCAGGATTGTTTGAGAGGACTGTAAATACTGGTACAATTAATGAAACATCTATACAAAAATCGCTCTAGTGGAAAAATTGATGGCACAAGACATATGTCATTTGGGGACATTGTTTAATTTGATCAGCATAAACTCAAAGTTTTATTGACAATACTCAAAACTGGGTATGAATTAAGGATAGTCCCGCATAAGCCATCTTCTTCTGGTGAATCTTTATAGCAAAGACTAGGCCTTCACTCGCCAACAGATTTATAAGAACTGCACATTGCAGTGCTCATGCTCTTTCTGCAAGAAGACACATTCATCCTAGAAGTATTACCCCTACAGTCATTATAATTACACAAGGGAAAAATCTGACCAAATATCTTCTGCAGCTCCTGATGGGGTAGTGACCCCCAAAACAGACTAGTGTGTTAAGTCAGGGGTTCTCAAACCCTAACCCATGGGCTGGATTCAGCCTACAGAACTATATCACTCAGCCTACAGGGCTCCCCATGGGTCTGAAAATTTGGCAGTGGGAAAACAATGCCAGTGTTCATTTCTGCTCCCCTGCTGCAGAGCTCAGTGAGCTGGAAAATGTGACCCCACACACTAGACCAGGGTGCACAGGGCCCAATTTGGATGGTATGCAGCCTCATCCAGGCAGCACTGGGTGCCATCTGAGCACACAGGTTGGGATCTGGGGGTACAGGGCCTGATCTGGGAGACATGAGGTGGGATCGGAGCATCATAGGGCCTTATCCAGCCCACATATTGGTCCTGCAACATTCATCCAGCCCACAGGGCCAAAAGGTTTAGAACTACTGTCTTAAGGTATGTCTACACTGCAGCCGCTAATTGCTTTGTCTTGCTGGCCACATCTACATGAGATGCTGAATGCGCAGTAGCATTATGTGGCACAAAGTGTGATGCAATGCTACTGCACAGTAGCAACCAGCTACTGTACAGTCAGTGTCACCAAACATCTATTTGGCAACTTGACTGCACAGTAGGGCTGTGCAAAATGGCTGTGTTTTGATTCAGTTTCGGATTCAGCCATTTTTTGGACAGTGATTCATTTTGGATCACTGTCCTGTTTTGTTCTGGCTAAATCTGTTTCAAAGTCCAGTCAAGTGGGGTTTGGGGCTGGGGGCTGCAGGGCCCCAGTGGGGAGCAGGATGGGGCTGTAGGTGGCTTGTCCAGGGGAGGGGGAGAGCTACTGCCCTCCATACAGGCAAGAGACCCCTGTGCAGATCTCTAATCCCTGTGGAGCCAGGTCATGTAGCATACATCAGCCCTGCCGTGCTGCGAGACCTGGCCCCTCAGGGAGCAGAGATTCATGCTGGGAGTCTCCTCGCTGCTGCTGCCTACCCCATACAGCCCTGGATCTCTGCTTCCTGCAGAGCCAGATCACGTGGCAGGGACCGGCACTGCCCTCCTGCATGTCCTGGCTCCACAGGGAGCAGAGACCTATGCTGGGCTCTCCTCCCCATTGCTTCCTGCCCCATGCTGCACCAGATCTCTGCTCCTTGCAGAGCCAGGTTGCCCAGCAGGGACCAGCACTGCCCTGCTGTGCAACCTGGCTCTGCAGGGAGCAGAGATCTGCACCAGGGTCTTCTTGCTGCTGCTGCCCACCCCGTGCAGCCCTGCGTCGCTGGGGCGGCAGGGGGTAAGTAGCGGCAGCAAGGAGACCTGCAGCATGGATCTCTCCTTCCTGCAGAGCCGAGTTGCTTAGCCCGGCAGCAGCATACAGCTGTTTTTCTGCAAGCCCAGCTCCAAAACTTCAAAATTTTCCAAAACATCTCCGAAACATTTCTGAAATGTTCTGGATGCCTTGTTTCAATTCGGAGGTGTTTCTGAGCCTTCCATTTGGATTTAGATTTGGTGTTTCAAGCACCAAAATGGCTCAAAACACCTCCAAAACAAAACGGCTGATGAAATTTTGCACAGCCCTACTGTACTTGTGTATGTAAGTACTAAATGACTGCACAGTAACAACTGTGCAGTCAGTGTCTCGTGTAGATACTGCCACTGTTGAGGAAATAAATCTCACCCACACACTCTTGCTCCATGGATGTCAACCCCTAAAGTGAAGAGATGAGGAAGCCCTGAGAGGTGTTCTTGGCATAATACATAAGACCTGTCTTACTAGAGCAGCTGTTTGGGATATTCCCAGGACATCATTTTTAAGAGCAGGAGCAGGTAGGTGGGGTTTCTTTAATCAATGGCATAACTGAGCTCTCTAGTGGTACAGGGTAGACCTACCTGTAAAGCTATTGAACAGCTTGCAGAAAATAATTGTTGTCAACTCTTGCAAGTAACAGAAGTCTTGCAGTATCTGGTGTTTCTTCTAAAAATGATTAGCTTCTGAGTCAAAGGATTACCTGAGAATCCCTGCTTCCGTTAAAAAATCAATGCAGCACTAATACTTATAGAGAAAATGTATTTTACTTATAAATGTAAAATAAATGTACCCTAAAAGAAAACCAGAATCCAGATTTTTTTTATGTCATGATATTCGGAGCTTTATGTTTAATTTCTTAATCCGATGGGCTGGCAGTACTGTAAGCAAGTATGCATTCTTTACTCATATACAGAATGAATCTTCTATACTTTGATGCATTAGTGGTAAGTTCTAAGCTGCCTGACATATTCATAACTTCTTAAATATTTATATTTCTACATTCTTTTGGTTTTACATTTATAAGATTTATGCTATCTACTTGTGTTATGGTAATTACCAGTGATCTTCAAAGGCATACAGAAGGTAGGACAGAGCGGACCATTTCTGAGACTAACAGGTTGCAGGGCATATAACTTAGTCTAGAAGGATCGTTTCAAAATACTCCAATAAGGAAGAAAAATCTTGTAGATGTTATATTAAGTCAGTAATTAAAATATTAGGAATTGAAACAAAGCTATTCTATAATTATTGCTCATGTTTACAATTCTTTGCATTAGTTATACAATGCTGTTGTAATTTCCAATGCCACCTCGTGTTTCTTAACATTGAATGGAAATACCACTCAGATCTGTAGGATCTGACCCATAACACACAAATGATTTTCTGAGTTATTGTGTTTTTCTAAAAATGTCCAGTGACATTTTATTAGTAATATTACTGTTATTTTAGTGCCACAAAACATGCTAAATATTTCAAAATAGAGAATATGACATATTGCTGCCAAACTCAGGTTTTAGACTAAAATATTAATCTTACAAACAATATTTTTAGTTGATCAACATCTTCAGTATTCGTTCAGGATAAAATAAACTCACTACATATTTTTATCTTTACCTGTTATTATCGTAATACTTCCAGGCCTGGGAGTGTGACTTTCATTCTGGGACTCAGATACCTGAAAGTTAGTCATAGTAACTTAAAGCATCACACACACAAATGCTTTTATGGATCTGGCCCAGAATTGCTAAGTGATTTATCCAAGGTCATATATGAAGTTTTTGAATACCAAAGACTTGAGCTTATTTCTTCTACCTC
This sequence comes from Gavialis gangeticus, assembly GCF_001723915.1. Classification (NCBI taxonomy): domain Eukaryota; kingdom Metazoa; phylum Chordata; order Crocodylia; family Gavialidae; genus Gavialis; species Gavialis gangeticus. The sequence continues at coordinate 90,620,853 of NW_017729034.1, forward strand.
TGAGCACCCTAAACACTTAAGTATTCCCCTCGGGATAAAGCTTGAATGAATGAAATTTAAAACAAAATTCTTTGTGAGCTAGCGGGGAACAGAATTCACACATGCGCCCTTTCCTTGTTGGAGTAGCTACCTCAGAATGTTCCTTCTTGATATTTTAGATTAAAGGATGAGGAGATGTATGTATCCAATAGCTCTCTAGCATAATCCAGCACTTGCTTCTCTATCCTATTTGGAAGCCTGCTTGGTAACAAAAGGAGAAAGGGACAAAGAGTTCTCCTCCCATTTCTTGTGGGTTGATCCCTTAACCTGCCACTACAAATCAAATTATAATGTAGGACATAATTACTGTGGGAATGTTTTAGAGGCCTTAGAACATGGACAAATGTCACCATCCACCCGTACTCAGGCAAAACTCCCAGTAAAGGAAAATAGGAGTTTTTCCCAAGTAGACTGAATCCTTAGTCACATACCAATAAAACCATGCCTAATAACTAACTTTCTGATATTCAACTAATTATTTACTTAACACACCTGGAGTAACCACAATTCAATGACTAAAGCCACGGTGGGTATTTTTTCCTCCTTCTTTAAAGGAAAAGAAAGCTTGTCATTACTAATCCATAACACAAATGGGATTCTGCACTCCCTTGGCATACAGATACACAATGTAATGTGTAAGAGTCATGACCCAGACAATGATTTACGTAGCCTATACCATCTCGAGATGCACAATTTGATCTCCAGGCATGAGCAACAGTTTTTGCATTTCAGTCAGTAAACAATTGCTTTTTTAAAAATATTCAAAATTCTGTTTATCCGTACACTGTACTTCTCAATAGAGCCTGATTTGTTGACGTAGAAGTTGAAAATCTAATAAGCAAGTGCCTCCAACTGACAAAACATTATATTTGATCATATGTGATAAATGAACTAAGGACATGTGTAGCTTGGTGAGCCAATACAGCATTTCACTGGCACAACTGTGGCCTGAAACATCACATCTCTCTGAAATAACAAGGTCCTATCAGTTCAGTGAGGGAGTTCTTTTGAGTTACTAGTTTACAGCTGTGTTTAGTTGTAACTTAGGGACAGGTACTGTAGATTTCTCCTTCTCACAGGAAGAATGTCTGTGGATTCTTTTAGTTCATTAGAGATATCAAACATGTAATCAACAACTGCACTGAGACCCTTGGTGCGGGATGGCCAGGGTGGGCTCTTTTAGATGAATTTAATCAGAGATTAAGCAAACATGATGTTCTTTCTGAGCCAGGACAGCTCTGTTGCAATTAGGCACAGTACAAAACAGAAAAATTAACCTGGCAGCTAAACTAAAAAAAACCTCCATTGTGGTTATATAACCACTGTTTCTAAATTTAACAGCTTCAATACCAGGATACTAATAAATCTCCAGGGTAAAAAAAAACAAACAAAGCAAACTTTTCAGATGTTCTTTCTTGAGGCAGGAAACCCAAGGTCTTCATGAATACCCTTTCCATGGACATATAATGCCAATTCATATGCTGAGAGATTCTGACTCTGTAGAATCTGTCTAAAATGCAAGTGAACTACTCTAAATATCCAGCTAGTTTCAATTAAGTATCTGGCTTATAATTCATGTAACAGGAAAGTATTTGAACCAGCTTCATGTAAATTCCTGGTTTCTTGAATATTGCAAGTACAGGTTACCCTTGATTTATGCGGTACATGCATTCCTGGAGAATGGCGTATAAGTCGAATTTGCATAAAGTGAACCCACTTTACAGGGTAACAAGTAGGGATGGCAGTGAGGGAGGGAGGCAGGAAGTGAGGCTGGGACTAGGGAAGGGGCGAGGAGAGGGTTGCCACTCCCAGGGCTGCACAAGGCAGCAAAGCAGAGAGAACAGAGCAGCATTCACCCAAGTCCTGGCTGCAGCATCCCCAGGAGCGGCCGCCTCCAGCTGCCTGTAGCAGCTGGGCTGCACTGTGCCCTGGTGCAGGCAGCTG
>NW_017729034.1:90622917-90640802 GCF_001723915.1 Gavialis gangeticus
GGTGCAGGCAGCTGGTGTCAGCTGCTCCTGGGGCTGCTCCAGCACAGGCTGGGGTGAGTGCGGACAAGCGGAGCCCTGGGTGGTGTCAGCCTAGCCCCAGGAGCAGCCAACACCAGCGGCTTATAGCAGTGCACTGCACCATGCCCCAAACCCCCTGGGGCTCTGCCAGTCCCCACTCACCCCAGCCCATACTGCACTATGCCCTGGCTGCAAGCACTGGTGTCGGCCACTCCCCAGGCCACTGCAGCCAGGTCTGCCCCAGGGGGTTCGGGGCACGGTGCAGCCCAGCTGCTACAGGCAGCTGCTCCCACGGCCAGGATGAGTGCCACACCACACATCACCTGTGGCTCTGCTTGTCCGTCCTCAACCCAGCCCGTGCTCTGGGAGCAGCTGACAAAAGCTGCCTGCACCAGGGGCCATGGCCCTTTCCCCTCCCCCCACAGATGTACCTGCTTGGGCAGCAGGGGGGGATCTATGCTGACCACATAAGAGCAAATTTACCTCACATATAATGAATTATGGGTCTAAATATGCTCATCGCATAAGGGTGAATTTGCATATAAAAAACCCACATAAATCGAGGGAAACCTGTACTGTATTGCAAGTATAAAAACCTTGTGGCATTTTAGACCCTTTCTGTAGAATGCCATAATATTTTTAATGGCACAGAAAATCTACATATGCTATTAGAGGAAAAACTCAGGAGAGTCCAGAGGAGGGCCACATGAATGATTAGAGGCCAATGCATGTATGAGGAGACCAAGACATATAAGGAAAGGCTGAGGGACTTGAGGTTGTTTAGCCTGTAGAAGAGCAGACTTAGGGCAGACTTGGTTGCAGCTTATAAGTATATGAGGGACATACCTCTGGGTTTGGGGGAGCATCTATTCACCAAGGCCCTCCAGAGTAGGGCAAGAAATAGTGGGCACAAGCTGATTGAAGATCATTTCAGGCTAGACATAAGGAAAAACTTCTTTACAAGATGAGTGCTGAGGGTTTGGAACAGGCTCCCCATAGATGTGGTACAGTCATCCACCTTGGCAATCTTCAAAAAACTTATTGACACCAATCTTGCTAGGATCATTTGATCCCAGCAGTGTTCCTGCATACATGCAGGGGAGCTGGACCTGATGATCTGTAAGGTCCCTTCCAGTCCCTAACAACTATGAAACTATGAAATGTCATGATAAAAATTGACAAACAACACTGAAAAAATACCCAGAATTCTGAATTGCCTAATGTTGAATGAAATTCAGCAAGCTGCAGAGTAGATTTGAGTTTAAGGGCAAAAATCTCTCTCACTTGATATGTCCAAATAGTATTTTTCCAGCTGCATAAATGGCATCTTTGGCATTTATGCAGTTTGTGGTAGCATTGGAGTAATTTTGTACCTGCAATGGTTCAAGGAATATGTGAGAAGCAATGATTTTTTGGAGTGATGTCTTTTATTGGACCAACTGCCTCGCTGGGAGAGATCTCAGACAAATTTTTGAGTATAGACTACCTTATGACCAAAATTTCCCCTAAGATCTCTCCCAACTATACAGGTGGTCCAATAAATCACTTACGTAGTTTTTTAATTTACTCCTCATGCAGTGTGGACACATATGCATTCACACAACTATATGTTGTGCATATAGGGTTTTGTTTTTCTTTTTTTAGACGTAGAAGTAGTTAACTTACAGCTTTTAGTGGAACAACACAGTAAAATTGACAATAAAATTATATATAATAAAATTAGATCATGTATTGTTATTGATAAAAGCACACAATAAGATTATATATTTTACCCATTTAAAACAAAATTAAAACAAACATAATACATGATGTTACAAAAAAAGAAACAATATTCTTTGAACAAATAATGCAAACACATGGAAGAAGTATAGGATAGGCTGGAATTTATTATATAGGAGCCAAGTTGTTTTTCCTAATTAGCCCCTGTTTAAAATTTTTCATGAACGGAGAGATACATTTCCATCTTATTTCTTCAAAGGTGAGCAAGACCGCAAACAGTGATTTTGATCATTTATCTCATTCTTCCTGCAAGAGTGTCAGCTGTCTGTATACAGCGTCCAACACCGCCTGCCGATAATGAATGTACATCTCATTTGAGTGAATTGTAATCTTATAATGTCCTCTAATTGTTTGGGGTTTTGTACTTCAGAGAGGTAGGTTTCTAGAACAAAAGAGTTCTTTATGAATCTAAAAATGGAGATGTTCAAGATCTCACTCTCTGCCTCTCTGTATTCTGGCATCTTTAATTCTTGAAATTATCGTATATTTTGTTCTAAATATAGGTGGAATATTGGGTCAGTGACTGTCCCCACATTTACCAAGCCATTTTTCCTGAAAAGAATATGGATGTTATTTAACCACCCAAATAAGGGTTTATTTGGAAGAGAAAAGGGCTCTAGAATGCAATTCTTAGGGTGCCTGATAGGGGTACAAGTTCTAATTTTTATCCAATAATTTAGAGTTCTTAATAGTCCTAAAGTGCTCACATTAAGTAATCTTGTTTCAGATCACATGAGGAGCAGGCAGTTGTATATTATGAGCATATTCAGTAGACTATGAACTGGCTGAGAAGGTACATAGCTATGTACACATGGACCTGAGCATAATCCCTGAAAAAATGAGAAGCACCATCTTATATTTAATGGTCAATAGTTGAGTGGTTAAACCACATATCCAGGGTAAGGGAGACCCATGTTCTAGGACCCAGTGAGGTAAGAAACAACATCTGTCCAACTTCCTAACACAATGCTCTAGCTAACAGGCCAAAAGGCAGGCTTTTTGCAGACCCCTCTCCAGCAGCAGTGTAATGAAAATGGGGGGAGGAGGTGACCAGGAGACCAGCCTTCACTGACTCTGGCAGGGAGGCACAAAAAAAGCAGCGGCTATGCTTCCAGCATTGCTACCACAGCTCTGGTGGCGGCACAGCCACTGATGCTACCCCATGTGTGGCTGCCCTGTGGCTGCCCCATGTGCGTGAGTGCCCACTTACCCCTCTGCTCTCCAGCCTTCCTTTTGCAGCTGAATCACTGAACCTTGCATTTAGTATTCAATGGCAAAAGTATAGGAAGAAGTGGAGACATTTCTATCCCACTGGGAACAAGACTCCAGGTTAGAATCCAGGACCTGATCCTTTCCAGAGCAGAAGCCACCTAACTGAACCACATGTCCACTACCTGGCTCTTTTCCTTCCTCCCTTGGTTGTCCAGGAGCCTAGCTTCAGAAAAAGAGAGAGCTTAATAAAGCAAAGAATCTAAAACAGTTAGCTTGTACACATCACACTCAAGCACAGATGTAACACAAGCACTCAAACAACTAACTAAAAATGTGGTAAAATATATAAGCCCTTTCTAAATATTGAAACACAGCACCAGAAAATGCAGCTTTAGCTGGTGATGCAATGATATTGCCAACCACCAATGCACAGCAATAAAGCTTAAAAGTGTGGTGATTCCCTAGTACATCAAAGATTACATTGCAAAATAAGTCACTTAAAAAGTCCTACAGCATGTAGTGCTGTGGAAAAGCAGTACATAAATTACTTAACTGAAATTAAGACTGGGTTTCTTTACCCAGGTCTGCAACTAAGGGTATGTACAGGCAAGTACAATTCACTTAACCAGGGTACATTAGTGTTGCTCCACAAGTGAACTAATTTAGAAGCGAGATTGGATTAACCTGATCTGAAAAAGGGTTATCCCAATCTCACAAATGCTCACATATATTCACAGTACAGTGAATACACAGTACAGTGCAGCTAGGAAAGCCCAGCCACTCACACCCTTTCCAGGGCTACCCAATTCCTACCCTGTTCCCATGAACTCAGACTGGGTCTGGCAAACAGCTGCCTGTACCCTAAAATGCTATGTGACTTTCACCTCTCTGTACCTGTTTTCATTCTTAGCCTTTGTCGATTATCTATTTAAATGGTGAATTTTGGGGGCCGAGTCTGCTTCTTATGACATGCTTATTCCATGCCTATTACCATAAGACCCCACATTTTGGCTGGTGCCTTTAGGCACTTCCTAGTGCTGGCAAATCTTATAAAATACATTGCAGGGGGTGTGCCTACATGTGCATATCAATGTGACACAATAAACTCAATCATTCCAGAGTTTATTGCTCCTGGATGTCATGTTTGCACATGTGCCTGGGACCACAGCATGTTGAGCTGAGATGATGCAGCCCTGCCTGGTAGAGGCCCTGGGGTTCAGCCTGCCAGCCTGAGGCTGCTGCAACCCAGCCCAATGTGCTGCAGAGGGGCTGGATAGGGCACAAGGGTTCTCCAGTGTGGGGCTACTTGCCTAACAGCCCCCCACACTGTAGCACCCTTGTGCCCCACCCAGCTGTGCCAGTGTCTATACATGCATTGCTGTGGAGTAAAAAGCTCCACAGCAGGATAGGACTTGGATTTACAAGTACTATCCTGCTGCTGAGTTTATTATTTTCCTGTGGCCTAATAGGGCTGCACCTATAGATGCCAAGACATTTACTACGGAGCTAATTATTCTACTAGGTAGTAAACATCTCATGTAGATGTGCCCAGTGAAACCTTAGAGTGTGCCTCCTCTGTTACATGTTTGTTTTTCAAAAGAAAGCTGCAAGGACTCAAACCTTGCATTTTCAGAAACACAGAACTACTGCACATCAATAAAATCTGTGACAGCATTTTCTCAAGTAAAAATAGATAGATTTTAATGAACCCCAAAATTGGAAAATCAGGAATCAACTTCAAGCATAACAAAAATAAATAAATAAATAAATAAACAAACCCACATGTGAACAGAGAAAACACAACTGGTTTATTTGTAAAGCGGGTCCCCAAAATATTTCAGGAGTACTGAAACTAAGCACAAATTCAGTAGTCTAAGCTGAAAAATGTTTTAAACAAAATGATTTGTCCTTTTATTTTGATATGTGTTTTTTTCCCCCCAGAAATGAAAGCAATTGAAAAAATAAAATAATCCCTCCCTGAATCATTACATTTTTGGCATGTTAAGTTGAACTAGCATTTTTTATTATTGCCTTTCAAAGAAGAACAAAAAAAGTATTGCTCACATTGCTCTACTACCATGAAACAGATCTCTGCCTTCCTAGAGCTGCCATAAAAAGGGATGCTGGCTGTATGGAAGATGTATATGCTAGCCAATTACCCTCAAAAAGTCTCCTGGCTACTTGGAAGCTGCAAAGGTTCTCTTGTTTCCACTACACTGAAGCTGTTCCATTTTGCATGGTAATTTACTGGAGCAGGGATTGGCACCTTATTCTCCTCTCTTCCATAAGAGTGACTCAACCACTGAGATATAAAGTCACACCTCCCCACTTCCCCTTCTCTCCGACCCAGTGAATACAAGGTAGAACAGTTTCAACAGGAGAGTTTGAGAAACATGGTCTGTTGATCAGGGAATTTTACTCAGGTGTGAGAGACCTGAAAACCCTGATCACCCGGCCACTGACCACCAGCAGCTGGGAGTTTCATTTTCTAGCTCGTCACAAAAATGGATGCATCTGACTTAAGAGCCTAACTCAGGACAGGATTTCCCATTGTGAATCCTATGTGGTGGGGATCCTCTTCTTCCAGCCCAGATGTGAATGCCTAACTTTTTGAGACACAAGGGCTAAATCTCACATCTCTCCTTGGGATTTTTTTTTCTGGGTAGTCTAGGTGTTACCCTGCTCAGAATGATTTTACTCTTCAGGAGCAAGCCAAAGAGCAGCACCACGAGCTTACCTAAGCTATGCCCAATTATGTCTGTTTTGGGTAGCGGGGCATTCAAAAAAGCCTGAGCCTGAATTGATTCAATCTTTACAGGTTAGTCTAACCTGGCTAGGCTGACCAGTTGATAACTGGACAGACAATTTCTCTGGACAGCAAAATTCAGGCACAGACCTGCAGTGGCTCAGGATAGTATCTGTGGGGCGCTAGAGCATTTCTCCCTTCCCTTCCACAGGGCTGAGCTGAGGGGGGCATGGCCAAGCCCCAGCAGGATGCTCTTATTATTCTGCCCCTCCTAAGCAGCCCAGCAGGGGATGTTTATCGCCCCTAACTCAGTATTTATCAACCCAGTAAGAAAACAAATCCTCTCGCCATTAACTAATGGAGCTCTTCTTAAACAGCTTTTCCAAGGAAGGATATTAACCTACTTGTTTATTATCTCCAAAAAGCCTGTCTGCCTTTGTCATCTCCCACAGCATGGGCAGTGGCCAGCATGTGGTCTCCTAGCTAATGCTGCATAAGGTAGGGGGAGGGAGGGACGGGATAATTCCTGCTTAGCAGAGAGAAGCCAGGGGCCTGGGACAGACATTGCAGTTTGATCCAAATCAGTTAAGTCTGATACTACATTCAACCAGGTTCATCTCAAACCAGGTTCAGCCATTTTCAAACGGGTTTATGTGCATTGAACATCTGTTCTGTTACAGATTTAAATCAGTTTCTGATCACTTAAACCAGTTTATGTGTAATGTTTGTCCCTAGCCTTGGAGGCTACAGACATCTTGTTAGACATCTAACTCTCCTTGTATGCTGTGTTTGGAGTGTGGACAGCTAACTCAGGGCTGAAAATGTTATTGGACAGCACAGTGCCTAAAAGTTAGGTGTGCAGTGCTGAAACCACTGTGGATTTAACTTTGTATGTATAGATCACTCTACATCCATTGCTTTTGGAAGAGGTGAAAAAAATGATGCTCCCTCCTCCCTCTTTCTGGAATGAAAAAATACATTTTTGCTAGCACTGCTCCTGCTTCTTGTTTATTTCCTTTTACTGAGTTAAATTATGAAGAATGTGCATATAAGTCAGGAGTTCTTATTTTGGTACTTTTAATTTTCTCCCCTAGCTTATTCCATTGTATATTATTATGATAGCCATTCTTGATGACAGAACAGCAGGAGATTTAGTACATCTATATCTTATTCTGGATATCCACAGTGCAGCACCTTGCCAATCCGCTTATATATCATAGCTCTTTCAGTGCCACAGCTTTACAAACAAATCACTGCTATGACCATAGACCTTATGGATACAGCTGTGCAATGCTGACAAGTCTGTAAATCATGAGCTAAATTCTGATACCTTTATTCATGTTGACTAGAACCTTATTCCACAGAAAGTTCCTTCCAGTCAATGGGGCAATTTGTTTCAAACTCTGCTACTCAGAGTCTGGTTCCATGTAAATATCTACTCATTATTTATGCACAGTCTCTCATCCCTTTTTGCTTTATTTATTTTTCTTCCTACTTGCCGTTTCTACAACTGACATATTTTCTTCTTTTTTGTTTTTCATGTGGTCTCTTTCACAATCACAGATAAGTCAATAAAAAATTAATCCTTCAGGCCAGGGACCCTTTTTTTTGTCCTATGGATCAGACAGAAAAGCTCAGTTATGGGATGTGTGGACCACTTAGGTGCTACAAAGGAGGAATGACTCAGTCACAAATACTTGACCAAAAATTCCTCATCAAAGGTGCGGCCAGTCCTTTATACAGCATCTTGTAAAATGGGGTCCCAACCCTCCTTGGATCTCCAATCCTGCATCAGTACAAATAATAATAAAAATTAAGCACAGACAATTGCCTATAATCAAATAATATTCAAATGCATCTAATACAAATATTAAGCAACTTAATAAATGAGTAATTTAGGGGGAAAGGGTTATGTAACCTTGCATCCCATTATTGTTGGTTCAAATCCAAACCCAGTGTCTAAAAGGCTGTATGAGCCTATGACATCTGTTATGCAACTGATACAAAGTGCCTCCATGGTTTCAAGCCAGTTCTTAATGGACAAGTGGCAGTATTCCAAGTAAAGACAACTACAGTTGGTACCTTTGTGGGGAGTTTAGCAGAGGACCAGAAACTGAATGGGCCAGGAGAATGAGTGATCTTCTCATCTCAAAAGATAGTTCAGTTAAGTCAAGATTGAAATAAATGACTGAGGTATTGTGAAGGAGAATACATTGCTGCTGCCCATACTGTACTATTTTTTGAGAGAAAACTTCCAAAGCTGTCAATATTACACATTTCATAAACTGAAAAATGGAGAGAGAAATGTTGCCTAATTCCCCAAACCTTACCAGGTCTCCCTGCTGTGACAGTGAATGTTGCCAGTCACATGTTTAAGCTTCAGATCAAAACCAGGTGGCACATCAAATTGTATTTAAACTTTGACCCTCTGCTCTACTCTGGTGCACAGCTTTTGCTCAGCAAAAGAAAATAAAGGTTTTGCTAGTAACAAATGCTTTTCACTTGCCACAGAAGTCATTAACAGATCCCCACCCCCAACGTCAAATATTTGTGCACTGGGACTGCTCCAGAGCATGAGTTTTGAATAGAATTTGATAATGAATTTGTCTTCAAGATTTTAGTTTTGCATTTAGTCTCTCTTCCCCTTTAGGACAAAAATCATAAAAGAACAGGAAAGAGAAATAGCTGAATCTGCCTGTCTACTATCAGGAACAAAATGACTGCTGCGTGGTGTCAGAGCTGGTAATGCCTCAGATTCAGCTGAAACAGCACTGGGAAAAATAGTCAAACAGGAACCTTTCATGTCTGACTTCATAGGTCACCCACCCCATGCTATGCCTTCTTTCTGTGAATTTCTCAGCTAAGTACTTCCAGCTAAAGTAGTTCAAGTGCATAGAACAAGAAAAATCAACAAAGAATAAGACACAATGGACAATGTAAAAATACCATTTAGCTGGTGCACTGCAGGAGACAACACTGGATGAGCTAGCAGAGCTGCAAACAATAGGTTACAGTTTTGTTTTTGTTTTCATAAAACAGTGCATTTAGATACACCACTCCAATTTTAAATGTATAGTAAATGCAGTATAAAAACCTGCATGACAAGTTTAAATTAATATTGGCATATTTTTGTTCTGAAAAAAGAGTGGTGGCACTCTTTACTCTGGGTGCATCTACACAAGGCACATTACTGCACATTAATGTTGTATACTGCACAGTAAGTATGATCGTCTACACATATGCATGTTTACCGAGTAGTAAAAACTAGGGCTGTGCAAAGCTTCGGTCCCTGATTCAATTCATTGGAGATTTGGCCCAATTTGGTGGCTGAATCTCCAAATCCAAATTGAATCAGGAGACCCTTTAATCTCTCCAAATCCAATTGCAAACCTCTGAATTGATTCAGAGAGATTCGGAATGATTCAATGACTCAGATATAGACACAGCTTTCAATGTTCTTTCCACATACCTCGAGGTACCAGGCAGCTAATCAATGCTGAGATGCTGGCGGAGATGGAGCATCCCACAGGAGTGCGGGGGCTCCCCAGTGCATTTGACAGCAGACCTGGAAGTGGGCCAGAAGCACTTCTGGTCCACTTCCAGGTCCCCCGGGGAGTGCTCAGGAGGGCCCCACCACACTCCTCCCAGCTTGGCAGCTGGTGCCTCTTAGGTCAGACGAGGCATTTGGGGTCCCCTCGCAGCCAGTTGCCAAGCTGAGGCAGATGTGGGAGAGCCCCCAGCACACTCAATGGCGAACCCAGGAGTGGACCAGCAGTACTTCTGGTCCACTTTCAGGTTTGCCACCAAGCACATGCCCCCCCTCTGCCCCCCCCCCTTCCCTGCACTCCTGTGGGATGCTGCATCTGCCCCAGCATCACAGCATTCACAAGCTGTGCCTGGTACCTTGAGGTATGTAGGATAAACATTTAAAGCTGTGTCTATGGCTGAATCACCGATTCTGTGAATCAGCATTGAATCTTCAGATTCAGATTCGGCCGAATTGAATCAAGGACAGTGATCTAAATCAACAAATCAAATCACTGTCCCTGATTCAGACTGAATCTGAATCCGAACAGAATACGGGCTGTTTCACACACCCCTAGTAAAAACCCTTAATCCCTTAAAAAGCAAATGCAGAATTAGTTACAACACAGTAATGCATATGTAAACGTGACCCGGGAGCCAGCTTCTCCCACGTCTGCCCAGCCACTAGGGAGCGGGCCTCAGGCCAACCCTCAGGCTGCAGCCTAGGAGCCTAAAGGTGCTGCAGGGCATTGCCTCTGCCACATGGCTGCCAGTCCCATGCCATGCTGAGAGCTGCATGCAGTTCCCAGGCCCAGCAAAACCAGGAGAGCCATGTGGGAGCCCAGAGAGCAGGCACCGGACCCACCATTTCCTTGTTCTCCTCACCCAGGCCCATGCCCATGCCCATACCTCTGCCCCTGCCTCTGCCCTCCACCTGGGGCCTCAACTGGACCAAGGAGAAGACTGGCAACCTCATGGCACTGAGAAGCGATGCAGAAGTGCAACACCAATTTGAGTGGGGTGAGCGCTCTAACGCCGCATATATGAGGCTCTGTCAATTTGGATGCAGAAATGCAGGCACAACCAGTCAGCACAATAGTGCCACAAAAAGGTCAAGGCCTTGCGGGCACAGTGGGTCACTGTGACCAACCACAATTATTGGTCTGGCCATGGCCACAAGTCCATGCCCTTTATGCAGCAACTGGACATCATTCTTGTACCCCAGGACTCAAACCACAGCCATGCTATCTTTAGCAGCGTTGGCAGCCTGCTTAAGCCCCCACCCTTGCCTGAAACCTCTGGTGAGTCATCACTGGAGGAGGTCCCTTGAGTGCCCAGAGTCCTATCTTACTGATTTTCCTGGCTACAGTTTCCACCAGCAGCTCAGAGAGCCCTGGCCAGTGCCTGCCTCACCAGCTCCACAGCCCTAGACCCAGGCATGAGGCACCAGCACCCAACAGCCCCCACCTGCATGCCATGACCCTCCATTGGAGGACACTTCCTGGAAGCAGATGCCATCACCAACAGCCAGGTCCAAGTGGAGCCACCAGCCATGCCAGCCCCAGCCATGTAGTAAGGCTGGCATTGGGGGAGAGGCCCTCCCTGCCCTTGCTCCTGCCCCTGACCCCTAACCCCACCCCTGCCCCATCCCTGCCTGGGCCACCTATACTCCCCTGGCCCCAGGTTCCCCCACCACAGCACACAGGGATGTGGGAGACAGTGAAGACCTGTATTGAGCAGCCTGTGCCCCTGCAACTAGGCAGGCATTAGTCTCTCACACACTGAGGATTGTGTCAATGCCAGCAGCAATGTCCTCATCAGCATCAGGGGGCAGGGACATGTAGCACAGCCAAAGGTAGCCCTCCCAGCAGTGGCAGAGGTTGCAAGGCAGCTCAAGTCTGCCCCCATGCAGTCATAGCTCAGGGTCCTATACAGATAAGCAGGTGTGCCAAGGTACCATGGCAATCAGCAGCAGGGTGTAGTGGATCTGGCACCCCTCAGCCTCCACAAACACCTTCTTGTGCACAGCCTGCAACATGCATAGCAGGGGCATGCTTGGGATGTAGCACTGGCACACAAAGGGGCTGGCCCCAGAGAGTCCCCCTGTGGGGCGGGCAGGGCAGAGGTATGGGCATCTTTTCATCCCAGTCATCTGGGAGTCCCACATACCCCAAGCCAAGGCACCATGGGCTGATTGGCAGCACAGAAGAGTGGCTGGCCTGCAAGGGGGTGCGGGGGGAGGAGCGGGGTCTGGAGACATGGTAGCAAGTGCTGCCAGGAACCTGGCCTGCCCCACCCTGGGAACAGGCCAGGGGAGGCAAGCTGCCCACAGCCAGAATTCAGCATCCCACCAGCCCCTGAGAAGTGAGCAGGGGTGGGGGCCTTGGCCAGTGGCTTCTTGGACCCAGGCCTGCCTGGCCATCTTACCATGGTCCCTGGGGACCCGTGCACACCCAACCCCTGATCTGAGGCCAGGCAAAGCATGGACCCCTGGTACTGAGCATCGTATCTCAGAAATGTTGCAAACCCTCACAAACATTTTCTGTCTCATGGCTCTATAGGGCTCACAGCTGCACATGGGGGAGAGGTCACCTCCAGCAACAAGTATGCAGCCTCACAGTTGCCGCCGCTCACACTTGGAGCTCTGCATATGCACCAGTTCTGCCAGAGGAGGACCCAGGACAGGACCCTCCTCCTGGAGTAGCTAGTGGTGACATCAAGGGACCAGCTGGAGGGATAAAGGGCCTGACAGGTGGAGGATGTCACCCACAAGGAGGTAAGGGACTAGTGTGAGGAGGCACAGAACTGGGCAGACCAGGAGTTCCAGGCTGAGCTCCTGGCCTTAGCCTTGATGTGTGAGTGACTCTAGATGCTGCAGGACCAAATGCCATCCTGAGCTGGGCAATGCAAGCTGCCTGTCTGGTTCAGGACACTATTCTGGCCCTGGTGGTTTACATTCATGCCACCCACTGCCCAGCTTCTGACCCTTGCCCTACCTGCCCCCTAGCAGCTGCCCATTGCCCTGCAGTAGGCCCCCACCTGGGCCTGGAAGGAGGTCCTTTGCCACACCTGGCCACCAGGGCCAGTGCCACCCAGTCCCCTCACCTGGGCCCAGCCCTGCTGCTTGCCCTGACTACACTTAGGCATGGAGCTGAACCTGCCCGCAGCAGCACCAGGACTGCACACTGGTCCTACTGGGCTTGGGCTCTGACTGCCAGAGGGAGAAACACCCACATCTAGGGAGCACCACCCACCATCACCCCTGAGTGAGCCCCCCACCTGCTGCACTCACCATGGCATCCACACCCAAAGAGTGGGTGTTAGAAAGTCTTTAGGCCATATTCTAGTCATATTTAAGCCATGTCAACCTAAAGTAATTTCATTGACCACAGTGGAGTCAGTAGTTAAATTACTAAATTTAACTCAGTTATTTATCAGTTTCAATTAACTGGGTAAATACAGTCAGAATCTGGGCAATTGATTTCATTTTTTGTACTTCTGAGTCAATTCAAGCATACGGGATTTGAATCAATGGGGTCTTTATTTTTATTCCATAACAGTGAACTGATCAGAGTGATTCCTTTAGTTCAGTGAATGTGTTGCTTTTTATAGTTATTTTTCCTCCACTTAGTCATTCTGTAAATACTACAATAATCTCCCTCTCCTATAAGCCTTATTCACAAAGGTTATTCAGAACATCTCTAAATTCTAACTAAGCACTAAGACCTTTAATCAAAGCTGATTTACTTTAGCCATGGCTACTTGCTTTTTGTGTCAGATTGTCATTCACTGTGGATGCATCTACACATGATGTTACATTGCCATAGCAACAGACTACAGTGACATAGTGTCCACAGGAAAAACCTGTAATGCCGCAACTATGTCGCTGTTGAGATACGCTCCCCCACTATTGCATGTTGCTACAACGACGTAGTGCCTAAAAATAACTGTGCACAGTACACAGTGTCATCTGTTACTGCACCATCTTTTAGTACTTCCAAAAGGAAGTACTAAATGACAGCTCAGTAACAACAAAGTCATAGCAGCATGTGTAGACACATGCTCCATTTCTATGGCATACAGCTCCATTTCTATGGCTAATGCATTGATGACCTAGAATTTTTTATGTCCTCTTCCCATTGTCCTTTAGATTACAATCAATGATTTTGTCCCTTATTTGTTTGTTTTCCGTTAAAACCTTTATAATTTTTATTCCTTCACATCTTTATAAGCACAGGTTTTCCAGAGAAATGCCGTGTTTTGATTAGTGACAAATTAAAATTCTACTCTCATTAATTTTATGAGCAATCATTCGTTTATAGATGGAAACTTAAACTGGAATCCTACCTAATTTCAGAAGTTCCCAGTTTGCAGATATGGAGACAAATTATGTTTTATTAAAAATAATGACTACATATTTCATTTTCTTAAGTAAAATTAGCCCCCCCCCTCTCTCTCTCTCTCTCTCTCTCTCCCTCTCTCTCTCTCTAAATATAAAGCAGAAATGTGGATTCATTGCTATTGCACAATTATTATTTGCTGCATTTTTAAAAAATACTTAAAGAAGAACTGATATGTCCAGTTATACATTCCTAAATTGTATTTATGACCCCTTGCCTTGGGATTTGATCAAGTGTAGTAAACTTTCCTGATGAAAATTCTTGGCCTAATTCTTGATGACAACCCTCAACAGTCTAAGTTCTCCCCTATAGGCACATTTACATGAGACACTTAAACGGGCAGCAGCATAGTTTACTGCACAGTAATCATGTGAGTCTACACATACACATGCCTACAACTTAGTAAACCTTGCTAATCACAAGTAAATATGCTACCTACAAATGCAAGTAGCAAATTTACTTTTGATTTGTGACGGTGCAGTAGTGCTTATGCAGATACCTGACCAGGAGCAAATATGCTCCTAGTCAGCCATCCACCAGGGGATGGGAGATTGCTCCCTGCCTCCAGGAGATGTCTGTTGCTGGGGCAAGCTTCACCACTGGAGCCCAGGCAGGGACTATATCCCTCTTCCACAACAGCAAAGCCCCCTGTTCTAATATCTCAGTCAGGAAGTAGGGGCTGGGAGATCCTTATCACTCAGACCCTGCTCCACCTTCATGATTGTGGAGCTGGGGGCTAGGAGATCCTTACTGCCAAGTGTCAGCTCCATGACCATGGGGCTGGCTCTGGGAGACCCTTATCTCCCAGCACCAGCCCTGTGACTGCAGACTGAGAGATAAGGGTCTCTCATTCTGAGCCCTGCAATCATAGAGCTTGGGCTGGGAGATATGGGCATCCTAGTGCTGGCTCCATGGTGCAGAGCTGATGCTAGGAGCTCCTTGCTGGTGGAACCTGGGGAGTCTGTTCCCTACTCAGCTCCCCAGCTCCTCAAGCTATTTAAGCTCCCCAGCCTGTTCCCTGCCCAGCTCCATGCTTGCGGAGCTGAGCAGGAACCAGGCTCCCAAGCCTTCTCTGTGGGGTGGGGGCTGAAAACTGTCCTGGTCAAGAGCAGGTCTTTGCCCCATGCCCCAATTGGATGATTGAGGCACAGGGCTTGGAAAGAGCTAGCACTAGCTGCCCCACTGGCAGACTAGGGAAGGACACTGAGACATACCCCACTCCTACAGCTCTTTCCAATTGCCCTGCCCCTGATCAGGGAGCCAGGGTCAGGAGCTTCCTGCTGCTGGAGCAGAGGGACATTGTCCCCTCCCCAGCATGAGGCAGCTCCTGGAGGCAGGGTGTAATGCAGGGATGGGAAATTATTTTGGGCAGAGGGCCGCTTACTGAGTTTTGGCAAGCCATCAAGAGCCACATGACAGGCAGCCCAGGGCAGATAAATATTAATTTTCTAAATTTTTTAGAGACCCCATGGGCCAAATAGAATGGCCTGGTGGGCGGCATCCAGCCCCCAGGCCGCATTTTGCCCACCCCTGGTGTAATGTTCCAGACCACCAGAAGACAGCTGTCTTGTTGCCCAGTGCTCCCTAGAGCTCCCCCTAGTGGAAGCAGGGGCCCATTGGAGGACCTCAGAAAGCCGGACCAGTTTGTTGCCATTAGCAGCAAATCTGCTCCCACTTCCCTGCATGTGTAGAAACCTGCCTAAGAGCATTTATGCACAAGTACTTTACTCACAGGCAAACTGAACCCAGATCAAATGCATGTGTAGACCTGCTCTATATGTATCGGGAGAGAGATTGACTCTGAGATATTTAAAATCAGCTCAAGATATTATGTTGTTCCTATTCCCCAATTTAAGTTTCCTAATTTTCTCTAACAGACCTCTCAGATGCTTTGGAATCTTCATCTTCCAGATCTCTTTCAGCCCCAAACTCTGGATGCTTTATAAATCTGACAAATAGATTAAGTGATCTCAGGTGGTGATGCTGATTTGCTGTTACACAGGCCCTTCAAGATCTCTCTTTCTCTTCTCATGCTGACTTTGACACCCACTAAATCACACATTTTGCTTATTATTTGAGTATGCATCTTTCTAGAGAAAAATAAATATCTTAAGCTTGGTGGCATTTTAGATAATCATAAGCATATGAAACTCCTACAATTTTTATTAAACCAGGTCAAAACTGATATACATTCCCTGCAAACAATACTAAAATGTATATATTTACAAAAACTTTCCTGTAACTCAGGAATAGTACTTATCTTCCTTATTTCAGATAGGCAAAATAAAGTCATATTATTGGAATAAATAAATGTTACCCAACCATATATCTCAGCAATGAAGTATTACAAACAAAATAACTATATGGTTGCGTTATATTATGTTTGTTACTGGTCTATCATACCTAAAAGGCAGACTTGGTAATAAAAGGGGTAATATAGACCCCTTAAAAGGGGTAATATAGACCTTAGATCAGTGTTGTATACACAGGTTAAGGAGCATGTTGTGTTCAGAATGAGAGAGTGCAACAAGAAAGCATTATACTTTTCTTGCCCATGATCTGCCTTCTTTTTGTGTGTGTTCAACCTTGTTGGCAAGAGACTGTTCTTCTGCCAAGTTATAAAGGCTGTAACAAATGCTGTATTAATTCTGTGATAGTAAATCTTTGCAAGGTTAGGACCCAGCTTTGGTAATATCTGAAGTGTATACTAACTGAATATAAAGAGAGAGAACATCAAACATGAATTTCAGCAAACCCTAACTCTTCCCTCAGCTTTGGCAATGTGTTCCATAAGGTAGAAGGAAGCTAATGTTAGCATCACAATACACATGACATCATGTTGTAACTACAGCTGGGAAGGAAATGTTTCCTAATCAGTTAAATGTTTTGAAATTAGAACCATTTTCCTACTATATATCAGAATGAAGTTGAGACCGTTTGAAGTTTTTCATGAAGGGTGGTGAAATATTGGAAGAACCTACCTAGAGAAGTTATATAATCTTAATTCCTGGTGATTTTCAAGAGCAGGTTAGGCATTTACTTGACTGAGTAGTTTAGATTGGGATGATCCTGCCCTGAATAGGGGTCTCAAATAGATGACCTCATGAGGTCCCTTCTGTAGGCCTCACTGAGCATGGATCGGTGCAGCACCTTGTTCAAATTTGCGGATGACACTAAGATGCGGGGAGAAGTGGGCACCCTGGAGGAGAGGGACAGGCTACAACTAGATCTAGACAGGTTACAGGGGTGGGCAGATGAGAACAGGATGGGATTAAATACCGACAAGTACAAGGTACTGCACCTAGGGAGGAAGAACCAGCACCATACCTACAGCCTGGGGAACTTTCTTCTCATCAGCACAGAGGCAGAAAAGGATCTTGGAGTCATTATCGATTCCAAGATGAACATGAGCCCCCAACGTGGGGACATGGTCAGGAAGGCTAACCGCACCTTGTCATGCATCCACAGATGCATCACGAGCAGGTCCAAGGAGATGATCCTCCCCCTCTATGCGACACTGGTCAGGCTGCAGTTGGAGTACTACATCCAGTTCTGCACACAACACTTCAGGAGGGATGTGGCCAGCATCGAGAGGGTTCAGAGGAGGGCCACTCACATGATCAAGGGGCAGCAAGGCAGGCCCTATGAACGGAGGCTACAGGACCTGAACCTGTTCAGCCTCCACAATAGAAGGCTGAGAGGGGACCTGGTGGCCATCTACAAACTGGCAAATGGGAACCAGCAGGCTATGGGAGAGTGGGGCTCCCTGTTCCCCCGAGCACTACCGGGAGTAAAAAGGAATAATGGTCGTAAGTTGACAGAGAGTAGATTCAATCTAGACATCAGGAAGCACTACTTCACAATCAGGGTGGCTAGGATCTGGAACCAACTTCCAAGGGAAGTGGTGCTCGCTCCTACCCTAGGGGTCTTCATAAGGAGGCTAGACAACCACCTAGCCGGGGTCGATTGACCCCAGCATTCTTTTCTGCCCATGCCAAGGGGTCAGACTTGATGATCTGTTCAGGTCCCTTCCAACCCTACCTACTATGAAACTACTATGAAACTATCAGTGCATATAGGAATCATTACAGAGACTTGTTAGCTCCATGAACCAAATGAGGCCTCAAAAATAACTTGAGCCATAGATCTTGGTGACCAGAAAGCAGACCATACATGGGGAAATACTGGAAAATTTAGAAGTATTA
>NW_017729034.1:90645802-90652065 GCF_001723915.1 Gavialis gangeticus
CTACTATGAAACTACTATGAAACTATCAGTGCATATAGGAATCATTACAGAGACTTGTTAGCTCCATGAACCAAATGAGGCCTCAAAAATAACTTGAGCCATAGATCTTGGTGACCAGAAAGCAGACCATACATGGGGAAATACTGGAAAATTTAGAAGTATTAACTTCAATGTCATCAGTGACATCTCACAAGGCCATGAATGGATAAAAATGGATACGATGGAAATGGATGAGCATAGCCAGGAATTTTGCTGCATGGTGTAGGTCAAGCAAAACCTCCCTGCATCCATCCTCCCCTCTGCCTCATCCACTGTTATGTAACATTACTTCCACTTCATTTTAACACCCCTGTGGAAGGTCACCCAGTGCTGCTACACCACTAGCAACCCACTTGCTATGCTACTGTATACAAAACACCAGAACAGAACTTGCCCCCTGTTGAGGGCAGGATCATCCCTATCTAAACTTGTCCCTGTCTCTGGGAAACCTGGATGTGAACAATGTTATGTGAAGATATTTAATTATTGCTGAGGAATAGGAGGAGTATGTTGTAAACGTAAAGTTATTTTAATTAATGTATAAAAGGGGCCTGGGAATACTATGTACTTTACACTGAGCTAGGGGCCCTACTTTAGACTGATGCCATGTTCAACAAATAAACATGACTAGCACCATGCCATGGGGCATGCTGTTAGTGTATTGTGTTGTTTGTGAACAACAAGGCTCAAAAAATTCTTGTTACTAAGAACCAGAGCCGGTGGTTTCTTCATTACAAATAACAAGGTCATTATAATATATAGTAGCATAGTATCACCAGTATAGAGTAGCACAGTATGAGAGCAGACTCTCCAAACTGAGGAACCTGATGTGCCCAATACTGCTTCGCTCCTGACCACAGCTGGCAGAGTCTGACACCTTCCAATCCTACTTTCCTATGGTCCTACAAAAAATCAAAGAGAGACACACTCCGCTTCCACAGAATAGTCAATACCTCTGAGAATCCGGGACTTACCCAAGATGTGGAAGACAGAGCTCTCTGGGATAAGATGCTTTCAACTTTCCACTTTCCGCTTTCTTGTTGAAGCTCTTCAACTTTGCATAACAAATTCATTGCTCAGTGGAGTGCGACCTTAACTTTTGGCCTCCACATCTTTAAGCACTCAGCAAATATGTATTTTGAGGCAAGAGTGTTGATTTCTGTTTCTTTTGGTTTGACCATGACCAGATACTCCATCCTTGTCTAGCCTAACATATATGTTCCCACAGAAATTTTTGGTTTTAACAAATTAACATTTTGTGATAAACGTTATATTTTGTCAAAACAAATGCTAACTACTTGTAGCTGAAACATCATAAAATAACTACTAAACCTTAAAGTAAAAAAATGTAATCTGGATTTGAGTAGAACAGGATCTGTCTAGATATGCCCAAACCCCCTACCCCCTGGTAAAACATGTTGTCCCAGCCTGCCTGTAGATATTCCATGGATAATTAAGGTGGATTTTGAACCACTCACTGTATACTTCTATGATCTGTTGTCTATTTTATTATTTACATGGATTATTATTTTTAAGAAGATAAATGCCTTGGCAGAGATTTCCAGGATTTTAGTACAAAAGAGGTCTTTAAACTGCTTCATCTTGAAATTTATTTAAGAACTGATAAATGTTCCTTATTTCAAGACTACATCATGTTTCTCAGGGGTTATTTTCTATTAAAGATTTTCCTTCGTATCTTATTAGTGATTTTGTCATTAATATCCTCACTAATGCATTAATGAAAGTCTATTGTTAAGCGGTTTTTCATCTTCTCATAGTAGGTCCATATTGTATTATTTGTATTCACTTTTGTGAACACTCCCCTTTGATCTGCAGCTTATCACACTAATGATTTTGCCACAAACAACACTGCATTATAAGGCTTCCATATCCTGTTAGCATATTCAAATAATAATATTTCAAGGCTGATCAAACTGTGTGACAAAAAATAGCCAATAGAGTACACAGTGTGAGCAGAGGTATTAAAAATCAGGGACTTAATGACTATCATATCAGATTTTTAAAACACGAACAATGGCCTGAGTATTTGGAAGACACAAATCATTAGTAAAATATCAATTCAAAGTTCTGGACAAACTTGTTTGGAAATATTTCAAACAGCAAAATATTAGAAGTTGGAGTCTACTACAGAGGCATCTGATAACTCCTTCTTGCCTTAGTAATATCTTTACCCTCTTATTTTTCATCATGATTTCTGTCACTTTATTCTTTATACTCACAATGCATTTGTATTAGTTTTACTTTCTGAGGATTTCTAGTGTACAGTCTTTACAGTTGACTTCTCTTTTCTACTTCTTTTTACTCCACAAATATGAAACCAATAACATTTGCATTTGTGGCAAACATTCAAAAACCAAGATACTCAGGTGGGTTTGAAAATAAGCAAGCATAATGGGTTCCTTCATCTCTACTTCATGTTAAAGTATTGAGTGGCTGTAATTTTTTTAGTGATTTACATTAGACTGGTCACCCATAGTATCTCTACAAAGGGGGAATGTTTTGTTTTCTCAGTATAAGATAAAAGGTAGGGTAAGTCAGCTGTTCTTCTGTATCCATTTAAGTGCCCCAGATGTGGTTGCCTTAGTGAACGGCTAAGGATTTATCATTAATTCAAAAAGTTTTCTCTATAATGATATAATGATTCTGAGATCATTCTTTCCCCAGCCCTCTACTCCCCACTTAAATGTCCGGTCTCTGCTGATTTTGAAATAAAGGTGTTAGAGGGAAGAGAGCAAGGTAATACTAACCTTAATTCAAGTTATACAAAATGTATGCTCTGGAGTTTTGTGCAGGTTATTTTTGTTTCTTAGCAAGTAAATAACTTGGCTTGCAAAATGTTTATTTATATATTAATAAAGTTAACAAAGACATACCACTCATCCAGCAAGCTATACAAAATCCATCTTTGTTAAGAAAACCAAAGGCCTGGGATGATTTTCAGAGTCAGCTCTTTTCCCTAATTGTAACAGGCTCCTCAGAGGTACATACCAGCCTTTAAGGATAATGTAAACATATTGGGATGTTTTCAAATGAAAAATGGCTCTTCCTAGGATCTTAGTACCGAACAGTAAAAGTTACAGTCAATCTGTGTGGAATCTAGTCCTCCAGGAAGCTAATCTTTTTTATAGAGCATTTACTAGAATTTTGTCCACTGTAGCTTTAAATATTCCATATGATAAGACATCCATCAGATTCTATTAACTTGCATTCCCAAGGCAATTTTTGCTTATTCTAATGTAAAGCGTTTTGCACGTGGGCCCTCCCACCCCACAGTCTCCTGTGTGCAAACTGACCCTTACATCTGTCTTAACCCTATTGACTCCAACAGAGATTACTGATGAAGTAAGAACCTGCCCAGATGGTCCCGCTTGCAAAATATAAGTCATAATCAACCTGGGGATTTGCAACTAATTATGACATTTACTAATGTCCATATTTATATAATTGTGAAAGGACAACACTTCTATAAGTTCAAAGTCCCATAGGATAGATAAGCGGTCTCAAAAACATGGCTTCAATCAATTCTAATCTATTTTTCTATCATTCTAAATTAAAGGATCAGCTGATTACAGTTTTTTCAAATGAATATTTGATTCTGCCAAATTGATCTTTGTCCAAAAAGCTTTTCAAAAAAATATTATTGAAAATTTCCAGTTGTTGCAGAAGTGCAAAGTAATTATCACAAAATTAACTGGTTAATCACTCAATAAATTTAAGCCACGCTCATGTGCAAATTAATTATCACATGACAAAAATGACTATCCAGCTATAAAAAGAGTCAACCAGTTATAAAGATAGTGCTTGAAAATGTGTAACAAATCCATAGCTGATTTCTACCCAACTTTAATTTGAACATGTAGTAGGGCCCTAATAGAAATATTTCTTCCAATTGTCTTAATATGGCAGTAAAGTTATTCACAGTGATAAGTGACTGCAGAATGGATCACTTATTCCTCTTTCTAGGAGAAGGGATCCAACCTTGAATCTGACTGATTTAAAAAGTTTGGAAGGCTCACCAACGTTAACAGAAGCAATTAGTGATTTGGGGTGTCTCAATTTTGGTGTGCCAAATTTAAGGATACAGTCAGTCAGTCAGTTGGCAGTCCCTTAATACAAGGAGGACAGTCTTCTAGTAAATAGGAAAAACATTGGTAAGTCTGTAAATGACTGGGGAGGCTGATCCAAGATCCACATATTTGAATGCAGATGTGGCAAACTGTTCAGGGAAGAAGGAATAGATCCTGGTGATGTCAGGTCATAGCTTCTTCCCCCTCATCTATCTGCCTTCATAGTGAAGCAAGTTTATTAAAAATGATCAATGTCTTGTCATACATCATGGCACCATTGCTGATGACTGAGTACTTGAGTCTCACAGGTATTGATGTTAATATTAGATATCTTCAGATTGACCTTCAAAGTCTCTTTGAATCTCTTTTTTTGCCCACCTCTAGAACAGGGACAATGGGTGAGTAAAGAGTGTAAGATTTATTTTAGGAGCCAGTTGTCAGGTATCCTTATGACACGTCCTGTCTAACACAGCTGGTGTCACATAAACGTTGCTTTGTGCAGGCAGTGTTTCCATGAGCCAGAACTCTGGCATTTATTCTTCAGTCCTTCCAACTGATGTGAAGGGTTTTCTGAAAACATTCATGATGGTTCTTCTCAATTGCAATTCTCAAGTGCAATTGCCAAGCACCCCCCCCCCATATTTGTGCATTTGATATTTCTTTCCTCATGTGTAGCACCCTCCATTTGTCTCTATCCCAATTTTCTAATTTATATAAATCCCTTTGCCTTAATTCCTTCCTACAAAAATATTTGAAATCATTCCCAGTTTTCTGTCATCTGATCTATCCCTGCTTCCAAGTCTGACATTCAGATCCCCCAGAATCCTATCTGAGACCTCTTACCAATGTGGTATACTTTATACTTATTATTTGCTTGTGATTATTCCACTAATTAAGTGTGCACCAATGACAATTCTCTCCAGACCACATTTCTCCAACATGCTCTCAAGAGTTGAATATGGGACTATGTTAATACCCTTAAAAAAGTCAAAGTATATTATATCTGCCACATTGCTTTTATCCACCAAACTGATTAACCAGTCAAACAAGAAAGCAAGTTGGCTAGGCATGATTCTTAATAAACATAGTTACTTCATGTTATAGGCATAAAGAAAAAAGCTTGTTGTTTAGCAAATTCACCTGCTTTTCTATACTACTGTGTTTAATGATCTCCATTAGTCAAAGAATTTGGAGACATCGCAAGCAAACAGTGAACTCCAACTCCATTGTCATTTTTCCTGGTAGGACATTGAAAAATCAGGCTAAGTGCAGGCATTTGAGGAGGTTAGGGAGAGGTTAGATTGCATTAAAAATGGCCACCCAATCTAAGGTAAGTCAGGATCGGGTGGCACTAGTGGTGGAGGTTGGGGGGATGGGGGACAAGCAGGCTCGGGGGAATCAGAGGTCCACGGGGGATGGGGTGACAAGTGGGATGTATAGGGGAACTCTGGGAGGCATTTGGGATCCATGGGAGGATGGAAGGCAGGTGCAATCTAAAGGGGGATGGAGGACAGTTTTGATCTGTGGGGTGATGGGGAGCAGGTGCAATCTGCAGAAGGGATCTATGGGATGGGGGGCAAGCAGCATTCATGAGAGGATGGGGAGCAGGCTCAATCTGAGGGGGCATTGTGGGGTAGGTGTGATCTTTGGGTGGGTTTGGGGGGTAAGCAGCATCCATGAGGAGATTGGGGGTCAGGTGGGATCTGTGTGGGGTTGGGTTTAGAAGGCTTGTGGGGTCTACAGGGGTGGGTATTGTTAGCTCTCTAACACCCCCCATGAACTTACAACCCCATCCTTTCCCCCCTCACCAAACCAATACTTACTTCCTCAGCTCTCAGCATCCAAATGCTGACAAGCACTGGGAATGGCTTGTGGGATGGAGATCAGGAGGGTGGAGCTAGCTGATCCATGGGGTAGGAGCAAAGGGCTGGGGGGAGCTAAAAATAGCCCAGTGGCAGGAGGCCAGGTAGGAAAAGTACAGCTCCACAGCGGGGGCCAGCACCTGGGCTCTCCCAGGCCTGAGGCTGCAAAGGTAACTGTACTAAACTTCCATTCACCATTCTAAACTATAGTTTCATAGTCTCATAGTTAGTAGGATCAGAAGGGACCTGAGCAGATCATTGAGTCCGACCCCCT
>NW_017729034.1:90652229-90653676 GCF_001723915.1 Gavialis gangeticus
CCCCTTCCCCCAACGAGCCTAGTTTAAAGCCCGCTGGAGAAGATCTGCCAACCTAGAAGAAAACACACGCTTACCTTTAGGTAAACTCAAACTCTCCAGGTGTCCAAGTTTAGTTGCACAGGGAACAAGTATACCAGAAGCTGAAACAAAGACTTTGCACTTCTGCTTACTTCAGAGTTCTGTCCATGGAACTATTTCTTACAAAGAATGTGGGATTATCTATTGTGGAAGGATAGGCAAGGAGAAGGATACAGAAACAGCTGGTGGACTATCATTCAAAACTTGGGTTAACATCTCTGATATGCAACCTTTCCTATCCATCCACCCAACTAAAACTCTTGTCCAGGTTTCATTATCTCACACCTCAGTTACCATAGTAGCCTTTTTTCTGGTCCCTGAAAATCCAATTTATCACCGCTCATATCAATCCAGAATTCTGCTGCCACAATCATTTTCTTGACCCATCATTCTATGTCAAACCTCTCTGTGCATCCTGCTATTAATGCCCTCCTCCATGTCCTACTTGTCTCCTACTTGTCTTCACATGGCCAATCATAGAAAATTAGGGTTAGAAGGGACCTCAGAAATGTCAGAACATCCCAGCCAAAGCTTTGTCTAGCTGGGTCTTAAAAACCTACAGGGGGTAACCTGTTCCAGTGTTTTACTACCCTCCTAGTGAGAAAATCCTTCCTAATATCTAATCTAAACGTCCTTTGCTGCAATTTGAGACCATTACTCCTTGTTCTGTCACATGTCATCACTGAGAACAGTTTAGCTCCATCCTGTTTTGAACCTTGCTTCAGGTAGTTGAAGGCTGCTTTTAAGTCCTAGGGCTGTGCAAAGCTTCAGTCTCTGATTCAATTTGGCAAAGATTCAGCCCAATTCAGTGGCCAAATCTCTGAATCTGAAATTAATCAGGAGACACTTTAATCTCTCCAAATTGAATCAGAACCCTCTGAATCGATTTGGACAAATTTGGAAAGATTTGACGATTCAGACATAGACACAGGTTTAAATGTTTTTTCTACATACCTCAAGGTACCAGGCGGCTCGTGAATGCTGAGATGGTGGGGCAGATGGAGCATCTCACAGGAGTGTGGTGGGGTGCGGTCTCCAGCGTGCTCAGCAGCAGACCCAGATGTGGACCCAGAAGTCCACTTCCGGGTCCACTAGGGAACGTACTGAGGGCCCCCCCCACACTCACTCTGTCTCGCCAACTGGTGCCTCCTGGGTCTTGGGGGGCACCTGGGGTCAGCTGATCACTGAGCCAGGGGAACATGGGGGGGCCCCAGTGTGCTCGGCTGTGGACCTGGAAACAGACCAGAAATACTTCTGGTCCATTTCTGGGTTTGCTGCCAAACACACATTTCCCATCCCCCACCCCCCACACTCCTGTGAGACGCTCCATCCGCCCCACCATCACAGAATTCATGAACCACTCCTGGTG
>NW_017729034.1:90658676-90668553 GCF_001723915.1 Gavialis gangeticus
ATTTCCCATCCCCCACCCCCCACACTCCTGTGAGACGCTCCATCCGCCCCACCATCACAGAATTCATGAACCACTCCTGGTGCCTCAAGGTATGTAGAAAAAACATTTAAAACTGTGTCTATGGCCAAATCACTCATTCTTCAAATCAGCATTGAATCTTCAGATTACGCCGAATCAAATCGGGACAGTGATCCAAATCAGGACTTTGCACTTGTCCTTGTTGAACTTCATGAGATTTCTTTTGGCCCATTCCTCCAATTTGTCCAGGTCTCTCTGAATGCTAGCCCTACCCTTCAGTGTATTTACTACTCCTCCCAGGTTGGTGTCATCTGCTAACTTGCTGAGGGTGTACTCTATGCCACCTTCCAGGGCGTTGATAAAGACATTGAAAAAAACCAGCCCCAGGACCAACCCCGGTGTACTCCACTTAATACAAGCTGCCAACTAGACATTGAGCCATTGATTACTACCTTCTGAGCCTGATGCTCCAGCCAGTTGTCTATCCACCTCACAATCCAGCCAGCCAGCCCATACTTCATGGCACAGTACCAGCTGTTACTGCTCCATCTTTAATACTTCCAAAAGTACTAAATGATGGTGCAGTAACAACCACATCATAACAGCATGTGTAGACAAGCCTACTGCTCCTCATACTTGGGAGCAGTTCACCATTAAAACATTACTTCATTATTCTCATTTACAACCCTGCCTTAAATTCCCTTTTGCTGTGATGCCTACAAAAGTTTCAACAGTAGTTAGTCTGGTGGTCAGCTGAAACCATTTCCTGTCATGGTGAACAATGTGATCCCATCACTACACAATAATTCAGAAGTGTGACTGCAGTTGATGTAGCAACAATCACCAGAAATAACTTTAGCTAACTTGAGTAGCAGCCTAGTAGTAGCAGCACGAGCTTTAGTACAGACTTTATATTCCCAGCTTGTACCTTGGGCACGTATTTAGTGGCTGACAGTCATGCTGTCATAGTCAAACTACTATCAGTGCCCATGATAGCCTGGGTATGGCTATATAAGCTGCAATTAGATCTTGGGACTACAGTGTAGATGTACTCATTGTTTCCTTGTACTTCCCATTTCTATATCTATGCATGTCTACATATGTGTTCTGGGATGGTGGGATGGAGGTGGGGGTGCTTAAACAGAGCACCTGCAGCATCACATGTATTCAGCACCCTGTGTTTCAAAATGGAGGTGGGGGCACTTTAAAGCTTATTCGAGGAGCTTCAGTGAAAATGCCCCCACCACCATACTGAAGCATGGGGACACTGAATACACGTGATGCGAAGGATGCTCGAGTGTGCTAATTTAGCACACTAATTAGCACATCTGGCACATGTATAGGTACCCCAAGTGTCTTCCCTTGTCATGGATGTAGACTGAAAGCTCTTTGGGATGGGAACCATCTTTCAATTCTGCATTTGTACAGCACCTAACACAATGAGTTTGGGGTGCTTGACTGGGGCTCTTGGGTACTGTGATAAAATATCTAATAAATAAAACTTCTGTGAGGGAGCATATGAACACTAGAGACAAGTTGCTTGATGATCCTGGCACCCGTTCCTGCCTGGGGCAGGGGGTCATACCTGATGATCTGTTTAGGTCTCTTCTGACTGTAAGTACTATGATACTATGACAAACAGAGCTCCCTTTAATATCAGCAAGATGTGTATATATAGCATTTGAAGGATTAGGCCCTCAGTCAATTCTCCAGCAAGAGTCCCATTGATGTCTTAGACTTGTAGTAACACTACTGCATATTTCCCACAGTAACCATGCTTGCTATAGCATTTTAAGCTTATTGCTTGTGAATACTGTTGTATTTTTTTAGAAGGATAATACACAAAGTACCCTAATAATGATCCTGATTTCTCCCTGCTTCTTCTCAGCTGCCTTGGGAAATAACTCCTCATAACATAACAAGCAGAACTAGGATACACAAACACAATTTTGCATTATGTTAGTTCCTCAGTAAGTCTTATGAAGAGAGCCTGTAGGCTGAAACATCAGCACATTTTATTTTTTCACCTTTTGTCAAGTCTCATGGTGTTTTTGCTGTCGGGGAAATAAATGTACAAACAAGTAAGTAAACAAAATCAAGGATTAAATTTTTACTAAAACCATTCCTGAATACATTTTACTTTGACAACTCACTTCCTATAGTTCTGTTGCTTATTCCAGTCACCTCAGTTCTCATTTTAGTTTGAATTTGTGTTCGGCTTAACAGGATATTAAATGTTTCTGCTTGAATTTCTTTGTGTCTTTCCAAGGATTTAATTGAACTCCTATTTTTGGGACCCATGCTCTTGCCAGTTTTCTTGCATAACGCAAGCAGTTCTAAACCTTTCCAAGCATTGGACTTCATTTTAATTATCGCTGCTGAACTCAGCCCCATGTTGTTACTTCTATACTCTGAGGTTATTCATTTTCATGCATTTCAAAATGCATGCAATGAACTTACTAAGGGGACTAAGATGTTTGTTTGTTTGTTTTTAAACAAACTCATACAACTTGACTGGTCCTGTTTATTTGTGTAATCTATTGTGCTGGGCAATCTATTTATGACATAATGGAAAAAGCAAGGCTAGACTGATAGGAGTTGTGTGCTTGGTAGCAGCAGACACAATCAATATTCTAGTCATGAACAAACTGTCAAAAATTCAGCAAAAATAAGGATTCAAAGGATCGTGTTATTTTTTTTCATGGCTTGGGATTTTCAAAGGACTCTAAGGGAATGATGTGGCCAGTTCTCATTAAATTCCAATGGGATTTGGGTGTCTAATTCTATTAGGCTCCCTTGAAAAATCACAGCAGTGCTGAATAATTTGATGAGGTCACAAAACCACAATAAATTCCACCATGATCTTCCTTCTCTACTGTTAGTTAAGCAACTACTTAAGCTTTTATGTTTTCATTTTTGCAGACTTTGAAATTCAGCTTTCATAACTACGGTCATATTCTTTCTGCATATTATAGTCAAAAAAGAGTTGTATGCCACTCTTCCCTTGCACTGTGTTGTTACTTCAAGAGCACTAGCAAGCAATTACTGTACAGGTCCTGAAATGTGAGACAGTGGGTCTGAGCATAACCTGACTTCTGAGATTTTCACCTACCACAAGGAAAGGCTGGTAAAGGAAAGCAGTGTAGTCAATTTAAAGATAACTAATAGATATCATTCATTTTTTTGGCTTCTAAGAGCTTCTGGGAAACATGAGGGAAGTATTCTCATCTTCTCCTGTCACCCATCAAGCATTCCTTCAATAATTAATTTAGTTAAATGTCTATAGGGTCCATCCTATGTGCTAGGCTTCTATATAATACAGAAAAAAAACTAGAACTACATAGATTAATTATAAATTGGAAAGCTCATTTTCTCCTGATTTCTGTTTGATTATCACCATAGAATCCTATTCTTATCACCTAACCCTTGGAGGTGTGTGTGGAGAAGCAACGAACTAGAACTCAGTAGTACTCTCCTTGCCAGAATTATGTGTTTTTTAAATAGATCCTGAATCTGAATTGCTGCATAATTCCTGGAACACCAGCAATTGTCAGATGCTGGGTGTGTTTATAAGCCACGGTTCTAGATTTCTTCCCCATGCATTGCAACAGGACACATGATCCAGAATGTCATAGCTATAACTATCCCTGGGCCACACTATCAAGCTTTTCTAAGGATTCTCAGTCATTTACTTCATCTGGCATCAAGGTGTGTAAAGTTGTAAAAGCAGTGAGGAGCTGAGGACCTTAATTACTTGTTAAGATTGAGTAATAGCAGTTTCCATTTCCCTTTTTTCCCCAAAGCTTCCAGTGGTGGCACAGGGTGTAGTAATTAGAAAACACAGAGCATGAGTGAGACAATTTTCTTTTACAATGAAACCTTTGCTTTTACTGCTCCATGAAAGCAAGACAAGGTCTGTTAAAATGACATTAAGAGATGAGTTTCCAGCTTGAATTAGAAAATAGGTTTCAGGCAACTCATAGAAAAGGGGTGGAAATGAATATGATTAACAGAGTGATAAGATGAATAAAAAGGAAGAACAACTGGAACAAACAATTTCCCAGCTTAACTAATTTTCCCCCCACCCCTCTCCAGTTGAACTGTTCTCAGTACGCATGTATCTATGCATATAGGCATAGGTTATAAATGCACACACAGATCTGTGCATGTATAATTTTTAAACAACACATTTTCAATTAAAGAAAAAAACAGACTATTTGTTCATATCTACTTTTCATATCATCATATCAATGTACCTGATGCTCTGTCATTAAAACTAACATAATCTTCTATTCAGAACCCAGACTTCTTAGAAAAAGGTTTTAACTGATGCTGAAACATTCAGCAGTTCCAAGAAATTATAGGCTCTTCCTGTTCCCCCTTCCTCTGTGACTATTCTATGTTCCTAGTCAGATTTCATTTTTATTATCAATAATCATTCTCTAGTTTTATAATTTTATCGCAAGGCACTTGTTTTCTTATGAGTGAATGTTTATGGAGCTTATGTTCTCATTCAAATCAATACCAGTAAATCAAAGCAATAAAAGCAGCTGAGTGCTAGAAGAAAATGTCTAAACAAACTGAATATATTTTTTCAACCATTTTTAAAAGTTGCTTTTTTCCCCCCTTTTCTCCACTCTCAGGGTTTCAAAAGGTTACTGGTGCTACTATTTTTCACACTATCTTTGAAACTCTGGAGTAGCTTCCATCACCACCTGAGAGGAGAGCCATACATTTTCAATCTGTTGAAAATAATTGTGTGGAAAAACTCATTCTGTTGCTTCCAGACACAATCCAATCAGTGTAATGGTTTTTGAGAAAGAAGGAACTATATTCACATTTCATTCATGTAAAGAATGAGATAATAGAGGACTTTCATGGTGGATGAGCACCCTGCAGGTACTGCAGTTTGCTGCAGCATACATAAGGCCTTGTTGGGTTCATTGCATAAAGAAAAATCTCTCTTAATTTGTAGTTTTCCCTCAGGCTTCAAATACATTTTTTTTAATGGACTGAAGCAGGAACTGAAGGGATTTGCACCCCAATGAGACTTTCCCTTTTGAATGACAGCTCTGCTGCTTTGGGAAAACTTACCATAATTCTTGTGTTTCTTTAATGAGGTAAAATTGATGTAAACTGCAGATATCTGGGTCTTTGCCATCGAACTTGGATAATTATTTCCCAATCAAAAAAAGAGAACATCCTGTTTTCCTTTGGCATTCTCTGTGTCCATTACCTTTGCTTTCTTAGCTTTAATTGAAATTCTATAATCACAGAGTTCAAACACAGAACAGATTTAAGCCAGTGCACTGTAGCAATAATACTGCCTTAGAGATC
This sequence comes from Gavialis gangeticus, assembly GCF_001723915.1. Classification (NCBI taxonomy): domain Eukaryota; kingdom Metazoa; phylum Chordata; order Crocodylia; family Gavialidae; genus Gavialis; species Gavialis gangeticus. The sequence continues at coordinate 90,664,032 of NW_017729034.1, forward strand.
TGGTTCTTTGACAAAGAAAAATGTTCCTTTGCTTTTTATAGCACACTGTTGTTATCAGGCTCTCTTTTATAATAGTGGAAAAGGTAACCACTATTTGAAGTGTAATGCCTGAAACAATCTCCTCTTCATTTATTTAAAATATTCTAGAACCAATTCCTACTGGACTAAATTTTTTTATGTTTGCCCTTAGCATAGAGGCAATTTATTTTAGGAAGCACGTGTTTAAATATATACATTAAATTAAAAAGAATAAATGAAGATGTAAATTTTGGAGGGATTAGTTTTTTTTAAGTAGCTGAACACAAGTGTTCAAACTGGTCCTGTTTATTAGAGCTTACCAGTATTGGTTGCTCACAATTCATTCTGGTAGTGATAATGTTGAAATGTGACCTGAATTACTTAATTGGTATAGCACATAACTATAAACAAGTTAGAGAGAGAGAACCCCAACAGACAATTTTTCCATTGTATTTAAGTATCTTCTATGAAGAATGAAACACCTGTGCTATACAAGTTGTATCGGCTTCTAGGTACAATTCAAATTGCTGATTTTAATATATAGAGAATATAAAATTTCATATACTTTGAGTCATGATCAATGAGATTTTTCTTCTATTTATGCTGTGTTCTACTCAGTGAAGTGATCTAGAATCCGGTGATGTTGAAACCGTCAAAAAGCTTTTGTTGACATGTTTAGATGCTAGAAATATTAAGATATAAGTACTTTTGCATAAGTTCTTTGTATATTTTAGATTTCTGTTACCGTATACACAAGACAACAATCCTGAGAGTTCTTTGCCAACAGAAGTGTAGGCAGAGGCACAGGCAGATATAGATCATTTGTATCCCCTTTGATTCCTGGTCTACACAGAGTTTAACAACAATTGCCTGGTAGTTAAACTCTGTGTAGACAGCAGCATTTCTAGCCAGGCAGTGCTAAGAGAGTCAGCTGACTTTGTGGCTTATTACCATCTACCTGTTCCCTTCTAAACTATTCATTCCACAGATGTTAATGGCCCTCTCTTCTTTTTAATGGTCCCAATGTTTCTTTGCTCTGTAATTCTGCTGTCATTTAGCTTCTCCTGGTAATGAGGCTCCTATTTCACAGGCCTAAATATTTTTTAACTCATTCCAATGAAGTTATATTTGTTTTTACTTCAATCTTAAATGGAATAATACAGCCTCTGGCCTCTAGCATATTAGTAAAGCTTCTAGTTTATTCTATAACTGGAGAAAAGTATATGTTGTTTTATATAATAATGCATCACATCATCTGCACCCCCCGCCCTTTTTCAAAAGTCTCCATCCACCCATGAGTGTAGGTATCTTGGTATATACACTGGCAAACCACTGCTGCTAGTAGTAACATTGTATTTTCTGTAACCTAGTTGCATTCCCCTCTTTACTCCCATCCCTCTTATGTTGGTCCCTTGCTCGGGTAATCTGTATTTCCCTACTGGCTTTGTCATCTTTTAGGATTCATAATTCTAAACATCTACTAATAAAATTCAATCTTACTTTGCTTTGAAAGAGGGAACTTATCTCAGCCCCTCCCAGGATAAATAAGCTATATGGGCAATTTTGCTGGTATAACTTCATCTACATTTTGGGGTTTGCAGTCACAAATATGTCAATCAGAGATCATACTTCATCACATTTCTGATAGCTAGATCTGTGCCAACAAAGGCTTGTACTACAGATCTTGCTCAAGTTCGATACCAGGCTTTCCATAGGAACATAGAGATGCAGCCAAACTAGAGAGTTCAGCGATCGTTCCAGTATCTTCAAACTTAAAGAGATGTGAGAAGCCAGATAAATGATATAATAATTAAGAACAGCCAGTCCCTTCTCCCTAGAGTAAGAAAAGAAGGATGGAAGAGACCTCACTAAGGCATCTAGTCCAGTCCCTTGCTCAAGGCAGCATCTTCCCTGATTAAACAACCCCAGTCAAATATCTCTCTAAGCTGCTCTTGAAAACTTCCAAAGATGAAAAATTCCACAATTTCCCTAAGTAGTCTGTTTCAATGATTGGCCACCCACATAGTCAGAAAATCCCTCCTAATCTCAAACCTAAATTTCCCCTTCTTAAGTCTGAGGCAATTGCTCCCAGTTCTGTCCCCTATAGCTACAGAGAAAAGCCCCCTCTGTATTCACCTTTCAGGTATGTGAAGACTGTTTTCAAATATCACCTCAGTCTTTTTTTTCCAGACTAAATAACCATAGTTCTTTCAGCCTTGCTTCCAAGGCCACTAATCATTTTTATCACTCTGCACTGGGCTCTTTTCCATCTGTCCACATCCTTCTTGAAGTGTGAGTACCAAACCTAGACACAGTACTCCAGGTGAGGTCTCACCAGTGCTGAATAGAGTAGAAGAATCACCTCCCTTGATTTGCCAGTGACACACCTGTTAATACAGTATGTTGTTGGCTTTTCTTTGCAACAAAAGCACACTGTAGGGTCACATACAGCTTCTGGTCTACTGTAATCACCAGGTCCTTCTCTGAGTACTGCAGTCCTAGCCAGCCACTCCCCTCACCCCCTGCAGCACCTATCACCTTATCATAGAAGGAAGTCAGATTGGTCAGGCATGGTTTGCTCTTGGTGAATGCATGCTGTCTGTTCCTGATCACCTTATTGTTTTCTAGATGCCTCCCAATAGACTCCTTAAGACCCTGCTTCATAATCTTTCCAGGTATTGAGGTCTGTCATATTGGCTGCTCTGTAGTTCCTCAAATCCTTCCTCTTCCCTTTCTAAAATATGAGCACTATACTTGCCCTTTTTCAGTCATCTGGGACCTCATCTGATCTCCATGAGTTTTCAAGGATGACAGCCAATGGCTCTGAAAATACCTCAGTCAATTCCTTCAGTAATCTAGGGTGCATCCAATTGACCCCTAGTGACTTGAAAGAACCTAGTTTTTCCAAGTAATTCCTAACTTGTTCGTCCACTACTCTAGGCTGTTTGTGTCCTTCACTATATTTGCTGCCAACTGTACTAATCATTTGGTGGCTGCTCTTATTTGTGAAGACTGAAGTAAAAACGTCATTAAATACTTCCTTCATCTGAAACTATGGTAGATTGCCTTCTGCCGTGCATAAGGGACCAACGGTTTCTCTGGTCTTCCTCTTACTTTTGACATACTGGTACCATCCCTTTTTATTGCCTTTTATAGCCCTTGCAACTTATACCTCAAATCATGCCTGATTTTTGTTCTCCTTCCACAATACATTTATACTTTTCCCTAATAATGTGGCCAAATTTCCACTATTTATTGGATTCCTTTTTGATTTTCAGTTCCTTGAGGAGATCACTGTCCAGCCAGGCTGGTTTTCTGTTGCACTTCCTATTCTTCTGTCATATGGGGATAGCTTGCTTCTGTGCCCTAAGGGTCTACTTAAAATAGAGCCAGCTCTGCCGAACAACTTTTCTGCTCAGATTTGTCTCCCAGGGGGTCCTGCCCACCATTTCCATGAGTTTGTTAATGTCTGCTGTCCTGAAATCCAGTATCTTTTTTCTGTTGCTCTCCTTCCTTCCTCCCGTTACGATTTTGAACTCTATCATTTCATGCCCCCTGGGCATATCTACACAAGACATCCTAATGCACTTTAGCACATCATGGCAATATACCATGCCAATGTGTTAATGAACAGTAGAATTAGTCTACTGCAAATTAAACATCACAAAAAAAAATTCACCTTTATGTAGTACCTCTTATTAGAGATGAACTTAATGCACAGAGGAAAGGCACATTAATAAATGTGTAGATGCATCCACTGTTACCCACATTACCTTCCACCTTCACATTCTCAACCAGTTCCTCTTTGTTTGTGAGCAGTAAGTCAAGGAGAGACTCCCCTCCTCCCCCAGGTTATCCTCTCTACCATCTCTATCAAAACATTATCCCAAATATGCTCCAGGAATTTGCTGGACTGCTTGTGCACTGCTGTGTTTCCCTCCCAGTAGGTGTCTTGAAAACTGAAGTCCCCCATAAGAATCAGGTCCTGTGATTTGGAATTTTCTAGCAAATTCCTGGAGCGTATGTGTTTACAGAAGTCATCATCCATACCTTCCTCCTGGTTTGGAGTCCTGTAGCAGATGTCCACCATGACATCCCCCCTACTGCTGTCCCCTCTGAACTTCACCCAGAGGCTTTCAACAGGCCTGCCTTCCGTTTCATAGTTCACCTCAGATATATGTATTTCACTTTTCTATATAGGACAATGAATCCTCCTTTTTTGCCTGCCTATCCTTCCTGAATAAGCTATACCCATTCATGATAATACTCCATTCATGTGAACTATCTGACAATGTCTCTGTAATCCTAATTATATCATAATTCTTTGCTTGCACTAGGATCTCCAGTTCTTCCTGTTTCTTCCCCACACTTTTTGCATTAGTATAACAACTTTTCAGGTATGTAAGGGTGCATCATAGACCAGGAAAGGAATGCCATGTGCAGGCATTTACTAGTGCCTGGAAACAATGCAGGGAATCCAGTGCAAGTAACTCAGGATGGGAAG
>NW_017729034.1:90673553-90675864 GCF_001723915.1 Gavialis gangeticus
AGTGCCTGGAAACAATGCAGGGAATCCAGTGCAAGTAACTCAGGATGGGAAGAGGGGTGGCCAGGGAAATTTGGGGGGGGGGGAGCAGGTAGCAGGTCCTCAAAGAGGTTTGGCAGGTCTCATGGTAGGGTTGGCAAGTCTTCAGGGGGTTGTCCATCCAGAGACAGGGAGAGTTGGAGGTGGAGGGTTAAAAATAGCCCAGGGCTGAATGAGTAGTCAGGGTTGGATGGGTACAAAGAGTATAGCCCCAGGGCAGAGTCAAGCAGATGAACTTTCCCAGTCTTGAGGGCAACACAGCAAATGTAACCAAACATTTGCTAGATCAGTTTGACTTGTTCCTGATCTAAGTTTGTTCACCTGCTTAGGTCCAATTTAACACCCCCAACCATCTGCACAGATAACATTGAGATTAACCTAATCCTAGTTAGGTTGATTTAAATGTAACTTTTGCATGTACCCCAACTGACTGTCCTATCCTCTGTCTAGGAACATCACTAAAGCTGCTATTATTGCTTTCTCCTATTAAGTTTTATCCAGGTCCCCAGACTCTTTACTTGTATCTGGGATTTTTTCTCTATCCCCTGGTGAATCTAGTTTAAAGTCCTTCCCACCAGTTTGTAAATGTATGTAAATGTATGTCAAACGAGTCTTTAAGTCATGGAATACTTGCAGCTATTGGTATTTGCTAGTCTTAAGGCAATTTGAGTTAGGTTTGTATTCCTTGCATTGGGTATATTTTTAAGGAGCTCAGCTGTCAAATGTGCATTTGAGTTCAGCATGAAAAAAAATAAAAATTTAGAACTGAAGTTGAATAAATCAGTTTTTAAGTTGCTACCAAGATAAGAATAAGTGGATTGCCTCAAAGTGATCTTTATCTTGTTTGTGAAGGAAAAGCACAGTGCCAAAGCCATAAACATGTTATAAAGAAGACATTCCCCACCCCCACCACCTCTTTTTTCATATTTTGAAAGCTCTGATGCAAAGCTGTCCAACTAGATAAGCAAAAGTTTTTTTTCACCTTCTAAACTTATGCTTTTACACTGGAAAACCCTCAATTTATATATCAATATTTGGAAACAATTCTTTTTTATGTCTTCTTTTAAATTCTGTAGATTAAATAAAATTAATCTTACAATATAACACAACAATAGTTTTAAAACCAAAGAGCAACACAGTTTTCCATTCTCACACAAACTAACCACAAGCCAAGACAAGCTACCACTTACATTTTAATCCCTTTAGTTTTTGTCCATCACTAGGACTTCAAGTTGCAATTATAATGCTATTAATAACAATAATAAAACCCCTCAACCACTCTTCTTCTTTTACCTCCTCGAAATTCCATCTCCAATAAAAGAAGAGCTCATCTTCCTTTTGCTTCTTTAAATTCTGGCTCAGATAAACCTAGAAGGTCAGAAGAAACCATTTGAAACTGAAGTGGAGAATGCATTTCTAAACAGAGTGCTGTTATAGAGAACATCCTACCAGCAAGTACCTCAGGCACCTGGCCAGGTAATATAGAATAGGAGGTCAAGGAAGTCAGCTTCCATAGAGCTATACTAATATTCAATAGCTAAAGATCTGGTCCAGAGCCCAGATGTGGAAGATACGATATCTCCCTCCTTAAGAATCCTGCTGCTGGTGCTAATCTTCAATAATAAACACAACCAACCTCCTGCAATGAACCTCCATTGGTGAGATGATGTCCTGCATCTCACAGAGGAGGCTGACATTATTTCTTATATTGAGTTCAATAGACAAGATTGAAGTATTGTTGCAGATGTTTAATAGTAGTGTTCTTTTTTTATCATGCTGAACCTAAAATACTGTAGTTAGGCAACATGGTTGAAATAACAAAGAAACTTGACTGGAATCAAATACAAAGAGCCTTTAAAGGATTTAACTTGAATGTAAGTCTTCATTTCAATTAATCAGTTTGCCCTTGTTTCTCCCCAAAAATCTCTGCCCTGTGACACTGTGATTTAAATCTCTGTGCTGTGACCATTCAATTAGGATGGGCCCAGCACACATGGGACCACATCCTCAGCCTGGCTCTTTAGGGAACTGGAGCTGGCTGCATTCCTGAGGGAGGGGGGAAACCTGCTCCCTCTGCTTACGTGACTTGCATCACTTACCTGGGTAAGGGGTTTCTACCTGGGGAGCTGGAATCTGCCCGGTAACAGGTGATGCATTTCAAATTGGTTGGCTGACAGCCAACTGGGGCTGACCTCCGCTGGCCCAGGTGAATGAGGTCACAGGGGCTGTATAAGTTAGGACGGGGAAGGAGGTGGGCTCTTCGGCCATGAGGTGA
>NW_017729034.1:90676983-90677278 GCF_001723915.1 Gavialis gangeticus
CCCAGCTGTGTTCCTGAGGTGGGATCTCTGCACCCGCCACAGCCTTCATCTGTTCTTGAAGTGAGTTATGAGTTTGAGACCCACTGATATCTTAAGCAAATATATTCCAAATAACTAAGTTAATAAATTACTGTTTTCAATTAAGACTATGCTGTACAGTCATAATCTGTAAATTCTAAAAATAGTGGTTACACACCTGTGAGAACTGCCATTACGGTGTGTAAAGTAAAATAGGAATCTTCCCTTAAGTTTTATCATTTATAGTTTCATAGTTTCATAGATTTAGGGTCAGAAG
>NW_017729034.1:90677289-90678444 GCF_001723915.1 Gavialis gangeticus
TACCTAAAGAGACAGGGTAAAGGTGCGTCTCCTCTGCTGTGCCCATCCTAATCAAATTGTCACAGCACAGAGATCTTGGGAAGAAATGAAGGTGGCTACCTGCCACACTTCCCCCCCACCTTTAAAAGCTTGGACCCCTTGCTTTACAGAGCTATGGGTACAAGCGTGCTTTGTTTGGAAGGGTTGCCTTTCACACCTAAAGCAAAATTACACAACACATAATACTGACCCTAACAATAACACATATAAGACATGATAGCACATTAAGGAACTCCCCCACCAGAGCTCTCTCAGGCGGGTCCGAGTCCATCCAACCCACTACCCAGAGTGGTTTTGTGACAGGGCATCTGCTATCACATTCTGGCTTCCCTTGCTGTGTTCGACTGTGAAGTTGAACTCTTGAAGCTGCCAAGCCCATCATTGCAGCTTGGCATCAGTGTTTTGCATGGTCTACAACCACTGCAGTGGGGCATGGTCTGATAGGATGGTGAACTGTATTAGAGGCATAATTTAGGAAGAGGAATAGAGTCACTGAAATCCCTTCAGCAAACAATTTCTAACTTGGCATCGGGTCAACTGGATAGTCGAGAAAGCCAGGATGGCAGACGAGTATGTCCAAAAAACACCAACAGAGAAAATTATGATTATTAGAGGGGGAAAAAGGAACAGAACCATTCACTTATGTATGGACCCCAAAGAATTAAATAAGTATGTAGAAATGAAATCTTCATTACCTATGAAGGGAGAAAATTCTGGGAGAAACAGCTGACAGTGCCAAATATTTTTGTACACTTGATGAATCAGCAGGGTTCTGGCAGGTGCCTTTAAAAAACAAAGCACATGTTTTTGCACATTCCACACCCCCTGCAGGGAAACACTGTTGCCTCAGATAGATATTTGGATTGTGTTCATCACTAAATTTTTTATTGGGAGAAAGAAAGACAGAAGGAAAGACAGACAGATTTTGACTTTTGATAAATACTTATTAAGGGAAAGGTGAGGAACAATACAGCAAAACAACAAAGATCATCCCACAAAGGAGCCCAGAAGCGGAGGACAGAGCCTGGGGCTAGCATGCAAGGCCTGCCCTCATAGGCAAAAACAAAAACAAAAACATCCAGTAGCACAGCAATCCACTAGGGCCTGTGCCAATGC
>NW_017729034.1:90678582-90681143 GCF_001723915.1 Gavialis gangeticus
GGGGGGGGGGGGGGCAGGAGGAAGTGTCACAGCATGAGGGCCAAAAGAGCACCCTCAATGCCACAGAGCACCTCCTAAATGTCCCACTGCACCTGGAAGGTGGGTACTGTCCACTGGAGAATCGCACGTGAAAATTGCAGTGACAGGAGTGCCTGAACCAAAAACCGGAAGAGACCGAGAATGGCATCAGTACCAGCACAGTGATCCGACTCCTTCAGCTCTGGAGGGTGGCCATCTTGGCCTAACCAAACACAAAGTTGACCAGGAAGATGCACCTGGCAGATGCACCTGCCTCAGTTGCCTGTAATGAAAAAGAAAACAAATAAGCAATGTCCGAGAGGTCCAAGTCTAGCGCCAAAAGGAAGGCACCAAGGGCCAGTGCCACTAGACATCACCACTACCTCATTCAGGACCAGTGGCAAGGATGAGGGCATGGTGGACATGAACTTCCCATTTGTACTGGGCCCCCCCAGGGGAGCACATCAAGGCAAAACCCCTGTATTGCTGTCAGGAGGCACAAGAAGGGTCAAGGAAGTACTGGGCCCACCACCCAGGTTGCTATCCACGGACTGTGATCTAGGAGGGATGAGGCAGCCACCCCATAGGGCTGGGAGGTAAAGCTTGGCAATGCACAAGCAGCCACAGCATGCCATGACAATCCCACCAGTGGTCACCATCAGCCAGGTATACTGCCTTACATCAGCTTGGAGATGGCCAGACACAAACAAATTCTGCTGCCTCCAAAGCAATCCACAGCTGTTGGGCCAAGGACAGGTGGGGTTCCGGCCCATTCTGGTCAAGTGGCTCATTGATTATGTGAATTAAGGTCCCCAGCGAGGAGAAGGTCATTGCCATCAGCTGCACTTCGTGTAAAAAAAATAGTCAGCCAGGGTCTAAAAGAGAGCAAGCTGTTTCTGCCCAACATCAGGCATGAAGATGGTAATGAGGAAGAGGCAATGTAGTGCCAACAAGATACAACCAGTCAGCAGGTGGTCAGGGACGACCTCTTGGGCAACCTCTGAGTCAGGTGTCAGCTGCAGTGACAAGAGAATCACATCCCCTTTGCTGAGGGAGGTGCTACGACCCAGGAATGGATGGCCCGACCAGGAGTCATGCCAGTTGGCTTGATCAGCTGTGGCAGTGCATGTTTTGTGCTGAAAGGTGACATCTAGTTGACTTTGGTGCAGGAAATCCAAGAGCCATCTGCATCACAGGAGCTTGGCAGCTGTTGGCACTGAGAAAACCAAAGCCCACAGAGGCATGCGTGAGGGGTGTAGAAAGGGGGACAGAAAAGCCAGAAGAGCAGACAGGAACACCAGAGAAGAGTAAGTGTGCAGAAGAGGGAAAAAAATTGGCCTACAGCCCGCCACCCTGTGCGTCACATGGCAAGCACCCAACATCACCTGCAAGCTTGCTCAGGCAAAAACTTTAACTCTGCATCTCCAGAGTGGGAGTTCAGCAATGCTGCTGCAGCCTTGGTGGAAAGCACTAACATCTCAGGTTCCAGGAACCATTCGTGACCGCTCTGTGCAACTTTCCAGTGGTTCTTGGTTTGATCAAGAAACTCAATAAGGCATTCAAGAGAATAAACAGCACAGGGAGGTTCCACAGAAGCAAGAACAGGTCCCACCTTTGGGGTGGGGACCTTCCCCATGGAAGGGGGCACTGTAATTACATTGTGGGACACCACTTCCAGAAGCAGGACTTCTGGAAGTGACAGAATCAAAATCTGACCCCAAGAAGGAGAAGTCGTACCCTCCCTCAGTGGTAGGCAGGTAGAAAATGAAGTTTCTGAAGTTACAGAAACAAAACTAACATGCTTTGAAACAAGTTAACGTAAAGTGTATGTATAAATCAGTTAGGTTGAGGCTATGACCAATGGGTCTGCCTCACCAGATCAGGAAAGGGTGAAAAGATCCCCTGGCATAATGAACACTGGCACATTTACACAAAACACTACGTTGCTGTAGTGATGAGCTAGCAACATAGCTAGTCTCTACAATGACATAGCATCTGCAATCACAAACTGTGACACCAATGCTAAGCTGCTCTAGCTCATCGCTAAGGTGACATAGCATCTATAAATACCTGTGTTGCCAGGACTGTGCCTTACTGGCAGGTACTCAGCAGTCGTTTAGTACTTCCTAAAGTACTAAATGATTGCACAGTACCAAATGTGCAGTCGGGGGCATGTGTAGATGTGCCCAGTGTAGAGAAAATTATGCCTAATTTATCTGCCTGAACCAACATCCTAAGGGAACTACAGGTCAATGGGCATGGGATATACACTTTATTTAGTAACTAAAACCAAAACAGTTCAAAATCCGCCCTGCTCCCCTCTCTTCTCCTACCCCCAATTTTGAAGTACTAGAGTAAGCACAAAATTAAACTGTCCACAGACACTTCTAAGGAGAATACTAGCAAAACTTCTTACAACAGTTTGGTCAAAACTGGAGACCTGTAACAACATTAAGCATTACAGGTTCTAACAAAAAATGAGTGTCAGTACGATGAAACAGAATAGTTTTGTTTTCAGTTTGCTGGGGGGGGGGGGGGGGGGG
>NW_017729034.1:90681184-90686891 GCF_001723915.1 Gavialis gangeticus
TCCGGTGTGGGGGGGGGGGGGGGGGGGGAAATCATGTTTTCAAGTCAATGTTAGGTAAAGCTGCTGTACTGATATTTCTACTGCCATTTGGGCCTTGAAAAATACCCACTACTCTTCCTCCAAGAATGCAGAGTTTATTTTTTTCTTCTTCACATTTTTGATTTGGAGATAGAATACTGAAAATTCCAGATACAATACCTAAAGCATTTTACAAAAGTGCTATGGAGTAATGTCCATAACATGTCATTTTAGTAATTTGACATGTACATGATAAAGTTACATGGCAATTTGATACAGCAAAACAATACAAGGCATGTGGTGTCTCTCAGATTAGATGACTGATTGCCAGGGGTATTGCTGAGGACAAGACCCAACCTAAAACAGCTACAGCTGTTAGCACAGGGCACTAATATTGATTTATTTATTTATTACTTGTATATGCTGCCTTCCTGAGAAAGGCTCAGGGCAGCTTACAGAAGAGAACAAAATAACTTACAAAGCAAATGAACAAAAAAAAAAAAAAGTAGCAAAAACAAAATAGCAGAAAAAAAGGCGAGACTATTAAAATAAAACTATAACACCCTTCCCTCAGCAATACTCCATCTTAGCTTTACCTGCTAAATGCCTGCCTAAACGGGAAGTCTTACAGCAGGTTTCAGAAGATGTCTAGGCTCAGAGTATGGTAGGAATCAAACTGATGAGAGAATTTCAGAACTGAGGAGTGACTCCGGAGAACAACCTCAATGTGTTTTCACCGAGAAAGGTTGGTGTATTGATGGTACTGGCATGAGTTTGCTCACACCTGATCTTAGGGATTGTGATGGGGCATAAGGCAGAAGGATGTCCCTTATAGTACACAAGCACCCAAAGTCCCTAGGTACTTACAGCCCTTGCCATTTAGGGTGCTAGAAGTCCAAACCAGCACTTTGAATTGAAACCAGAAAGCTAATGGAAGTCAGCAGAGCCTTTGAAATATTGAAGTTATATGCTCCTAGTGAGCTATCCCAGTAAGAAGGTGGGCCACCACATTCTGCACCAGCTGCAGCGTCCAGTCAGTCACTGAAGGCAGCCCCAAACAGTACATTGCAGCAGTCTAGCCCACAGGTTATGAAGGCATGGAAAATGATGGCTAGATCCCAGTCTGAAAGAAAGGGTCACAGCCTTTTCACCAGATGCTGTTGAGGAGAGGTGCTTTTAGCCAGCAGCACCACCTGGAAATCCAAGTGCAACAGAGGATCCCAGAGCTCTGGATCTGATTGACAGGGAAAGCTGAACCTTGTCAATGATAGGCATTCCAGTTCCCCCAAGGTTGTGCACTCCCTACCACCATTAGCTCTGTCTTTTTTTGCATTCAGCTTCATTTGGTTCACCTATATCCAATCTCTATCTTCAGCCAGGCACTAGGAAAGGACAGAGACTGCAGGGCCTGGGATGGTTGAGAAAGATAGATACAGCTAGGTGTCATTAGCATGCTGTTGGCACCTCAATCCAAATCTCTGCACACTGCTGCCCAGCAGCCTCATATAAATGGTGAATAGGATGGATTATCAGATGAAGCCCTCAGGGGCTCCACAGAAAAGCTTCCAAGGGCACAATGAGGTCCTGCTCATCACTGCTCTCTGATAGAAAAGAGTGAAACCAATTAAGAGCAGTCCCATAAATTCTCACCAGGTCATGTAAACGCTTCATCACCATTTCATGGTCATTGTATCAGAGGCTGCTGAAAGATCCAACAGTATTAGCAGGTGTCACAGGCTAGGGCCTAGGAGTGGCCGTGATGCCGCTAGCGCCCCCTTGCCGTGGCAATTAGGAGATCCAGCACCCTCTAATTCTTGCCCGCCACGTCTTTGATCTTTTGTAAAGTAATATGGGAGGCTGCCTACGATCTCCTGATATTTAAGGGTGACTTGGTGCACCCCCAGCCTTATGGGCTATGCGTGCCTCCTACCTCCCCTTTAGCATGCCCCAAGCCTCACAGTTCTTCTGGACGTTTTTGGTGTCTCCAATCTTAGTCTGGCCCCCCCCTTGGGCCGATGCCATTTGCTCCCCACGCTCCTTCCTCTCAGTGGGGCCTCCAATTGTAGAGTGGCCCCCCCCCTTGGGCCGATGCCACGCACTTCCCGCGCCCCTGCCCTCGGTGGGGCTTCCAGTCTTAGACTGGCCCCCCCTTGGGGGTATGCCACGCGCTTCCCGCGCCCCTGCCCTCAGTGGGGCCTTTATCTGTGCTACTCGCACCCCTTGGCCCGCTCCGAGCCTGCTTCCGCGCTACTTGCACCCCTTGGCCCCTGCTGGGCCTATTCCTGCACCAGCCCTGTCTGGGGCTTTCACCAGAGCCGGGGCTCAGGTGGTACACAGCCGTGCCTGGCCCCCCCTACCCTTCTCGGGGTCCTATGCCCTCACAGGCCCAGTACTGCCCTCTCGGGCTGGGGGTCTCAACCCCACCACCGCACCACTCTGGTGCCAAGCTGCCGCACCTTCCCAGCGCTGCTCAGTGCCCACACAGGGCACCCAGGAAAACCCCCGGACTACTGGGGATCTCCTGTGAGGCCGCCTCACACCCCTACAGCCTCACCCAGTCCTCCAGTTTTTATATGCATGTCACAGAACCATAAGCCGACTGGCTGTAACAAAACAATAGGCCTCCTGGCAATAACAAAACAATAAGCCTACCGGCTATTACAAAACAGTAAGCCTACCGGCCACAACATAAAGGCCAGGCCCACCTGGCTCTCTGGCCCACAGCCTCCTGGTCAGGCTTCTCCTCACCCTGACCATCATGCAGCCCTCTGGGTGCTCAGGCTGCACTGCTTGGCTTAGCTCTCCCACAGAGCTCTTACCCCTCAGGCTGCCAGAAGGGAACTGCTCTGCTCTGCTCTGCTCTGCTCCTCCACAGAGCTCCTGCTTCTCAGGCTGCAAGATAGTAACTGCTAGCCAGGCCGGAGCCTGGCTGTTTATAAGGGCCCAGCCCTGCCCCCTTCCGGTCACATGACCCATCGGTTTGCTCTAGCAACCCGCACCTGAGCTGCCCTGGTAATTGGCAGCTGCTCTACACTTTTACTCAGGCACGGGGCACCCAAGTGCCCCCGTGACAGCAGGGCACAATTTTCCTTGTTAAGCTCCAAGTGAAAATCATAAGGCCAGTGCCATGAGTGCAGTCTGCATTCTATGGAATCCATGTCCAGGAATCCCATTTGTATGGATCCAGGTAGATCCAGGTACATATAGGTAGATCTGGAGCCAGAGAGTAACCACTCTTTCACTGACCTTCCCCAAAAAGGCGAGGTTGGAGCTGGGGCAATAACTGGCTGGAGAGTCAGTGTCCAAAAATGGACAATTGCAGATAAAAACAGCCGGCACCAAAAGCACTGACAACCCCACTAGCAATGGCAATTGACTTTTACGTGCCAGAATGGGCACAGGTCCAGTTCATAGCTGATAGGCTGCATCTCTTCCCCCCTACACCAAATACATCCTCTACATCAGTGGGTGACAGCAGTGGAAACCAATTCATACAAATAAGACAGGACAGAATATCCCTAACCCCAAACCCTGACTCTACAGCAAAAGAGGTGATTCTCCAGCTTTGATGGATGTGGATGGTTTTGTCTGCAGTGGGTGGTAAATTGGTCACAACTAATCATAGAAGACTCAGTTTCTAGGTAGAGACCAGGCCACTCACTACCTGGAACAGTGCCACCAGACAGCAAGACCAGAGGGGAAAGAGCAGGGATGCAAGACGCCCTAGCCAAGAACTTCTCAGTTTTAGTCCCAACAGGAGCAGTGACACATCCCAGCCAAAATCCACAGCCATGTCTGTAGCCAATACCCAAAGCTTCTAAGGAAGGTGGGGGGAAGAAACTGATGTGTGTGGCAACAGGAGGGGAAAAAATCCTTCTTAAGCCCCATGCAGCGACCAACAGAGCTAAGAAGCATGGGAGATATCTATAGTATAAAATAGACACAGCTACTCCTACATTATCCCCAATGAAGTCTTATCCAAACTCTTCTTGAACACCTCCAATATGGAGATTCCACAGCTTCCCTGGGCAGTTTTTTCCACTGCCTCACTGTTCTAACAGTGAAGAACTTTTCCCCTGACATCCAAATGAACTTAATTTTGCTGAAAATAATGTCATTGGTATACATCCTGTTCTCTGCAGTTAGAAAAAAAAGGTGTTCTCCCTCATTTCTATGGAAGCCCTTCAGTTATTTGAAGACTGCTATCATGTCCCCTCTTTTCCATATGCTGAATGTGCTTATTTTCTTCAACCTCTGCTTATGGCTTGTCTTCCAAGACCTTGATTATTCTTGTCCTCTGTTTCTGGACCCTCTGCAATGACTCAATAACCGTTGTAAAATGCGGAGTCCAAAACTGCACACAGTACTCTAGAAGAGACTTCACCATGACAAAGGAAAGAGACACTATCACCTCTTTTGTCTTGCACCTAATGTTCCTATTGAGGCAGCCCAAGGCTATATTTCCCTTTTGTGTGGCTGCATCATCATACTGAAGACCCATATTGAGTCTGTGATTCATCAAGACTCCTAGTTCTTTTCAGTGATAATATCCAGTCAGGTCTCACTCATTTTGTATTTGTGTTTTTGATTATTCTTCCCGAGGTATAGCACCTTGCATTTGTTAGCATTGAATTTCATACTGTTGGCCACAACCCAATTTCTAATCTGTCAAGATCCTTCTAAATTTGCAATCTTGTTCTCCAATGTGTTCATTCCCAGTTTCAGTACTCCTTGTGGGAGGGCGGGGTTGCCATCTGAACCAAAAAAAAAATCATATACTAAAAGTCAAGCATCTATTATAACATATTTTAATTTTCTTACAAAAATATTTTTGCCATGATTTGTGTTTGCATAGTATATATAGAGGTGATTGCATAATACATCAAATAAAGTCTTACTCTTGTACATTGTGTGTAGGGGTGTGGGGTGTGTATGGGGTGTGAGGGTGTGCAAGTAGGGCATTTATGAGGGGGTGTGACTGTATGGGGGGTGTAGGTTATGTTGCAGGGTGTATGTAAATGTGGGGGGGTTGTGGGGGCAGGGTCTGGGTGTGCGGGGCTTGTAGGGTATGAGGGAGGGTGTGGGGCTGTGGGGACCCCCCACACACTCTCCTGCATGGTGCACAGCCTCCACTGGTGGTGGCAGAAGCAGCAGCAGCACATGGGGTCCCTTAGGATGCTTGTGGGCTGGGCAGGTGCTGCTGCCTGGCAGCACTTTGCTCTGGTCAGATCTGCACACGGCAAGCCCAGCTAACCCACCTCTATTGTGCAGGGTTCTGTGCGGTGAATATGCAGCTCCCAGCGCTTGTGTGCCACCAAGGGGAAGCCCCACATGACGAAGACAGCTGTCTTCACTGCCCCCTACTATGCAGGCCCTGCGACACTGCTGGAAGTGGAGGGGAGCCCCACTCCCTGCTTCCATGCTGACCATTGTGAGGAGCTTCCCCCAGTGGTGTGCAAGTGCCGGGAGCTGTGTGTGCACCACAGGAAGCCCCATGTCATAAGAGGTGGGCCGGCCAGGCTGAGCTCCTTGTTGCTATGTGTAGCACTGGCTGGAGCCACATGCCACTGGCCACAAGCACCCTGAGGGATCCCACTTGCTGCTGCTGCCAGTGGCAGCATGGACTGTACTCCATGGAGGGGAGTTTGTGGGAGTCCCCACCCCCTGCCACCCTCCCCTCTGTTCCCCA
>NW_017729034.1:90686964-90689502 GCF_001723915.1 Gavialis gangeticus
GAGTCCCCACCCCCTGCCACCCTCCCCCACACCCACACCCTGCCCACCCAAACTCCACACTCCTGCCAACCCCTAGGTGCAGGCTTCGCACAGCCACCAGCTCCAGCCTCATGCTCCCAGCCCCTATCCAGCTGAACTCTTCCGCAGCTACCTCCTGCACGGCTTCCATACCTCCTGGCTGGAGTGAGCATTGCTCTAGAGAGACAAGAAGGAGCTGCTGAAGGCTGGACTAGCTGAACCGGTCCCCTGGTGGCTGCAATAGTGGCAGAAGCTGCGTGCTGGCTGGGTTGAGCCCTTCCGTGCGCCAGGGTGGGAGCGAAGCATGCAGGCTGTGTGGGATACAATTAATTAGTGGGCACCTGTGGGCCAGATGAAATTTCCTGGCAGGCCACATCCAGCCCCCAAGCCATATTTTGTCTACCCCTGTTATTGAACAATACTGGGCCCAAGACAGACCCCTGTGGATTCCAGCCTACCTTTCTAACATAGATCCATTTATGATTACCATTTGCTTGTGGCTATTTAGCCAGCTGTCTATACACCTTATAGTAATTTTGTCTAGCCCACATTTTGTCAATTTGGTTATGAGAAGGTCATGTGGGACTTTATCAAAAGCCCTGCTCAAATCCAGATACACTATACCCAGAGCATTCCCTTCTCTACCCTACTAGTTATCTTGTCAAAGAAGGAGATGAAGTCTGTTCAAAATAAATCCATGTGCACGTGATCAGCCTTCCCTCCTCCAGATGCGTGAAAAATAGACTTCCTTATGATATGCTCCAGTAACTTCCTAGGTATCCTAGTAAAGTGTTCTCTTAATATGTTGTTCACCCAAGTCATGGTTTTTTAATGAGTTAAAATAATCATTGCATGAAACATGGAGGAATCATATCTCCGAATTTAAACCATGGGAGACAATAGTTTATCATTAAGTTACAAGCCCTTTGACTTATTGGTTGAAATTAAGTGGGGAGTTTTAACAGAACAACTAATACATAACATCAGACCTATCAAGTCCATAGTCCTATGCTGACACTTGAGTAGCTGAGAAGAGATTTTTTTTTGAAAGAAGACTCCCTTTACTCTGGAATTTGTTTCCCCACTGCCCTGACAGGACCTAAATGTGCTGCAATTGAAAATGCTGCCTATTCACTCAGGGTTAAATTCATCCCTATGCAGCAGGCTTAAGCAAAATTTACACAGTGGTCAGCAACTCGGTAGGGACTGGGATATCCAAAGCTAATGTATGAGCCTCAACAGCTTGAGCTAAAGGATGAAGGCACACAATTTTTAAATATTTAAATGCTTAAGTCCTGCTGACTCCAGTGGCTAGGCAACATTTTAGACAGACACTTTTGTTTTGATGCTTCAGTAGACACACTGAACAGAGACATTATACTAACCCTCTGCATAGTCACCTTTAGTCTCCTGCCTTAAGGAAAATTTCAGCTACATTTATGATTTGGAGAATCCTGAGTTGACATTGTATCAATCAAACTTGTTTTAATTAATTTTACTTTGTGCTCATAAACATGTACCTATAAGCTACAAAAGGTGCATTACATATACGGAACAACAAAACATAATAGAAACTGTGGAAGTGACATAACTGAGGAGGATTTGCAGCTATATGTATAGATTTCAAATAGCTTCTAATATCTAATGGAAACCTATGAAAACTATTCCATGTGGAAAGAGCCCTGATTATATATTTCTTTTGTTTACTATGTATTAGTTTGGCTATTTACATGAAAACATCTTTGTTCCTTAAGCGTTCATCTTCTGCTTATTTCCTGCCTGAAGTCAAAATAATCCTGTGTTTGTGACATTTTAATCACCTCTACAGCAAACAATTATGAAATCATAAACAGAGGATTATGGTTTCAAGTGGGAACTAAGTGGCAGGAGCTGATGAACTCTTAAAAGCTAAGATCCTATTATCATACACATGTTTCCAGTAATAAAGAAAATTGAGCAAAAATCCTGTCAAATATATAAAATTGAGAATCAGAATTGTAGATATCACTGGGCCTTTTCTTAGCTAGCATTATGTTTTGAAAAATGAAACATGCCACATTTACCCATAATTAAAAAGAATCTCTTGGCTCATGGGAAATAGAATTTTTCTTTTTAGCAATTTTTATTTATTTATAGGGATTGTATGACAGCAAAATAAACTAGAAAAGGTTTAAAGAGAAGCCTAATAGTTTTGAGTCAGTCTAGTTTTTAAGTCAGTAGTACCAGTATTCAGCTCCAGGGAGTTCAACAAATATCCAGCAAGTGTGTAACAACTGCCACAGTAGCACTGGTACATTGAAGAATATCCCAGGTGCTCCAAGAATTAGAGTTTTTGGAACAATTGTTGCCCTGTGGGGTCAGGCCAACTCTCAGGATCTCAATATTGCGCTGTTAGAAGGGTGTGACACAATTGCACATATACAAACATACAAGTCAATTAGATGCATACACACACACACACACACTACCAACTCAGGCACATACACATCCAAACCAGCCTAGGCACATGCATACCTATCA
>NW_017729034.1:90694502-90741765 GCF_001723915.1 Gavialis gangeticus
CCCTAACTGTGAAGTAGTTTTTGCGGATGTCCAATCTATACCTCCTCTCCATCAACTTGTGCCTATTACTCCTTGTTATGCCAGCAGGTGCTAGGGGAAACAGCGTCTCCCCCAAACCCTTCTGGTCCCCCCTAATGAGTTTATAGATAGTCACCAGGTCCCCCCTCAGCCTTCTCTTGTGGAAAACAGCAGCTACCAGGAGCGGGGTTTGAACCCACGCAGACATACATCCATTGGATCTTAAGTCCAACGCCTTAACCACTCGGCCATCCTGGTGCAGGATGGTACAGCTTGGGGTACCTGGGATACTTGGGGGAAGGTTAAAGTAAGAGAGAGAAAGCGAGTTAAAGTGAGGGAGTGAAAGTTGCCAGAACCAGGATTAGAACCAGTGGACTAGCAAGAAGTTGACCAAGGAACTGAGGCTTGGGTTTACTTATTATCAAATGGCCCCAGGGTTACTTGAGGTTACTGGTGCAAGGGAAAATAAAAAAAAAAGCCTGGTGGCAAGGAGGAGACACCCAGGAGAGAAACTGAGGCAGAAACCTGGTTGCTCAATTGGATGCATACACACACGCATACACACACACACACACACACACACACACACTACCAACTCAGGCACATACACATCCAAACTAACCTAGGCACATGCATACCTATCACCAATTCAAGCACATACACTATACACCCCAAAAATTAGACAAAAGTCAATTGTCCATACCCGCACACTCAGTACACATACACAGATCACTAGTTCATGTATCATACACACAATGACATATAAATATATATATATACACACACACTCAACAGTTCACACACATACAACCCACCTACACATAGGTAAGTTCCTAACTTGGATGGCACGGTATATATGTGTGTGCTTGGGGTACCTGGGATACTTGGGGGAAGGTTAAGGTGAGAGAGAGAGAATTGAAGTGTAGGGAGTGAAAGTTGCCAGAACTGAGATTAGAACTGGTGGACTAAAGAGAATCTGACTGAGGAACTGAGGCTTGGGGTTACTTAAGGAAGATTAGGGCTAGAAACTGAGGCAGACAGCTCAGATATTGGAGGGGGGGGTGCAGATAAGTGGTGGCAAGGAGGAGACAGCCAGGAAAGAGAGAGAAAGGCAGAAACCTGGGAGCTTGGGGCTAGAAACAGGCTGACAGCTTAGAGATCGGGGGTGCAGATTAGTGGTGGCAAGAAAGAAATAGTCTGGAAACAGACAAAAACCCAACTCAGGGTTTCAAAATAACAGGTTTATTAAACAGAAAACCCATCCCCATGAAGTTATTGGTGTACACACACAAACACACACACACACACTCACAATGGCAGCAGGAGAAAGAGACTCAGTGGAAGGGCTGGAGTCCAGGTGGATAAGAGAAGCAGAGTCCAAGTCCTCGGTTGAAGAAGGGATGGGGGGTGATAGCTACCTATCCAGGCTGGAAAAGGGTCCTTGTTCAGTAGGTGTTGTCCAGAGGGGGCTGCCGGCAGGGCCTCTGGGTGGATAGGTGGTGTCGCGTGGTGCAGAGAACAAAGGGTGGCACAAAATGTAAAAAGTTGGAAGCTGGGGAGGGTTGCTATGATTTGAAGAAGTTGAGAACCATGGCCTTGGTTCTCCATGTGCATCTTGCCTGTTTGTTTGGGAGATAGTTTCTGTAATTCACTTTCAAAGCTACTTTAGAGAAGTGGTAGTTGTACGTGAGTATGGGATCCATTGGCTTTGACTCATCTGCTAATTGCTGACTGCTTACAAAATGTTAAGCTCAAGTTTGGTCTGAGTACGGTATTAGTCAAACCGTTGGATGTAGTTTGTTTCAGTCTCTACTTCCTGCAATAGTCACCTGCAGGCATTTCCAATTTTCATAAATGCTCTTCAATTTGTAGGCCTTTTTGCTTTCTGTCTTAGAAACTGGTTGTAAACTTTAGTCTATGAACTGTGAAGATCATTTATATTGATATTTTGGGGGGGGGTGTCAATTTGTTCCTCAAAATATGTATCTGCATCTGCTTTAATTATGTTAGTCAGGTGTGTGGTCAAATTGGAAAAAAAAAACTTTTATTACTGTATATCTAATATATATTTATTTCTGAGCCTTCTTCTCAGCATGCTCTTCAGGCAGCATTCAGGTTTTTCAGGAAGTGACTACCTATTTCTAGCTGTCTGGTTGATTGGGAGTGTTTAAGGAGCTCTGTACATTATTGAGTTAGCCATTGTTTAGCAGTTATTTGGCAGATATGTAGGATGGACTTGAAAATAACCTTTAAAATTTCTTTGGTAAACTTTGTATATAATTATATTTATAATATTATAAAGATATTTATTATATATTTTATATGAATTATATATATATTAAACATATATTCTACTTTGTATTATAATTGTAATTATAATTATAAAAATAATTGTAAGCCAATCCTATAATTTATTTATGTAAATCATGATTGGCAAAGTTTGTTGTTAGCAATACTGCTAACATTTGTGTTCTTACTGCTAACATTCATGTTCTTCTCTGTCCAAATGTTGTTTGTGCAGTAAGATAACTTGCGGGGAACTGGGGTGGAGGGTGCAGGGAAGTAGTGCTGTATGAGACAATCCCAGGCACTGATTCTGAAGGGGAGCCAGGGTGGCACCCCCACGTATAGCAGCAACCTGTGGTCAGGGAGCTTGGTTTGAGGCAAGCAGCAGCCCATACCACTGCCGCAACTGTAGCAGCTCCTGAGTGAGGAAATAAGTGCTCATCCCTGCATCCCATAATGAAGCCCAGGGTGCCATATTTTTAAGTTACACTTCTGGGTTTGTGGTTCTTTTCATTTGAGTGAAAAGCCTCCAATTGTTCTTGAGATATGGGAAAGTGCAACACACACATACATGTTTCATTGTGAAGGATTCCACCACTCCTTTTTTTTGATACATCAAAAATAGCTGAAGTCTGGAAGTTTCAATGTAGTCTTGATCAAAGAGGAATTAATTATTATTTTTGTATTGGCATTAAAAATATAAAACAAAAACAGTATAAGCAGATGTGAAATCACTTCTTAATATCCTGAGGCATCTGTTAAAACAGCAAAAAAAAAATTAAAAAATCCTCCTTACTATCACACAATATTTCATTTTCTCTCTATATATTAGAAAATCCCAGCCATACAGCTTTCCACACAAAGGGAACTATAGTGTTAGGTTGTACATTTTTAAATATTTGGTTGATTCCAGATACTGTACCACTGTGATGCTGTTTAATGACAAAATTAAATTAGATTTCATAGATAAGTAGGCAGGGGACATGTTTCCTTTCTCTGTAGCTAGGACAGTTAGGAAAGGAAGATTCAAACTGCTTCATTGAAACATCTGAAAAAAATCTGCTTTAACTTTTGACAGGTGAAAATCACAAGTATGAAAATAATTGCAGGTCCCACTGTTTTATTCTCTTTCAAGAATTTTTGCTATATACCATAATAAGCTGCAAATTCTATGCTTTTAGTATAAAACAATGAGATTTCAGTTCTCTCTGTCACAAAGAAACAAGCAATATAATGTGAATGAACACACAACTTCCCTCCCTGCCGGCCTGGCTTACTTTTGCCACCTGGACAAAAGCAACAATAGAAAAAGGAAATATATTCCTCTGCCTTGTGCCAAATTTGACCAAGTATGAAGATCAGATTCCATTTGGGATCACTTAATTGTTAACTTCATGGATTAGAGGCAATTACTTTTCTTCCTTTTCCTTTAAAAAGCATAAATCAAGAAAACAGAAAAGAAAAATTAAAGGACTCCAAAAATACAATTTAATGTGGAGGTTGCACCATTACATTTACAAAAGCTGAATAAACTATGATACCAGCTATAAGTGTATGATACCAGCTGATGTAAACTATATGATACCAGATAGAGGAAGGCAGAGCTCTGGCTAGCTCTTCATGGATTTACACTCTGGAGTATCTGGCTCATATTCACAATAACAACAATAATATGCCATTTACCCAAAGTTACTGCAGAGCGATAGCTATTCTTCAGCGGATGAGATATCTCAGGGTTTTTAAAATTAGCTTAGAAACGTATTCTGAAGTATCAAAGTGTGATAAATGTAATTGTTGATTGTTTAAAGAAATGGCAGTAACTATAGTTCTCTAGGACAATGATCTGGTGGATTCCCACTGAAGATGATGAGAATGATATGAACATAAGAATGTAAGAGTCCCGAGTAGGAACATTCAACCTACAGGTTAAAAACATAGAGCAATGTGTAAAAGTATGCCAGAGAGCAGTCTTGTTATCTGTGGCAGGGACATTATGAAAACGTAATAGATGCTGCCTTGGATTTGATAAAATATACCCTATACCTACATGTTTTAAAACCAAGATCCACACTAGCTGACAGCAAAAGCTTATATGCAGGATCTGATACACTTTGAGGATCTTCTGGAGTAAATGGACTAACACCCAATATTATCCACATGCACTACAAAAAAGTGGTTTTGTCAAATGACTCATTTCTATTCAGTTAACAGTTTAAGTCAGGGTTGTCCAACTGGCAGGCTACTGGCTACATATAGCCCTTGTAGGAGTATTCTGTGTCCCCTGGGCTCCCCCTGACCATGGTTCTCTTCATTGCTCTTGTTGCCACTGCAGCCAGGATTTCCAGACTCCTTCCTTCTCTGCCTTTTATTTTCTGCCCCTGCTGCACAGGTCAGGATGGGACAGGACAGTTCAGATAAAGCATAGCGTTCAGTTCCAGCACAGCCCACAGCATGGTGTAGTGAGGGAGCCTACATCCAAAAAGGTGGGTGGGGATGAAGGTTGCTGCCCACCCCCCTGGCCACATAGTGCAGTAGTGGGGGGATGCCCATCAATGCAGTGCCAGGGGAGCTTTCAGCTGGGGAGTCGAGGAAGGAAAGATGGGCCCCGCTGGTGGGTCTTTACAGAGTTTAAGTCTCTCTCAGCATATAAACAACAATGCAACTCAGCCTCCCCTGAAACTGAATAAGACTGGGAAGAAATAAAATCGTGTGTGATGCATTGATTTAAACCATTTCAAAAAGTGTCCAGATACTATATTGTACATGGTACAATATGAGAACCCAAACAGAGGCAGGATATTGGATTTGAAAGGGTTGGTCTGATTTGTTATCCCATCTGCATGAGTTGTACATTTCTGCTTTCATTTATATTTATTTAGGTCTAGAGGGGTTCTCTTGTTTTGTTTTATTTTGTTTCATTTTGTTTCAAGTGAGCTAAAACTGAGCCAGAGCAGCACATGGGTTCTCATGTAGTTAGGCCTATTTTTTTTAACTAGTATTGATGGTAGGAAATTTCAGGTGCAGTGTTTTAGGACCTTGTTACACCTTACACTGAGCCACATAAATGTTGATTAGTGTTAGTGCAAGCTTGAGTTTGGAGTAATCACATGTTCAGGCCAGTGGGGGCCTGGAGGACTAAAAGGTAAGAATCCCCCCATTTCATTTCTCCCCTGCCCCTAGGACTCTCCCCCTGCCCCTCAGGGTTCCCCCTTAACCCCCCATCCCCAGAGCTCTTCCCCACGCACTCCCTGCTTACTTGCTACTGCCCACACTGTCTGCTCCAGGGGAGAAGGTAAGGAAGGGTTAACCTGCTTGTTGGCTCCTGCTGGCCCCTGCTGCTGCCACTTCCAGACTGCTGCTTTTCTCCAGGCTGAGAGCAGCAGTAGTGGTGGCCAGGACAGCAGGTTAACCTTTCCCTGTCTGCTTCTCCAGGACAGACAGCACAGGCAGCCACAAGTAAGTAGGGGATAGGGCAGCAGAGGCAGTAAGCCCAATCCAGGCCAGCAGGGTGGGGGGAGGGAGGATGAAGTGGAGGAAAGTGGTTTAAACTGATTTAAACCTGGAACTGGACATAAATATAGTGCACATTAACCTGTTTCAAAATGGCCAAAACTAGTTTAGGATAAATCTTGTTGAATGTAGTATCAGACTTAACTGATTGAGGTCAAACCAGTTTTTGGAACTTGTGTCCCAGACCCCTTCCTGGTTTAGGTTCAGTCAGAGTCTTCCAGCATCCCAGCATGCTCTGCATTCCTGCCTAGGCTGTCTGTTCCAGCCAAGTGGGGTTGGCCCTACCCCTCTCCTCCCTAGCTGGAGCACTATCACTGTTCCAGCTGGCTAAAAAAAGGGTGGGAGCAGGAAACCTTACTCTGGAGTGCTTCTGGGTCTGCTGGGCAAAGGGGTAGAAGCCCTTGCCAGGCGTCCCCAGCCCCCCACACCTCTCACTGCTCCAGTGGCAGGAGCAGAGGTGCGGCCAGACCCAGGGGAAGCAGGGGTTTAATCCCCACATGGGGGGGGCAGAGTGAGCACTGATAGGCACCACTCATGCATCTGGGGCTGCAGCAGCCAAACACCAGTAGCCTAAGGGGAAGTGGTGGGGTTTAATCCCCCCATTGCAGGCAGCAGTGGGGGGTGCACCAACACAGTGCCCTGAGCAAAGTCCCTCCAAGGAGTGGCCAGCTGGCTGTGGGAAGGAAGGATGCAACCTGGCTGTGGAGGTGGGGGAGCCAGGGGTAGTTATGCAAGCTAACTCACCACTGCTTCCCAGTGCAGCAGTGTGGCCCAGGCTGGGGCAGCCTGACTGTCCCACAGCAGTGTCTGCCCCTCCCTCTCCCAGTGGCAGTGGTGGTGGCAGAGTGAACCATCACAGCAAGTACAGGTGAGGCACCTGTCACCTGCTGCCTGCTCATGGTAGCACTAGACACTAGGGGAGGGCTGCTGCAGGCCAGTTGCTGCCCACACCCCTGGGCTGCAGGGCCAGGCTGAACTGGGCTGCACTCCTGGGCTACAGGGATGGGACAGAGCAGGCTGTAGCGATCCATCGCCTCCCCCCACCACTTCTCACAACCCTGACACACAGCAGCCTGCCCTGAGCACCCAGCACTGCCGCAAGAGGGCGGTGGGTGACAGGTGCTTCACCTCTGCCCACTGCAATAGCTTGCTCCACCATCGCTGTCACCAGGGGAGGAAGGGAGGTGGGGAGCTGCACTGCAGCTGCAGCCCACCTGTAAACTGCAGCCCCCCATGAGGCTGGAGGTGGGAGGTGGCGGGCACTGACAGGAACCGCTTCCTCTCTCCCCTTTCAGGCAGACCCCAGCTGGGGTCCCTGCAGGCCAGGATGGGAATTTAAACCCCTCCCTAATCATAGTCAGGCCTGCCCAGGCCTGGCCACACCCCTTCCCTCAGCTTAGTTTCCCTCCAGCCAAGGGCTCACTGTGCCCCTCACCCCCCAGGTTCTGCCTTAAGTCACTGCAGGCATGTGCCTGCATTTCCAGTGTTGAAAGTAAATGTCTAGTTTCTTGCATATCAGTTCAATCTATGCAGGCTAGACTAACTTGCAAAGATTGAATCAATTCAGGACCCAGCTTTTTGAATGTTTGTCCCTAGCCTTCAAGACAATGTTTCAGCAACCTCTAACATGAGAGAAAAACAAGCGCTATGTAATACACAGCAAGGGTAATGTACACTTTTATTTCTTGTACAAAAATAATTCACTCTCGGTGAATAAGTTAGGTAAGCAGTCATTGGCTTACTGGTTAAGAAAGATAGGGATGCAAATTGAGGTAGACTGTTCTGTACTGCATTACTAATGCACGATTAGGTAAACAGCATCATATCTTATGAATAGCTTTAGTGTACGGTGCCTTTTTTAAGTTATATAGAGAAAGTCTGTATGCATATCCATTTATCTGTCATTTGTACAGTATGTCACTAATCTATCCTGGGACAAATGTTAAGGAATCAAAGACAGAAACAGATTTCTAGGATATAATCATAATTCTTAACTTATATTTCTCCTTATTCTTTTCCAAGAAAATGCTTCAGGTGTTCTGTCTGTCACACTCAGCCTGGAGTAGCACATACTGCACTGACAGTCTGGCTAAATACCAGCCTACCAGGAGGAGAACCTGCTTAATTGCCTGAATTCTGGCTTCAGAAAACAGCTTTCACACCTAAAGCTGGACTAACTCACATCTGTGGCTGTCAGGTTTTCTTGCTTGCAAATGAAGAAATCAGCTGTTCCTTTTCCCTAAAGAATACCCAGGGGTGCTAAGCCTCATGCATAAAGTCAAAACATAGAATCTAATTTCCATACAGAATACAAATAAGAATTCCTATAAATTACTGTACCAATATTATCAAACTTTAGGTATGTAGGGTGAAGTACTATTCTGTTTAGGGGAAATATTATTGGATTGCTGGTTAACATTCAGATTATTCATTATCTTCTATCCCTTATCTGGCTGTAATCTCAATTATGTCATCAGCGGGTCCCTTCATACCTTAAATTAACTCTGCCTTAAGCAACATGCATTTTCTGTAGTAATTGAAAGCAATTTGCAAAAAAGCATATCCCATGGCAGCATATGCACACATAGACATCCATGTACAAGCTGTAGTCATATTCAGCAGAGATACAGCCGTTATATTTGTTGGGCAGTATCCTCACTATGCTAGTTCTTGCCAGTCAAAACCCATAATAATCTTGAGCTCTGCTGCCGGAATGGCAGTACTGAAAGACAGTAGCTTAAAAATAGTAATAATAATGAAAACTCATGTCTTGAGTCCAAACTATCCAGATTTAGTTCTTCAAGACTGGAGGGTAGATAGTTTGGGGAATAAGGTCAGTCCTATTGGCCCACACTTAATTGTAGTATATTCATTCACTCTAAAAGCGTCCCTATTTAAACATGGACTTCCAGCTGTTTTAAACCTTTTCTTTATGAATGGATAAATAAGAACAAAACCCTGAATCATTTCTTTATAAATCATCTTGGGACTACATAAAAGAAAAAAATTGTTACGATGGAACCGCTCTTCTAAAATCTCAAAAAATTCCTGACTCTTCTTCATATAAAGGATATTGTACACAGAAAACCTACATTCAAGGATTGATAAGGTTATAAAATTATGTACTCCAATGTTTGGAAATGGCTGGAATTCAGATTCAATCCATCTATTTGGGGTTTTATTTATACTGTGGCTCATCACCATAGTATCTGACAGCCTACAATGTAAAATCAACAGCATAGCAAAGTTCTCAGTCGATTTCATGGTGACTCTGATTCTACTTCCTTTTTGGCATAAAACTTTTCCTGTGAGACAAAAATTCAATCCATTACACATGTGCATTTTAAGACAAATCTCAGTGTTATGAACTGACTGCCCATAGTTTTCCATCTATTCCCTCTCTGAAATCCTATGAAATATGAACTTTCATTTCTACCCCGGAGAGCTTCTACAATTTTTTCTCCAATGCCTGATGAAGGACATTTGTGCCTGAAAGCTTGCAATTAAAGGTTTTTGTTTACAAAAATCTTGTTGGTCTAAGGAATGATGTCATTTCTACTCTGAGTCCTGATTGCCTAGTGTTATGTATATATTTTTTATCTTCGTTACTCAATGTGTATGGCCTGACCCTTAGTTCTACAAGATCACTGCACTGAATAAAATTATTAATTTCCTTGTGGGCTTGTTCAAGAAATTTATTATCCAAATAGCTAAGGACAAAATAAAAATGGTCTTCTAAGTACCATTTTACTTCTAAAATGGGACTTAGGAGCAATTTAGGCACCTACACCACATCCACACAAGCATGGACATTGTTTTCACAAGGACAAGAAGCAGCGTCACACCTTGTGCCACTGCTGCTTTTCCCCAGGGAACAATTGTGCCATGCACCCTCTGGTGCACACTAGGTTACCCTGGGTAAAGTGGAGGAGACTGGGCCCAGCAACTGTGCTGGCCCCAGCAGCCTTATTTGGAGTCCTGGGGGCCTCCTGGGGCTGCAACAGTGGTGATCCTGCCACGTGGAACCTGGCCACCAGCTGGAGTGTGGCTTCAGTCAGACAATCTCTGGTTTTGGGCGGCACATGCTGGCCTCATATGCACCATACCACTTTTTATTTGCGTGGGTTTTTTGACCCTGGGATCTACTGGGGAAAAAAAACCTTGTACGGTTATCTTGCAACACAGAGAACACCTGAATGTCTGGTGTCTGTGGTGCTACATACCACATGGCTGCATTCATCTAGATGTGGCAAAAAGTTTCAAATTTGTGATTCAGAAAAGACCCTGCTCCTGTAACAGCAAAACTCACCCAGTGCATAAACTCATTTAGTTCCTCCATTTTGTCACCTATATCTTGGTTTCTACACATAAGTAGAAGATACCCATCTGAAATATCTCTATACCAAAATCCAGCTAAGTTCATTTGCAACCCAAAATAGGGGTGTGCACTACCTTAGCTCCATTTAAGCCCCCTAAGTGTCTGAATCACCTTCTCTGGATTCCTAACCTATGCTTACCGTCTTAATTCAGTAGTCCTTGACTTCAGGAGGGTCGATTTCAATGAGTTAAGGAGATTAGTAGGAGAAGCACTGAGGTCCTGGAGGGTGGGAGAGTTGGGAGTCCAAGATGAGTAGTTGTTCCTTAAGGAGACGATCCTCCGAGCCCAAAGGGTGACAGTCCCAACATGAATCAAAGGGGGCAAGACTGTTCAAAAGCCTCCATGGATCACCAAAGGCATTCAGGACTGTCTGAAAGCTAAAAAAGAGGTGTACACCCAGTGGAACGGAGGGGCTATCACTGAGGAGGATTATACCTCCATTGCTTGAGGCTGTAGGGGGGCTGTTAGGAAGGCTAAGGCAGAGACAGAAGTAGGACTAGCAACCAGGATCAAAGATAACAAGAAGTCCTTTTTTAAATACATAGGGAGTAAAAAGAAGGCACTGGGCAATGTGGGGCCCCTGCAGGACATGCTTGGTAATCTGGTGGTTGCACCAGAACTCATTAACTAATTCTTTGCCTCCATTTTTCTGTGCAGGGACCAGAACATCTCCCCCATTGGGATTTTGGATGGACTCAGGAGAGGCACCACCAGGCCTAGGGTCAGGGAGGACCTAGTTAGGGAACTTGTAGTGGGGCTGGATGTGTTTAAATCAGCAGATGCAGATGATCTCCACCCCAGAGTGCTGAGGGAATTGGCAGGGGTCATTGCGGGCCCCTGGCATGGCTTTACAAGGACTTGTGGTGCTCTGGCCAAGTGCCAGAGGACTAGAAAAAGGCCAATGTGGTCCCCATTTTCAAAAAAGGGAGGAAGCAGGACCCAGGTAGTTATAGGCCCATTAGTCTTACCTCAGTTCTGGGGAAGCTCTTTGAGAAAATTATCCCGGAGCACATCTGTGAGGAACCAGCAGGGGAGATTATGGTCAGGGGCAACCAACATGGGTTCATTAGGGGCAGGTCCTGTCAGACCAACCTGGTTGCCTTTTATGATCAGGTCACAAAATCTTTGGACACAGGTGTCATGGTGAACGTAGTCTTTCTGGACTTTAGGAAGGCCTTCGACACTGTTTCTCACCCCATTCTCATTAAACAATTAGGTGACTATGGTGTTGATGCCTACACAGTCAGATGGGTTGCAAATTGGCTAGAGGGCCACACCCAGAGAGTGGTGGTGGATGGGTCATTTTTGACCTGGACAGATGTGGGCAGCGGAGTGCCCCAGGGCTCAGTCCTCAGGCCCGTACTGTTCAACATCTTTATCAGCGACTTGGACGAGGGGATGAAAAGCACCTTGTTCAAATGTGTGTATTACACTAAGATGTGGGGAGAGATGGGCATGCTAGAAGGGAGGGACTGGCTACAACTAGATCTGGACAGGTTACAGGTGTGGGCAGATGAAAACAGGATGGGATTCAATACTGAAAAGTGCAAGGTACTGCACTTCGGGAGAAAGAACCAGCAGCATACCTATAGGCTGGGGAACTCCCTTCTCATCTGCACAGAGGCAGAAAAGGATCTTGGAGTCATTATTGATTCCAAGATGAACATGGGCTGCCAATGTGAGGACGTGGTTAGTAAGGCTACCCCACCTTTTCATGCATCCACAGATGCATCACGAGCAGGTCCAAGGAGGTGATCCTCCCCATCTATGAGACATTGGTCAGGCTGCAGTTGGAGTTCTGCATCCAGTTCTGGGCGCCACACTTCAGGAAGGATGTAGACAGCATCAAGAGGGTCCAAAGGAGGGTCCCTCGCATGGTCAGGGGGCAGCAGGGCAGGCCCTATGAGGAGAGGCTACGGGACCTGAACCTGTTCAGCCCCCACAAGAGAAGGCTGAGAGGGGATCCAGTGGCCGTATATAAACTTACCAAGGGGGACCAGCAGGGAATGGGAGAGGCCCTGTTCCCCCAAGCACTACCCGGACTAACTAGGAATAACGGCCAAAAGTTGATTCAGAGTAGCTTCAGGCTAGACATCAGGAGGCAGTACTTCATAGTCAGGGCAGCTAAAATCTGGAACCAATTTCCAAGGGAAGTGGTGCTCAGTCCCACCTTGGGGGTCTTCAAAAAGAGGCTAGATAATCACCTGGCTGGGGACATTTGATCCCAGCATTCTTTCCTGCCCATGGCAGGGGGTCAGACTTGATGATCTGCTCAGGACCCTTCCGAACCTATCAGCTATGAAACTGTGAAACTATGAATTCAGCACAAAACATAGCAACTATGGCCACTTTCTCACAAAATCCCATAGGTAGTCAGTGTCACTAATGCTCACCATTAACATAACAGTTTGATAGTTAGAGCACTGGCCCTGGATATCCTGAAGCTGATGGAACCAATTCAGCTGAACCTAGAGGTATTCAAACTTCATTTTCCAGAAAAGTGATTTAAGCACCAAGCTAGACTGTAAGGGGCAGGGGTAGAGAAAGAAGGGCCTCCATACTCTAACAAGCTTCCCCACTAGGCAGAAAAGAATACAAAAGTCATAGGATCAGAGAGAGATCAAAAAAGAGGAAACATTAATCTGAAGTCCAGTCTTCCCCCTTGGAAAAAGGAGCCATGGCTTGTGCTTACTGTTCCTAGGAATATTTATGCAATTTATAATAGAAAATTACAAAACAGAGTCGGAGACAGTCTTATTTCTTCCAGCTGATTGCCCTAAACAATAGAATTTTTGCCTCTCTTTGGCAAGTTTTGCTCCCTTTGACTGAGTCCAGATGAGGACAGCCATGTGGTATGTGGTGCTGCAGACCCATCTTCAGTGCCACATAAAGCACATTTAGGCAGTTTACATGATGCTACCTTGCAGTGCGGGGGTGGGGGGAGGGAGGAGGGTTGACCCCTGGAGATCCAGGACTCAAGAAACCCACGCAGAAAAAAGTGGGGAGGTACACATGGGGACAGTGCACACCACCCAAAACCAGAGCCTGGCTGGCCGGAGCCATAGTTTGGCTGCTGGCCAGGCTCCAAGCTGCAGGAGTGACATGGCTGCAGCTTCTCCAGCCCCCAGGGCCCCAGGTAAGGCTTTTGGGGCTAGCAACTGTACGGGACCCAGCCTACTCTACCCCATGTGGGGTGTTCTCTGGGGGCAACTAGCAGCAGCACAAGGTGTCCCACTGCTAGTTGTCCCCACAGAACCAAATGTCTGCACTCATCTGGACGTGGCTTCTGAGGACATTCTAATTTCAAAATTTAAAAAAATAGTGAACTTCTCCCAGATTTTTCCCTAATGTTCTTTCTTCCTCTTCCAGCCATCCTGTTAACTATTTTTCATCTTGATTTTCAAACTATTTGAAATTTTAAAACCAGGATTTTTTTAAAAAAACCTGCATGACATTTATCCACTAAGTAACATTACTGACTAAAATCTGAGATAAATGTCCATGGAAATTAATGGAGAAACTCAGAGTTCTACCTCAGCACAGGTAACAAATCTGACAGCCATTAAGTCTGAAAAATATGCAGAAAATAGTTTCTTAAGAATCTAAATATTCATTGAATCTACATTTTTCAGTAAATGATAACTGAAGAAGAAGAATGAAGCTTTAAAAAGCAAAATAAGTTCTTATACTTACATATGTACATTATAGCCTGCGCTATGTATGATAGTTTCAGATTTGCAAAAAAATGGGGTGGGCTTGCTGGTGGCA
Source organism: Gavialis gangeticus (assembly GCF_001723915.1). Lineage (NCBI taxonomy): Eukaryota > Metazoa > Chordata > Crocodylia > Gavialidae > Gavialis > Gavialis gangeticus. Next base: position 90,708,463 of record NW_017729034.1, read on the forward strand.
GCCCAACATGGTGGCTTTGGAAAAGTTTGAAACAATTGGTGGGGTATTTTCCTTTCCCTCACCAACTAGGTGAAGGCAGGGGAGATGCTAGCCCCACCCCTAATTGGAGCGAGGCAAAGAGTTAGACCTGGGAGGGGACTAATGCCTCCCTCTCCCTGATGGTCCATTTCCAATACAGGAGCAGAGCCCCTGAAGGCAATAAAAGAGCAGCACGCCTGGCGCAAAGGCGGCTGCGTTGAAGGATGGAAAAAAGGGCTGGCAGAGCTGGCCAGTGGAGTGAAACTCTTACCCCGGAAGAGCCGAAAGACTCCTCATCGGATGGGGAGCAGCAAGCAGCCATGTGCTCCAGCTCCACTGGAAAGGAGCGCGGTGTCAATGCATGGCTGGTGCATGGAGGGTCTGAGAGGGACCGAGACTTTGGGAGTTACACGAAGTGTCTTGTGTCTCCAATCCCTGGCCCAAGACCAGGCAGTCGGTGCATGGATGGTGTGCACTGAGGATCCAAGAGCAGACTAGGGCCCCAGAGCTGCAAGCGGCAGCTCAGGCTTTCACTCGGATATAAGGCAGGGCCTGCTGGGGCACAGCCAGTGCCCAGAGGGTCTGGGAGTGGACCCAGGCACAAAGCTGGGTGAGCGGCTCAGGTCTCCGGTCCTTACACAAGACCAGGCATGCTGTATAGAGGGGCCATCGGTGCATGGGACCGTACACAAGGCCTAAAGAGGGCCAGGGCTGGGAAAGCCCTGAGCAGCTGACTTCCTTGCTGAAGGAGGCAGCGCCCCACCTGGGGACAAGGATGACCTCACCAGACCCCGGGAGAGTAGTGAGTTACCAGGGAAAGGGATTCCCACAGGGGAGGAGGGATTCCCCTCCCTGCACCTCCAGTTGAAGCTAGCAGCCGGAGGAGAAGCCGCAAAGGGGAAAGGCTCCTGGGGAGGTTTTGGAGGTTCCCTTCGTGGGCTATTCAAGCTGAGTAGCAGGAAGTCCAAAAGGCTCTGGGAATTCTTTTCCCTCTGCTTATCTTTGGGGCACTGCCACTGCCCCAGGACAACAAGGGCTGTTCTTTTGTTTCTTTCAGAGATCTAGCTTTTGTATCTGATGTTTCTGCCTTGTATTTGTGAATCCTGTGCCTCATATTTTGTGCACCTGTGGCTTACACTTTGTGAGTGTTACATCCCATTAGAATGTAAGATTGCATGATCTTTTAATGAGACCCTTGCTTTGATCACCCCTGATTCTTCACCTGTATATAGACTATGACTTGTATCTAAGCTGTCTATGGATCCTATATTTTAGGTGTAAATATGTTAATATGGCTACTTCTATATCATTTTAAAATTTGTACATAGTTAAGTTTATTGAGTGTCTTGGTCTGGTTCTATAGGGGGAAGGAGGGCAACTGCATACAGCCAGTAGTTTCACCCCACAGCACACCTACCCTGCTAGCATTCCCTTAAATTGGAGAGGGGAGTACGTAACTGGATACTACCCGAGCTACACAAACATCACACAGAGATATGTTCATGCCTGTCACAGCACAATGAACATGCAACTAATTTTGGGCTGTGGGTGGTAAGAGGGGCTCAAACTCCATATCATGTGTACTATGTAGGTTATCTTTAGCTGTCATTGGTAACCAACAAATTGTACATTTGGATTCCTCTGCCCTGGATCCACTCTAGTCTGAAAACAGACCATTAGAAGTCAGTTTTCTGTCTCTTTATTTCTCATAACTTGACAGTCTGAGGAAAATGAAAGACAGAAGGAATGCACGTCTTTTTCCCCTTGCTCCTTTTCTTTTTCAATTTCTTCTATAAAAGGAAAAAATGAAAGACCAATAAATATAGCTGAGGGAATGATGCCTGTGTTGTTGCTACACTGCACATATTCTTATAGCCTTCTAAATCGTAAAATGTTAACAGCAAAACTAAATCTTGACATGTTGATAGCTAAAACCATACTGCAATATGGCACATCAATTGCCTGTTATGTTTTTGAGGACCAAAAATATTCTCTTCTGTACCATTAACATAAATCAAACTGGTTAAATCACTTTAATGCTCCAGGTGCCTTATTTTTTTTTCAGATGGCACAATGGTTGATGTCAGTTTTGAGGGAGAAGGGAAATCAGATAGACTGTAGATTTGCAGAAGGGTTACATACACAAATCAAGCTCAATAAGCTTGTCAGATGAACATTTCACATTAAACAAAATAATAACCTGTCATATGATTTTAAACAGTTTCTTTTTGCCAGGTTTCAGGAGAGCAATACAGGGTTGTAAGTATTGTACCACAGCTGCATTTCTTAAAGCAAGAACAAACAGTTTTATAAACTTCCATCATCTAGGTCCTTCATAGCTGTGGATTCTAACAGAAGGAAAAGTACCAGGTTTTCCAAAACCTCAGGCCTGGTGAATTATAGTTAGTTCAAAATAAATAAATGCATAAGAATAAAATGTGTAATGTTAGGACATGAAAATTACTGTACATAGGAAATATCGCTGTCCCAAAAGACAGATATCAATTAAAAAACAACATGCCCAGTTGACATCTGACTGTTTTGACTGTTTAGAGGGCTAAGTTTCATGACTGAAGTAATGAAGGTTAAGACCTAAGCATCCTTACCACTGACCACTAGTAGCAGATCTCTCTCAAAGCAGCTCTATCTAGCCTCCAATAAATATTTAAGTCTCTGAAGATGGCAGTAGCCCATGCTTGGAATTCCTCTAGTCAGAGAAGGAAGGGAGTTAGTAAAACCTCAGGGTTCATGCAGGGTAATCAGACTCCTAACTTGTTTCTCTTGAGAAGTCCTGTTTCATGAGCTGCATGAATTCCAGACCACTAAAAACAGTAATTAATAGTAATGGAGTGACTAAACCTCATTTACTTGATGATTATACAGTCCACCTGGTGCTGACTTTTACACTGAAGGCAGATTCCGTTTTCTAATAGACCAGAAAGTTGATGGGCAGCTTGGGTGCAGGTCTGCCACTAAATACATGTGATCTGAGACACTTTGTTTAGCCTCTGTTCCTGAGTTATTCCTACCTACAATATCATGAATGATGCTTCTCTTTGCAAATCACTTCAAGGTGCATGGATGGAAGAATAATACACCTGTCAAAAATATTAGTAGTAGTCGATTAATTCTCCCATCCAATTAGGTTGTTTGTACTTAATTTTATTTGTATTATGATGGATTGCAAGATTATCATTAAAAATATAGTGCTAAATTCATCTATGAAACAGAGCCCTGATTCTGTTTATACTGAATTCAGTGGCAAAATTTCCATTAACTTCATTGGTTCAGGATCACAGCCTTAATGAGCCTAATTCTTGTAGTCAGTTCTTGTTATAACAAAGCATTTTCATGATGGCACAGTCTTTGTTCATTGCTTTTTTAGTCAGGGTATAGTCAATATATAATTAAAGAAACTCATATAAAGTATGTATTTACATTCAAAGCAACTCAAGGTAATATTACGATATGACAGATAATACAACAAAAAGTTATGTACTAGTACATGAATGAGTACACCAAGGTAAATGTATTTATTGAAAGAGTACCTCAAATCCTCAATCTCATTTGTCTGTAAATTGCATTTATAATGGACAGCTCATTAACTACTCATTAAGGATACTAAAGATTACCAACAGATGCAGTACAGCAAAAAAGACAGGAACTGAATCCATGAAAGGAAAAATGAGTAGATATTTTTCATTTTTGGAGTTTAACTTAATTAATTGCATTATTAGACTGCATTTGAATTGCAAGAAACAGATGTAGTGATTACTACTGTTTTTCAATACCTAAAAAATGCACATGCTGTATATAAATATTAGAAAATGTAGATGGCCACGTACTGTCTGTTTTCTGTAAACATAATAAATCTGGAATTGTATTAGAATTACTAAACTTCAAGAGTATATAAATGAGTATACTCAAATGACAATTCATTTTATTCAATAATTACTACATATTTTATCACCTTTGAAATATGTTCAGTGCCCAGTATGGTACAAGCTGGAAAATGCCATCACTTAGTAGTACTAACCATTCTTGAAAATTAAAGTGAAGCAACAGAGTGATACATTGCTATTTGATATTAACATTGGGAAAGCACCACGCTAAATGAGAAAATGAGAATATTATTCAGCCCTGATCTTTATATATTGATCTATGTTAAAAGCACTTTAATCACAGCCTACACAATATTTTGAACCAAAAATGTGTATTATTTTAAAGTTTTTTGAGGTCACACAGTCTCTCTTCAAGCAAATGGTGAAATATCATGTCATAGATTTCATAGACATTGAGGGCTGGAAGGGACCTCATGAGATCATCAAGTCCCCCCCCCCCCGCCATAGGCAGGAAGTCTGCTGGGGTCAAATGATTCAAGCAAGATAAGCATCCACACATTTTCTGAATGAGTCCAGAGTAGGTACTTGCACCACCTCTGCGGGGAGTCTGTTCCAGACCCTGGACACTCGGACTGTAAAGAAGTTTTTCCTTACATGCAGTCTAAATCAGCCTTCCATAAGTTTGTGACTGTTAGACCTTGTTATCCCTTGGGGAGCCCTGGTGAGCAACTGTTTTCCCAGATCCTGGTGCACACTCCTTATATACTTATAGGTTGCCACCAGCTCCCCACTGAGCCTTCTCTTCTCCAGGCTGAAGAATCCCATGTCCCTCAGCCTCTCTTCATAAGGCTTGATCTCTTGACCTTTGATAATACGGATGGCTCTTCTTTGGACTCTCTCAAGCTTTTCCACATCCCTCCTGAAGTTGGGGGCCCAAAACTGGATGCAGTACTCCAGCTTCAGCCTCACTAGGGCCAAGTAAAGTGGAATGGTGATGTCCCTGGTTTTGTCTGAGATGCATTGGTGGAGGCATACCAGAGTTAGCTTTGCTTTGCTGGCTAGGGCACTGCTTTAATGGCTCATGTTCATCTTGTGGTCAATCAAGACCCCCAAGTCTGTTTCAGTCATGGTGCTAGTGAGCATAGCACTGCTGAGCCTCTAAGTATGATGCTGGCTTTTCCTCCCAAGGTGGAGCACCCTTCACTTTCCTATGTTGGATGCCATCAGGTTTTGGTCCACCCACCTTGCAAGCCTGTCCAGGTTGGCCTGTATCCCTAGCCTGTCCTCCAGTGTGACCGCCTTTCCCTATACTTTGGTGTCATCTATGACTTTGCTAGTCCACGTCTAATGCCTGAATCCAGATCATTAATGAAGATGTTGAAGAGTACTGGCCCGAGTACTGAGCCCTTAGGGACACCACTGGTCACCTTGCGCCATGTTGATTTGTTCCCATCAACTATTACTCTTTGGGTCCAAACCCAGAGCCAGTTCCCCAGCCATCAGACCATGAGGTGGTTGAGGCCACAGTTCCCTAGCTTAACCATGAGGACATCATGGGAGACCAACTCAGTCTTTCTTGAAATCCAGGTATATGACGTCAACCTTGTCTCCCTTGTCCAGACAATACGTCACCTGGTCATAGGAGACAGGGTTGGTCAGGCAAGAATTCCAGCAATGAAGCCATGTGGGCTGTCACTCAGAAAGTTGCCTTCTGTTAGCCTGTTGCTGATGGAATTTTGATGATTTTCTCCAGGATCTTTCCAAGGATGGATGTCAGACTGATTGGCCTATAACTACCGGGATCTTCCTTCCTTCTTTTCCTGAAGATTGGGACCACACTGGCTCTTTTCTAGTCTTCTGGTACCTCTCCCAAGTGCTACAAGTTCTCAAATATCTTCACCACAGCGTGCGCTATGATGTCTGCTAGCTCCTCCAGGACTCTCGGGTGCATTCCATCCAGGTCTGTGGATTTATGGATGCTGAGACTCTCAAGGTGTTCCCTCTCTTGATCTACAACAATAGCAGGCCCATCTCCTGCACCCTGGATGCTCTGCGTGCTATCTAACTGAGTGACCCCCTTGGGCAGATGGAAGATTGATGCAAAGTAAGCATTTAGGAGATTGGCCTTACCCTGAGCGTTAGACATTAGTTGCCTCATTTGATTTAGCAGGGGGTCCAACGTTGCCTTTGTTCTGTCTCTGACTTCCCACATATCTGAAGTAGGACTTTTTGTTGTCCTTGATTCCTGTGGCTAGCCTGAGTTTGGCTTCTGCCTTGGCTTTTCTGATCTGCTCTCTACAGGTGCAGACTAGTGCTGTGTAGTCCTCCTTGGTGACCACTCCCATTTTCCATCTGGTATAGGCTTTTCTTTTTAGTTTGAGGAGGTCCAAAGTTCCATATTGAGCCAAGGGGGGTTCCCAGCCCACTTATTGCCTTTCCTACAGTATGGAATGGACCTTCCTTGTGCTTCAAGGTTTGCGTCCTTAAGGAACAACCATTCCTCATGGACTCCCCTTTCTGAGGGGCTATGGTCTCTTAGCGCCTGACTGACCAGTCTCCTGAGTTTGTGAAAGTCAGCCTACCCAAAGTTGAGGATTTCTGTTTTACTGAGAGATTTGTCCACCCTGTGTTGACCAGAGAAAGTGATCAGTTCATGGTCACTGTCACCAAGCTTCCACTCAATCCTCAGATCTCTCACCAGATCATCCCCTTTGGCCAGAATCAGATCCAGAAGAGCCTCTCCCCCAGTCAGCCCACACCCCTATCCCTCTTCTCAAAATGGTCTCTCCTGTACAAGGTATAGCCTTCTATACCTATGTAACAGTCATAGATGGAGGTCCACCAGGTCTCCGTTAACCATATGAGATCATAATCTTTGTTGTTCAGGAGAAGAGCCAGTTCCTCTTGCTTGTTTCCCAGACTCCTGACATTTGTATGCAGGCAGCTGAACTTGCCATGGGAAGCCCTGAGCTTCTCTGCACACTGGGACGTGACTTTTCCTTGGGCCATAGTCAGAATAGGTTCCCTTATGCTATCTAATCTGTTAATATTATGGTTGATGTGATCTAGGCTTGAACTGTTAGTTGACCACCTGTTCCCCAGTGATCCTAGTTTAAAGCCCAGTCAAGTAGATCAGCCATTCTGGCCAAGAAGAGCTTCTTCCCTTTTAGGGTGAGGTGGAGACCATCCCTTCCCAACAAGCTACTGCCTCTCTCCCTGAAGTGCGGACCATGATCAAAGAAGCTGAACCCCTTGCAATGGCACCATGGCTGGAGTCTTATGTTAACCTCTTCAGTGTAGTCCTGTAGTCACTCATGACCCAGCCAGGATTGTCCAAGCTGTGTCATTCATGCCTGCATGGATGAGGAGCATGGAGTGGTGGTCAGAGGGATGGATGAGTTTGGGGATCCTCTCAGCTACGTCCTGGACACAACCTCCCAGAAGGCAGCAGACCTCATGGGATAAGGGGTCAGGGTGACAGATCCCTCCCTCTGTCCCTGTCAAGATGAAGTAACCCACCATGACCACTCTGTGCCTTCTCCTGGGTATGATAGCTGGTGGCCCTCCGCCCTCACATGCTGGAGCCAGTGGTTTGGTTGGCTTTGCTGATGTAAAGGGTTAGAATTGTTTTTTCATAGATTTATAGACATTAGGGCTGGAAGGGACCTCAGAATATCATTCAGTCAAGCCCCCTGACCCAGGGGCAGGAAGTCAACTAGGGTCAAAGGATCCCAGCAAGATAAGCATCCAAATGTTTCTTAAAAGTGTCCAGAGTAGGTGTTTGCACCATCTCTGGAGGGAGTCTATTCCAGGCCTTGGGGGCTCAGACAGTAAAGAAGTTTTTCTTTATGTCTAGCCTAAAATGGTCTTGGAGGAGTTTATAACCAATGGACCTTGGGCACTCTGGTGAACAGGCATTCCGCCAGATCCTGATGCACACCCCTTATATACTTATAGGCTGCTACCAGGTCATCCCTGACACTGTGCTTTTTCAGGCTGAAGAGTCCCATGGCTCTCAGCCGCTCTTCATAAGGCCTGTTTCCATGTCCTGTGATCATGTGTGTGGCTCTCCTCTTGACTCTCTCAAGATTCTCCCTGTCTTTCTTGAACTGTGGAGCTCAAAATTGGATTCAGTACTCCAGCTGTGGCCTCACCAGGTCCGAGTACAGCGGGAGGATAACATCCTGAGATTTGCTTGAGAAGCATCTATGGATGCCAGCCAGAGTTTTGTTTGCTTTACCAGCTGCAGCACTGCATTGGTGGCTCATGTTCATCTTGTGGCCAATCATGACCTCCAAGTCCCTTTCGGCTGTGGTGCTATCAAGCATTACACTGCTGAACCCATAAGCGTGATGTGGGATTTTTTTCCCCAGGTGGAGTACCTTGCATTGGCTTCACATCTCCAGGGAAGCAGTAACCCTGGTGCATTGTCTCCTTGGGCTGAAGATTACCTTTGTCCAGGCAAACCCTGGTTGGACTTCATGGTGGCTCTTCATTTCTGCCCTAGCACTGCCCACCATCCTTACTCTTTCCACTTAGTTCTTCTGGTGGGGAGCCTGGTAGTAGGCATCCAGCTCCTGTTCTACATCCCTAATGGTGCACAGCCTCCACACTGCTGCCTGGAGCTCCCTAATCTGTCACCCCAGGTCCTCCACCACTGAGCACACTCCACAAGGGGAGGTGTCAGTCAGGCATGGCTGGTGAACTCATACTGATGGGGTGGTGGAGCATCCCATGGGAGTGTGTGTAGGGGGATTTGCAGCCAGCTGGCAGCAGGGGAGGGAGGGGGCAGTTTGCAGCTCTTCAGGAGTGGAGGGGGTTTCAGCCTCCCTCCTGCTACTAGCTGGAGTTCCCAGCCACCTGCAACCCCTCCTTCCCCAACTTCCAGCCACCTGCAAACCCCACCCTGCTCCCAGCCAGCTGCAAAGCCCCTGTTTCTGTGAGATGTTCCACCATCCCACTAGTCTGAGTTCACCAGCCGTGCCTGGGGTCAGTGCTCTAAAACCCAGCTGCCTACATCCATGCTAGACAGCCACCACAGCTGGAAGCCAGGGGCTCCATTTGAGTTCTGCCTGAGTGTGGGCTGAAACCGCAGGCTCCATTTGGGTGGAGGCCTCAGTGGTACCAGAATGGGGGATCAAGCTGCAGGGAGGAATTTCAGGGCGCAACACATCCCACCCACCAGTGCACAGGTAGTAGTCTGGGCTAAAGCTGTGTCAGCACTTCTCTTGAAGCTCACTGCCTAGAACCTAACTGTTGCACAAACTCCCATGCTAACTCTCACGTCGAACCCAGAACATGCCTATTTGCATTCTCTGTTCGCATGGCTCTAGTTGCGTGACTCCCTGGGGGGCTGGGCCAAGCAGAAGCTGGGGAGGGGGCATGACCCTCTTCGGCTCCTCTCAGCTGCCTCCCACAGCTGGCGACTGTCCTCTTCCTGTGGGCCCCATTTACCTTCCGGCTGTGCTGGGGGGCAGGATCAGGGTCCACTGCATGTCCTGCTGAGGGAGCTGGGGGTTCCAGCTCACAGGGGCATGATGGGCATCTCTCTCTGGAGCCAGCCCCAAACTTATAATAGTTATATCTCTCTCCAAGAAGCTCTAAAAAGTGCATTGGTTTTGAGACAGTACCTCCAAAGTATAGGACATAGATATACACAATGACTGATTGATGAGGCAGGCACAAGAACTGCACATAGGAGAGTAACTTGTCTTATGCAAATGTTAAGACATTTGAATAGCATGAACATTTTGTTTTGTTATATTAAATAACAAGAAGAAGAAGAAACATTGTCAGCAATCCAGTTTTTGACTATTTAATCAGGGCTAGAAAATAAACAGTATTGTGATTATACTTTGAGAAAAACAGCTTGTGCTCCACTCTACAAGATGGAGGAAAGGGAACAGCATGGATCATATGTGTTTAGTGCCTCAATTAAAAATCCCCTTTAAATTCATAATATCTTCTCTATCATAGATACATGGTATAACAAAAAGTAAAACATAATAATTCTTACTTTTTCTTGGACTCAGAAAATCCTGAAGAAGATAGGCCTTTAGCCTAGCCACAATATACACCGTGAATTCTGCTGCTTTGAAGGAGGAGTTCTTCTAGATATCCAATAGTGAGATGAAGCTCCCCACTGTCTATAATGCAAGGCTAAAAGTTATAATTGAGCATTATTGTGTTGAAGATAGTAACACAGGTATGGGCTCAAAGGGGTGCAAGTAAAACAACCTTAAATAAAAGCATTTCCATATGCATTTATAAAAGCATATTTAAAACAAAGTAAAAGAGCATATTGAGCATTCCAGGTATTAATTACCAGACAAAGTCTAAATTCACTTAAACTTTATTCATTTAGCATTTTATTCATTACTTTCAGCTTTCCCACACTACAAAAAAAAAACAAACAAACCTGAAGACATCTCTGACAGGCTATCTATTGAAAATCCCTTGATTTCAAGAATGAATGATTTGTGTAAATGTATAAATACTGCTTCATATAGAAACCCTTGGAGATCTTGTTGACTAAAATGTGGGCAAAATAATTTTATCTCAGACCTTTCCCTCTCAACTCTTTAGACAGTATGACTAGTAAAAGACCACAGATTAATCTTGTCATTTTATAACATTAACATGAAAAAAAGTAATCAAGGGAATGGCAGTTCTGCACTTAACCAATGAGAGCTGAGCACCTAGTTTCATTTGTGCCTTTGGAAATCTTTCCCATTGACAATCAGAATTGTAAACTGGCTTTACTGTCATTAAACCCTTGTCCATATTTATAAACCCTACTAACCCACACCAGGATGGCCGAGTGGTTAAGGCGTTGGACTTAAGATCCAATAGATATATGTCTGCGTGGGTTCGAACCCCACTCCTGGTAGCAAGCCTTTTACACTGCAGGTGCAATACCAACTAGAAAAGCTAGACATTTATAAGTCAGAAAGACTGGATGGACTTGAGAGTGATGAAGGAGCTGGCTGAAGTCATCAGGGAACCCCTGACAAAACTCTTTCAGAATTCATGGCACACAGGGGAAATCCCTGAGGCCTGGAAGAGGGCCAATGTTGTGCCCATCTTCAAAAAGGGGAAGAGGGAGGATCCAGGCAACTATAGGCCAATCAGCCTAACCTCTATCCCAGGGAGAATCCTGTAAAAGCTCATTAAAGAATCTATGTGCAATACACTCACACAAGGTAAGATTCTCAATCATGGCCAGCATGGCTTTGTCATGGGTAGATCTTGTCATATCAATCTCATCTTCTACTATGACCAGGTCTCTGGCCACCTGGACATGGGAGATGAGGTAGATGTTATATACCTAGACCTCCAAAAGGCTTTGAATAGCCTTGTGGGAAAACTGGAAGATTGTGGGCTCAGCTGCTCAACAATTCAGTGCGTAAGACACTGGCTACAGGGTAGGACCCAGAGAGTTCTCATGAATGCATCTGTGTTGTCCTAGTGCCATCTTTATCAATGATTTGGATGAGTACTGAAAAGCTGAATGGCCAAATTCAGGTATGACACCAAGTTTTGCAGCAGTGTGGTTACATCAGAAGATAGGTTGCAGATACAAGCAGAACCTGGACAAGCTCGAGAGTTGGGCAGACTGGAACCAGATGAGGTTTAACACTTCCAAGTGTAAGGTGCTCCATCTGGAGGCAAACAACCCTAAGTATACATACAGGCTCAGTGGTGACAACTTGACTTGCACCACAGCAGAAAGGGATCTCGGGCTAATGATTGACCATGGCATGAATATCAGCTGTCAGTGCAAGGTGGTGGTCAGCAGGGCAATTAACATGATGGCATGCATCCGATGGAAAACTAAAGAAGTGATACTCCCACTGTATTCAGCACTGGTGAGACCACAGCTGGAGTACTGCGTCCAGTTCTAGGTGCCGCACTTCAATAAAGATGTGGATAAACTTGAGAGGGTCCAGAAAAGAGCCACCCATATGATGAGGGACTTGCAAGACAAGCCATACGAGGAAAGGCTCAGGGACCTGGGCCTCTTTAGCCTAAAGAAGAGAAGGTTGAGAGGGGACTTGATAACAGCTTACTGCTACACCAGAGGAGTGCATCAGGGGCTTGGTGAACAACTGTTCACTAGGGCATCCCCGGGGAAACCAGGATCAATACATAGAAACTCCTTGGAAGACCGCTTCAGGCTTAATACCAGAAAAAAACTCCTTCACAGTCAGAGTGTCCAGACTGTGGAATAAACTCTCTCCAGAGGTGGTGCTGTCATCTACCCTGGAGGTTTTCAATAGGAGACTGGACAGTCACCTCACTGGAGTCACCTAACCCCAGTTGTCTTCCTGCCTAGAGCAGGGGAGCTGGACCTGATGATCTGCAAGTTCCCTTCCAGCCCCTGACAATGTACGAATCTATGAAAAAAGCCCTCCTTCTTCCATCTTTCTCATATTCTTGTCCTTGTGACAAGGTATTTAGCAGAATTAGCAGATTTGTTGGAAAATGACATGGCTGCACCATGAGCACTTCTGCTATGGTCTAGCAATATTAATTATAATTATGGGTAGATCTAGGTAAAGGAGGGGGGCAAGAGCAGTGACTGGTGTTGCAGGGGTAGCTGAACCCCAGCTCCCCCCACATCTCCTTACCAGGATGGGCAGAAAATACCATGGGAGAAGTAGCCAGAGACTTAAGTCCACAAATCAGGAAAGAAACTCCCCCCCTCCCCCTTACTCTGATACTCAGTCCCCGTCCCTCCTCCCCTCCCTATCAGTATCTCAACTTTCCTCCCATCCTCACCCATTTTCCCCATCCCCTGCCCACCAATGCCATTGTCCCTGCAGTCCCCATCTCATGCAGCATTGGAGGGGAGGGAGGAGATCCAGAGCTGCTCCTGCCCCACTGCACCTGGGGCTTTGGGGAGTGGCTCCACAGAAAGTCAGGTTCATCTGGGCAGAGCAGCATCAGTGGCTGCAGCAGGCAGATTCCCCCTCTCCGAGCCTGCTTCTAGGCTGGCAGCAAACATATAAGGGTAATCAGGCAGGGAGGAGGAACTTGCCTACCACCACCACTGCTGCTGTCCCCGCTGAGCCTAGCTCCATATGCAGCTTGACTGGAGAAGGGCAGGAGTAGCTCTGGAGCTTCCCCTACCCCTGGAGCAGCCCAAGACAGCAGAAACAGTGGCAACAGTGGGCCTGGGAGGGGAGAAATGGGAGGGCAGGGGACATGCTGCTGAACACCGGGGAGAAGGGGAGGGGATTCTTACCAGATTCAGAAATTTTTTTAAAGCCCCTGGCTGCTGCTACAATGGAATGCCTAAGAGGTGGGTGTGATCAAACTGATTGTGCTATTGCAACCCCTCTAGATCTGCCCCTACTATAATAATATTCACCTAACAATGATCATCATGAACACTGGAAATAATGAATAGATAACAAATAATGAATTCCAGTGGTGGAATTATTGCTAAAAAAAGTATAGAATACTTAGGAACAAATAATTAGGTTCTGTCTCCAAGCTGTATTTAAGGCATGATTGACCAGTTAGTCATGTCTTAAGTGGTCACCCAGCCACACTATCAATCAGGTAACAGCATGATAAGAAGTATAAGCCATAAAGTTATTCCACAAAATATGTGCAATAACTTTGCAGCTGCTTCCTATCATGCCTTTAATTGAATGTGTAGCTGAGGGCCCCTGTGGCTGAGAACTCTGTAAGCTGATTTTGAGTGCCTAGCTGGTGGGGAGAGGCCATGTGCACCCTCAAGCCTGGGAGCTTCTGGCTGAAGCTGGCTCCCAAGCCCCACAGCTGGAAGCTCCATCAGCATACAGGGCTCCCAGGCACCCCTGTGGCTGGGAGACCAAATCAGCTGTGGTCTCCCTGTCACAGGGACCCCTTGGACACCCCTCAGCTGGGAGCCCTGTCAGTTTAGGAGCTCCCAGCCACAAGAACTTGCTTCTTGCAGGTGTAGGTGGAGGCCAGGATTGTGAACCCAAACTCCCCTTGCACTGGCAATAAGCATAATGGAATCTGATTAGCAATCCCACAATCATGCCTCCTGCCATGCATATGGATCCTACATCAGATCTCATTGCACCTTTACCTGCACATCTGGAGGGGCCCTTAAATAAAGTGGAAAAGTGAAAATGCAGGATGTTAATTTAAATACATTTTACTATGTTTAAAACTTAATTTATTTAAAGAGAAGTCTAATGCTACACATATGGATTGGGCAAGGAATTTCAGTGTGAGTTAAAACTTCGGGGAACCCATTCACATAACTGTATGTGAAATTAGAGAAAGTTTGGTTACTACCTGGGAAGTCTTCAGTTGTAAATTTTTATACAAAATTACAGAGCAGGCAGTTTGGCATAATTTCATTTAGCATTGACTTCATTTCATAGGACTATGAGTTTTTTTGCATTTATTGTTGCTTTATATTGATTATAACAATCAAATTAGACAAGGACAACAATGGTTAGAGACAGAGGTATACTAAGCCCTGATTTCACCTCTTGTTCTCAAAATATATACTAAAAAAGGTGATATAGTATTCCCTTAATAAAATAGCATTCTTCCCTTTCACTTTTCATGCAAAATTTACTCTGATCACTGCAGAAGTCTTTGCTAGCAGATCTCCATAGAGCTTTTCATATTTCTCTAATTAAGATTATGTCAGCATTTTCCATTCTAATTCCCTATCTTCAGTGCTCTCTGAGGTAGCTAAGTCATTCTTGTATATGCTCTTCAAACTGAAGTTCAGCAAACATTTTAGTTTGATATTAGCATATTTATTTTTATCAAGTTTGAGTAAATGTGTATGTTTTGTGATATGGTAATTTTGTGGTTGTTGAATATTGAGTTACAGGAAATGTATTTGGGAAAATTAAGAATACTAGATTCTTTTTTTTTACTATCCAGAATGATTTGTGCCTCCATCTTCCCAACTTCTAGCAATAAGTGATTAGTGTGTGTTAGGTGTATAAGCATGCCTGTATCAGCAGACTTGGGGCCCTAGGACATTACACCAACAACATGATGGTGTCAATCCAGCCACGCATTAAAGCCAATTCATGACATGATAATATAGCAAACATGCCACAAAGATATCCCACATATAATGTGTACAATCTCTGAGGCTTATTTGTATCAAAATTTAAAATGAGCATGTCATGGCTGACCCATAACAGAACCTGATGCTCAGTCAAGCATTGGAATCCAGCATGGAGAAGGCCCAGGGTGTGGGACAGCCATACCCTACCTGTTGAGTGGGCTTGGGCTGGAGGCAGCATTGGACCTTGATCCTTCACCCAATGCCTTGTGCAATCCGTGGAAGCAATAGGGCGGCAGGACCATGAGCTTGACATCATGGAGCCTCTCCCCAGTCTAGGGCTCATTGTACCCCAGAAATTTAAAAAGAAGGTGTGAAGCTGGGAGCCCCAGCTACACACCTGCCTAAGTTGCTTGGTCACCTGTTGAAATGACAGCTGAGGACCACCCCAGCTGTAGGTGCAATTTCATAGTGCTGATCAGAGGCTCCCTACAGGGTTTTAAGTCCCCAGGACAGAAGCCCTTCAGCTCCTTCTTGATCCTTCACCCAGCAGCCCAGCCAGAGTTGTCAGGCACCAGGTTTTGATAGGATTATCAGCCTGGTCTTGAACTGGACCTGTGGCTGTCCTAGGCAGGGCCAACAATCAGCTGCTTATCAGCTCACCACACTGTAGACTCGAACTAGCCCCAGTGCAGTCTGAGGCCAGGGCCAACAATCAGCTGATTGTCAGGCTCTGGCAGCAGACTCATTAGAATTTTTCAAGTTCCCATTGTGGTCCTGGTGGCTGGAGCCACCAGTCAGCTGATTCTCATCCCCAGCAGGCACTTCTCTTTCAAGATAGCAGTGGAGTGGGGGCCCAGGTTTACGATCCCAGGCTCCTACTGAACCAGCAAGTAGCACTGATGTGATTTGGAGCTGATTGCTAATAGCAAAATCATGCTTGCTGCCATGCATTTGTTGTTGGGATCAGGGACCAGATCTCATTACTCCATTAAATGAATCTGTGCCAGGAACCTTAGGCCCATATAATGCTAAATCCTATTTCATGTTTTGCACCTAAGTGGCACATATGTATCCACATAACTGCAATTTTTGGTGTTCAGTTTGCAGTTCAGATCTAGGAGTGCAAATGTGTATGTGCCCAAAGAGCATGCTCAGTAGAACTGCCCCCTGGTTAGGCAGGGACATTTTAACACTTGATTACCCAGGTATGTGCATAAGGCTTGGTAAATCCTGAAATTTTCACTGGGCAAAGATCAGGACTAGCATGATGCCAAGAAGAAGAGGAGGAAGAGGGCCCTACTGGGTACTTGCCCAGGGAACAGAAGACCTAGTCTCTAGGCTCTGCACACTTTTTTTTCTTCTCTTTCTTTCCAGCACAGAAAAGAATTACATATTATCCTGTTGAACACCCTGGATAGCACTGGAAAAGGAGAGCATTCAGCATCTTCTAGTGGTTGTAGATATTGGAAGTCCCTTATCTGCATCTTCATCTTCTAATCTTTAAATACTGTCTTGGAAATTCAAGTCTCTAACTCCACATCTGCAAAGAAAATCCTCCAATATGAATCAAGTACAGGTCAATGTTGAGCTGAGCTGAGCTGAGCTGAGCTGGCTGTATCCAAAGAACTTGGAAGAGATAACCATAAGAGAAGATTCTTAGAGAAAGCAGTGTAGGCAGGGCAATGTGGAAAAAAACAAAAAAGAAAAGGAAAAGGCCCAGGGAAGAGAGGTTCACAAGTTGGAATGGACAGTACAGCTATGACATTGAAAGTCAGAGGGAAATCAGAGCACAACAGGTAGAAGGAGACAAGTAAAAGGAGGAAAGAAGCCATGAAAAAATGGCAAAAGAAATTAACAGAAACTCTTGAAAATAATTTATTTGTGCTCATTTTCCCTGCACAATTAGTTCATTATGCCCACTAGTTATGGTACAGAAAAAAAACCCTTCTACACCAGATTTTTTCTTTGCAATGGAAAATAAAGTATCACCAATGTTAGGGTTACCCTATCTTCAGTTCCAAAAAAAAGAGGGTGGACACCTAACTCCCAACCTACAACCCCCTGGCCCTCCAAGTGCCCCTTACTCCCACAGTCCCTCACTCTTCCCCCCCAGGCTATGCTGGTGCCCCTCACTCCCAACCTGCAGCCCCCTGGTACTGCCAGTGTCCTGCACTCCCAGCCCACAATCCCACCTCCCCCAATGCTCCTCATTTCCAAGTCACACCTCCCTCAGCCCTGCTGGTGCCCATCACTCCTGACCCAGAGGTCTGCCAGAGGGGGGGCCCAGCTGCCCCTGTCCCAACTGGGCCAAGGTGCAGAGGATCAGATTCATGTGGGTGGCAGTGGAGCAAGACCTCGGTCCTGGGGCCTGCGCTGTTCAATTTCTTCATCAGCGATCTAGATGATGGGGTGGAAAGTAACCTGTTTAAATTCGCTGATGACACCAAAATTTGGGGGGAGGTGAGCACGCTAGCAGGGAGGGAGAGATTGCAGAAGGATCTGGATAGGTTACAGGGGTGGGCTAACAGGAACAGGATGCGTTTCAATACGGACAAGTGCAGGGTGCTGCACTTGGGCAGTAGGAACCAGCAGCACACTTACACAATGGGGAACTCCCTACTTGAGAGCACGGAGGCAGAAAGAGATCTTGGAGTCATTATTGACTCCAAGATGAACATGGGCCGACAATGCGAGGTCATGGTTGGCAGGGCTAACCGGACCTTGTCATGCATCCACAGGTGCATCTCGAGTAGAGCCAAGGAGGTGATCCTCCCCCTCTACGCAACGCTGGTCAGGCCACAGCTGGAGTATTGTGTCCAGTTCTGTGCGCCCCATTTCAAGAGGGATGTGGACAACATGGAGAGGGTCCAGAGGAGGGCCACCCGCATGATCCGGGGACAACAGGGCAGACCCTACAGTGAGAGACTGCGGGACCTGAACCTATTCAGCCTCCACAAGAGAAGGCTGAGGGGGGACCTGGTGACCGTCTATAAACTCACTAGGGGGGACCAGAAGGGTTTGGGGGAGACGCTGTTTCCCCTAGCGCCCGCTGGCATAACAAGGAGTAATGGGCACAAGTTGATGGAGAGGAGGTATAGATTGGACATCCGCAAAAACTACTTCACAGTTAGGGCGGCTAGGAGCTGGAACCAACTTCCAAGGGAAGTGGTGCTGGCCCCTACCCTGGGGGTCTTTAAGAAGAGGCTGGATGCCTACCTGGCTGGACTCATTTGAGTCCCGTTTTTGTTTTGGGGTTTTGTTGTTCTCCCACCCTGGCGGGGGGTCAGGCTAGAAGATCTACTAGGTCCCTTCCGACCCTAAATCTATGAAACTATGAAACTATAAGTCCAGCCCGTGTGTGGGTGGGAGGGAAGAGAAGGGAAGGCCTGCAGCACCCCCGCCCTGGGCTGGGGCTCCTGCACCATGCCAGGCAGCCCGGCCACAGCCCCCCTGGAGAAGTGTCTGCTGGACACCCTGCCTCTGAAAGCATAGGCACCAGCCCAAGTGCTGCTGGCCCAGCCACATAGTTCCCCACTGGCCCCAAAGGGTCCCCCTACCCCCACCCTGCTGCAGCCCTGGTGCCTGGATAGTTTCCTCCAGAGTCAGCAGGCACCTACCCCCCTCACACATCCATCTCCTCCACACACCCCAGCCACACACACACACTCCTCCTCCCCCTACACAGTCCCCAAGCCCTGGACATCCAACTCCTGCCCCCCATAGACTTACCTGCATCAGCTGCCAAGGCTGTTCCTATGACCTTGACTGGTGGCATGTCAGCCACATGCGTGTGCATGCACATTCACACATGGTGCCCCTTGCCTCCAATCACCCTTCCCCCGCTTCCATTAGTGGAGCAGAGCAAACTTCCAGACATTTGTTCAGATTTCAAAAAACTGCCTGCATGGAGATCAGAGGACCAAAGAGAGGACATTTCCAGAAAAAAAACTTAGAGGTATGGTAACCTTAAGCAACATATAATTTAAGATAGCTCTTCAATATGAAAAGACAGGCCAAGTTTTGAGGTTCTCCTGAGGACTTTTTGCTCCCTATAGCATTCTCCTGGCTCGAAATATTCTTTCAAATCTTTCTATGATCTTCCAGTGGCTCATATAATCTGGCAAATTGTATAAACTAGTTGTACAACCTAGCAACCTGATGCAATTAGCCATTTCTTGTCATGTGGACCTGTATACCTCCATACCTTTCATGAGCCAGATTCTTTTTTTTTTTTTTGCAAAACAACTGGGTTTTCAAATAGTACGAAGAAAGAGAATTGAAAACCAATGCAGTTTGCAGTTACTCTACTTTTTCTCTTTAATCTCCATTGACACCTGACCTAGTTTGCTGAGAAAGGTTTCAGATACTAGTAATAACACTTTTTCTTTCTCAAAAAAGTTATAAGTGTGGGTTCAACCAGTAATCTCTGGAAAGAAAAATATTGAAGGCCTAAAATATTATGGGTTTGTCAAACATAGGCTCAGAGTTGGGGAGATGAAACCTAGGGATGTCATCCCAAATACATGAAAACGTATGCCTGACATGAGAGGCCTGTATTCAAATAACATCAGTTATAACCAGGGTGAAGCTAAGTGACAACTAAATTACTTATGAAGCTAGAGTTATAGGAGATGGAGCATAATCGGTATATCTACACATTCATTAATGTGCCATAGTTATTGCATATTAAGTTCAGTACTTGGATAATCAAGTACTAAATCAATGAACAGCAACTGGTGCTTTTGCACAGTAGTGCCGGCACATGGTTTTTACAGACACTAACTATGCAGTAGCTTAATACTACTGCATAGTAGCGTACTAGCACGGATTTTTCCCAGCACCCTACTGTGCAGTGTTATTAAGCTACTGCGCAGTTAGTGTCTCATGTAGACATACCCACACTTTCTCAAAGTATTTTAAACTATTTTAAAGTTTTTGTTTTCAACAGTAATGACATGAATTCAAATCAGTTACTAAGAATTCACCTTCAAAACAGATCCATAAAGGCAAGAGAATTTAAAGTTAAGGCTATTATGATCAGTTTGAAAAGTATTTCCTATCCTGAACATTATGAAGTGAAATTGGCATGAACATGATTTCATACATTTAGCGCCTTTCTACCATTTTTACTAGAGGTGCATTTTCAGCCTTTGGGGTAACCTGCTATGTCAACATTTGTTTTCATCCTGAACCAGGATGAAAAGTTAAAATATTGAAATATTTTGTAGAATGAAATATTCTCCCCTCCCTCCCCCAATAAAAAAACCCTTAAAATGGTAAAATATTCCATTTAATAATTTTTTATTTAAAATGTAACATTTTAGCCTCCCTGATTCACCTGTCTTATTTGAAGTATATAGTACAAATCAGGTCAACATTAAGTGACATTTCCCCATGATCGCTTCTCTATGATGGCACATTGACTTAGGAGAGTTATAGTTCAATTGTCTGAAAACTCCTTTCTACCTTGCATGCTGCATGTCCTGAGCAGACTATATCTCTCATGATGCTCCCAGAATTATGTGATTCTACTCATGAACTGTACAGCTTAGTCACATGTCATGGGTGATGTAGTCCTTGGGTAGGGACAGAAATTACACATTAATTGGTATAAGTAATCAGAAACTGGTTCAAAAAAAAAAACTGGTAACACAACTGAAGGTCAGTGCACATAAACTGCTTTCAAAATAGCCCAAACTGGTTTAAGATAAACCTGGATGGATGTAGTATCAGACTTAACTGATTTAGATTGAATCAATTTATTTTTATTGAACTTCTGCCCCAGATCCCCTCCAGATTCAAGTTAATTCATAGTCCTCCAGCATCTCAGGATGCTTTGCACCTTCCCCACAAACCCCTCCTTTCAGGGTAGATGGGCTAGCCTTGGCCCAAGCTGTATGTTCCAGCTAAGCAGGGAGGTATGCTCTAGCACCCCCTGGCTTCTGGCCTGGGCCACTGCAGGCATGTGGCTGGTTTTCTAAAATCAAAACTCAATGTCTGTTCTCAGTTCAATCTACACAGCTTAGGCTAACCTGTAAAGATTGAATTGATTCAGCCTCAGGCTTTTTGACTGTTTGTAGTTAGCCTTGGTGTGAACCCAGCCTAGCCTTTCTACTATAGTCTGCAGTATGACAGACTTCCATATTGCAGTCCTTAGCACCCTCAGTAACCTGTTACTGTTGTTATTATCATCACAATCATCATCAATAGTAAAAGGTTACTAAGGATGCCAAGAACTGCAATACAGAAGCCTGTCATACGATAGTACGTAGGATAGGTTGGGTTACACAAGGCCAAGATAATGATGAAGATAATGATGATGAGGATGATAGTGATGATAATAACAATAGTAGTAATTATAATGTTATTATATAACCCAGGAAGATCACACATTTAAATTTTGGTGAGTAGATGAAATTCTGATTGGCATTTTGCCTTTGAATTTCAGTTCAGTGTCTAAATTTGTAAGCTCTGAAAGGTTGAAATATAAACTTCTGTGGAGGAGACACACTTGTGTAATGGTCTGTCAAGCAGAGATTTTAGTCTTGTTCTGATCTCTTATTTTACAGTGAAGGTCACTGTGACAGAAAGGTTGCTCTTTCAAGTGCCTGTTAAAACATAAAATCAATCTTCTCATTTAAATTAGTGATATCAGACTCTGGCTGTACCACTAAGCTTACAGTGTTAAACATCCTCTTTAAACAATAAATACCGCCCCCCCACCAAAAAAAAACCCCCACATCAACAATTCAATTGCAGTCTGTCACATTTTTTTCAAAATTTTAAATTTAGAGAATTTCCAAATTTTAAATTATTTACAAAGTAATATTTCTCATGATTTGTCTTGAGATTTCCTCTTGTTTTTCAACCAGCTACAAAACTGATCTAAATGTAGAAACTGCATTGTTTGCAAGAGTGGATAATAAAAAGGTGACATTTTCCTCTAATTTAACCAGATTTTTCATTATTATAATTAATTTGTATTACAGTGGTTCCCAGAGAGAAATGACACTATGCTTTTTGTGGTGTGCAACCAGATCATCAAGAAACAGTCCTTGCTCTAAAGAGCTTATAATGTAAGTATAAATCTCTAGTAAAGAAGCAGATAAAAAGTAAGGAGGAAGACAAGAAAATAGTGAGCTGATACTAGTCAGTATGAAAAACAGAGGTCGAAACAAAAGAAGAAACAGCTTAACCATTGGTGAAGCTTTTCTAGACACAAGGTAGAAATGAATTCAAGGATGTATCTGAAGGTGGGTAACAGGATGGTTTTCAGATATTTATTAGGTTTCTATTCTCATGCTTAAGATCAACACAGGAAAAAACATAAAGTTGCTTATTGGCAGTATTTAAAAATAGTTACTGTTGGCATGACTTCTGGAGTGGAGACAAATGTTCACATCTTGATAGTATGTAAGGTGAGGGATAGGCATAGCTGTGGAGGGGGAGCTAACAGGGCTTACCCCCCACCCAAACATGGAGCAGTGGTAGAGCCACAAGGCAGCCTGGCCATGGACTTCTGGTGGTTGCAGCAGGGGTAGGGATGGGTATGCAGGCAGTGGTGAGGGAGGAAGTGGGGCTGGGGCAGCCTGGGGCTAGGGGAGGGGCAGGCACTGCACAGCCAGTGAGGTGTAGGACTAAGTCATGAGTGGCTTGTCCAGGGGGTGAAGCTCCTGCTGCTACACACATCCCAGGAGCCATGGGGTCATGTACCCACAGATCTGAATGGGGTAGGGCAGTACAAGGCTCTTTCAGGTTGCAGGGGCCAGAGTGGATGGCAGCAATGCTGGGAGGATCCTAAAAGCCACAGCAGCATCCTGCCCTGCCCCATGCAGATTCGGGGGCATGCACCCCCTATGCCCTCCTGGAGTACATACAGCATTGGGAGCCACTCCTTGTATCAGCTGTGGCTCTGTCCCTTTCCTCACCCTGCCTTGACTGGGCAAGGCCTGTCCCTGCCCCACTGCCCCCCACCCCCTCATGGTCCTCTCCCCTCTCCCAACAGACTCAACTGCTGAGAGGATGCAGGCATATGCACATGTGTATGCATGCTCAGCCTCCCCAAAATTTATTTTCTTCCTCCGCCTTGGATCATAGATAGACACAAGAGGGACATCAGCTAAACACTGTTAGCACAGACTTAGTGAAGAGCACTTGGAGAAGCTGGATGTCTTCAAATCAGCAGGCCCAGATTAACTTCATCCAAGGGTGCTGAAGGAATTAGCCAATGTCATAGCAGAGCCACTGGCATGGCTGTTTGAGCACTCATGGTGCTCCAATGTGGTCCCAGAGGACTGGAAAAGGGCCAATGTGGTCCCTATTTTCAAGAAGGGAAGAGGGACAAACCAGAAAACTATAGGTCAGTTAGTCTCACCTCTATCCTTGGAAAAATTTGGGAAAAAATCGTTAAGGATCACATTTGTGGGAGCCCAGCAGGGGAAATAATGCTGAAAGGAAATCAGCATGGGTTCACTGCAGGTAGATCCTGCCTGACTAACCTTATTTCTTTTTATGTCCAGGTCACAAAACGATTTTATGTACCTAGATTTTAAGACGGCTTTTCGATATGGTATTGCATTCTGTTCTCATAAATAAACTGACAGGCTGTGATGTACATGATTACATAGTCAGGTGGGTGGCAAACTGGCTTAGTAGTCACACCCAGAGAGTGGTGGCGGATGGGTTGATATCAACCTGAAAAGATATGGGCAGTGAATTCCTGCAAGACTTGGTCCTTGGAGCGGTGCTATTCAATGTCTTGGTCAGTGACTTGGACAAGGGTGTGGATCATCTGTCCAAGTTCACAGATAATACCAAATTATGGGGCAAAGTTAACACAGCAGAATGTAGGGAATGGATCCAGGTAGATCTGGACAGGTTGGAAAAATGGGCAGAACAAAATAGGGTGCAGTTCAACAAAGACAAGTGCAAAGTGCTGCACTTGGGCAAAAACAACCACCAACACACTTACAGGCTGGGGGATGACCTTCTCAGCAGCACAGCAGGGGAAGGGATCTTGCAGTCATAGTTGACTCAAAGATGAACTTGAGTCATCAATGTGACGAAGTGATCAACAAAGCTAACCACACTTTATCGTACATTAGCAAATGCATGATGGACAGGCTCAGGGAGGTGATGCTTCCCTTCTACGTGGCACTGGTCAGACTGCAGTTGGAGTACTGCATCCAGTTTTGGGTGCCGCACTTCAAGAGGGATGTGAAGAATCTTAAGAGGGTTCAGAGAAGGGCCACTCAGAGGCCTGCAGCCAAGGCCCTACAAGGAGAGACTGAGGTACCTAGATCTCTTCAGCCTTCACAAGAGAAGGCTGAGAGATTTCATAGTTTCATAGTTATTAGAGTCTGAAGGGACCTATTAGAGCATCGAGTCCGACCCCCTGCCCTGGGCAGGAAACAGCGCTGGGGTCAGATGACCCCAGCCAGGTGTCTGTCCAATCTCCTTTTGAATATTTCCAAGGAAGGGGACAACATCACCTCCCTTGGAAGCCTATTCCATATTTTGGTGACCCTCACTTGTAAAGAACTTTTTCCTGATGCCTGAATTTTCTCTCTTTTAACTTGTGTCCATTGTTTCTAGTTACCTCGACTGTCACCTTGGTAAACAACATATTCCCCACTTCCTGCTGACCCCCCCCCAATGAGTTTGTAGGCAGCCACAAGATCACCTCTCAGCCTCGTCTTGTGGAGGCTAAAGAGGTTCAGGTCTCCCAGTTGGTCCCCATAGGCTTTTTCTATAGTACTTTATTCAGATGGGTGGCCCTCCTCTGAACCCTTTTCAGGTTATCCACATCCCTCCTGAAGTGCAGCAACCAAAACTGGATGCAGTACTCCAGCTGCAGCCTGACCAATAGAGAGGAAGTATCACCTCCCTAGACCTTTTTGTGATGCACCTACTTCTGCAAGAAAGAGTGCGGTTAGCTTTACTTACTACCTCGTCACACTGGTGACTCATGTTCATTTTGGAGTCAATTATGACTCCAAGGTCCCTTTCCACAGTTGTGCTACTTAGAATGGTCCCTCCCAAACTATAGGAGTGCTGATGATTCTTCCTCCCCAGGTGCAACACATGACACTTATCCTTGTTAAACTTCATCTTATTCTGTTCCACCCACCTCCCCAGCCTGCCCAAATCCGCTTGAATTTGTTCCCTGCCCTCTACTGTGTTTACCTCCCCAAGGTGATCTTGTGGCTGCCTATAAATTAATCAGGGGAGGGCAGCATGGAATAGGAGATGATCTATTTACTAGGGCACCCCCTTGGACTAACTAGGAACAATAGCCACAACTCAAAGGAGAGCAGATTTTGGTTGGACATTAGAAAGAACTTCTTCACAGTAAGGATTGCCAGAATCTAGAAAGGGCTTCCAAGGGAGGTGGTGCTCTCCCATACCTCGAGGGTCTTAAAGAGGAGACTGGACAAGCATCTAGTTGAGGTTGTCTGACCCCATCACTCTTTCCTGCTCAAGGCCGGGGGTCACACTCGATGACCTACGGAGGTCCCTTCTGTCCCTAACATCTGTTAATCTATGAAGCCTACACAGTCAGATGGATTGCAGATTGGCTGAGGGGTCGCACTCAGAGGGTGGTGGTGGATGGGTCATACTCAACCTGGGGGGAGGTGGGTAGCGGAGTCCCCCAGGGCTCGGTCCTGGGGCCTGCGCTGTTCAATTTCTTCATCAGCGATCTGGATGATGGGGTGGAAAGTAACCTGTTTAAATTCGCTGATGACACCAAAATTTGGGGGGAGGTGAGCACGCTAGCAGGGAGGGAGAGATTGCAGAGGGATCTGGATAGGTTACAGGGGTGGGCTAACAGGAACAGGATGCGTTTTAACACGGACAAGTGCAGGGTGCTGCACTTGGGCAGTAGGAACCAGCAGCACACTTACACAATGGGGAACTCCCTACTTGAGAGCACGGAGGCAGAAAGAGATCTTGGAGTCATTATTGACTCCAAGATGAACATGGGCCGACAATGCGAGGTCATGGTTGGCAGGGCTAACCGGACCTTGTCGTGCATCCACAGGTGCATCTCGAGTAGAGCCAAGGAGGTGATCCTCCCCCTCTACGCGACGCTGGTCAGGCCACAGCTGGAGTATTGTGTCCAGTTCTGTGCGCCCCATTTCAAGAGGGATGTGGACAATATGGAGAGGGTCCAGAGGAGGGCCACCCGCATGATCCGGGGACAACAGGGCAGACCCTACAGTGAGAGACTGCGGGACCTGAACCTATTCAGCCTCCACAAGAGAAGGCTGAGGGGGGACCTGGTGACCGTCTATAGACTCACTAGGGGGGACCAGAAGGGTTTGGGGGAGACGCTGTTTCCCCTAGCGCCCGCTGGCATAACAAGGAGTAATGGGCACAAGTTGATGGAGAGGAGGTATAGATTGGACATCCGCAAAAACTACTTCACAGTTAGGGCGGCTAGGAGCTGGAACCAACTTCCAAGGGAAGTGGTGCTGGCCCCTACCCTGGGGGTCTTTAAGAAGAGGCTGGATGCCTACCTGGCTGGACTCATTTGAGTCCCGTTTTTTTTTTTGGGGTTTTGTTGTTCTCCCGCCCTGGCGGGGGGTCGGACTAGAAGATCTACTAGGTCCCTTCCGACCCTAAATCTATGAAACTATGAAACTATAAGCTATGGACTATGGATAAGGAAGGGATTTACCAGGAAAAGCCAGTGAAAGTATGTAGTTTATACAACAAATCAAGGAAATTAATTTTATAGCAGACTTTTGGATGTACCAGTGGTGTCAATGAAATGTGTTAAGAACAGAGAGGATGATACTGCTATAGTCAAGATGTGGAATGATAAAAACCAGGAAGACAGATTTGACCGTGTGGATAAAGAATATGACTGCAAACAAGCATTTGCCATACTTGGTTTAGGTTTAGACAGGTTAAAGTAAGCACTCTAGACCTAACCTGGGAGTGGTGCATGCAGGTGCTTGCCACTGTCAGCAATGAGACAGGCAGCCTAAAGTAAGCAATTGGCGGGGGGGCAGGATCAGAGGAACTAAGGGTGGTTTCTATGTCCATGTAAAGGTTGTCCAGTCAGGGGGGGAGGGTTGGGAGGGTATAGTCAGAGCTAAAAACAACCCCATCAGGGTTGGGAGAGGTAGGAACAGCACAGTCCCAGGTTAAGTCTGCATAGATTGGGTTAACCCTTTATCAATCTAAAGTTAGTTGACCTCCTGAGGTGAATTACATTAGATCAGGAGTACCAGATTTTGTGTGATTTAAGCTCTATGAATACCTACATGGCTGGGCATCTAAATCAGAGGTGGGCAACTATTTTGGCTACAGGGTCACTTAACAAGTTTTGGTGAGATGTCGAAGACTGCAAGGGCAGCCCTGCCCCTTGACAGGTGCCCTGCTCCCTGGTCGCCATCTTGGGACCATAAGTCCTGCCCCTAACCCCTGATCTTCGCCACCAGAAGTACTCCTTTTGGGGGTGGGGGTTGCCATCTGCACCAGAAAAAAACCAAATCATACACTAAAACTCCTACTAGAACATATTTTAATTTTATTACAAAAAATATCTTTGTCATGGTTTATGTTTGTATATAGAGGTGATTGTATAATAGGTCAAAAATAAAGTCTTACTCTTGTATATCATAAGGGGGGAGTGTGTAGGTTGTGGTTGTGGGGGGGGGGAGTTTGTCAGAGAGTGTTGCTGTGTGTGGTGGGGTTTAGGGTATGTTGCAGGGTATGTGTATACATGCAGGTGTAGTGGAGGCAGGGTGTGGGTGTGTGGGGTTTGTGGGAGAGAGGAAAAAATTTGCTAGTGGCAGACACTTTGGACTAAATCCTATTTCACTTTATGTACATAAATGGCATAATTCACTTCACAGTCTATGGTGCTTAAAGCTTGTATTTTGGCCTGTGGTGGAAAAAGAACTACACTGTGAATTTACCTGTTGGAAGACAACAGGGAGAGGAGGGTCCTTGCATGCTTTATTCCAACAGGCTACTGATTAGGACACTTGCCCAAACAGGCCCATGCCTCCCTCATCCAGAGATGGTTTCAATTTGCGTCTTTGTTTCCCAATGAAGTGTTCTACCTTCCACATTGCAAGTTCAACATTATTGAGACTTCTTTCTAGCTTTTCTTTTGTAGCTGGCTCACTGCACCTTGCATTGAATAGTCATTGGATAAAATGGATAGAGTGGGAAAGTTTTTCAAGAAAGGGCCCAGCCTAGAACACTGGACCCCTCCCATTCTGGGCAGTATGCATCACAGAAAGACCTACACCCTCTGACCTGGCTTTCTACTTGTTCAGCTTCATGAGGAGTGCTGGAGAAATGTCTGGATAATGCCTAATTTGTGGCTTGGTGGTTAGAGAAGCAGAACCCTCTGGATGAGAAGGGACCTATATTTGTCCCCCACTCCTCAGGTAAGTGACTTAACCAGGAGGCATTTTGGCTAGACAGTCAGAAAACACCTCTTCTCCATCTAATACCCACTAGCCATGATTTGTGTCTGGATAAAAGGTAATTTGATCATGGCCAGTAGGTACCTCTCTAGGGAGATTTCTGATAGAGGGGAATTCTTAATTTAGCAAAGGGATAACAAGTTAGATCAGTAGGAGCTTATAACTAAATACATTCAAACTGGAAATAAAATATATATTAACTAGGAGAATAGGTAACTATTGGAACAATCTACCAAGGTTTGTGATGGATTTTCCATCTTATGAACGTTTTAAATAAACCTGAATGTGTACTAAGTCAACTAAAAATGATTAAGCCTCATGAATGGTTTGCTGCAGGGGTGTCTGTAGAAATGTTCCATCTGGGCTGGGGGGGGGAAGTCTAGCTGGGCATGGTGTGCCACAAAATTCAGATTCCCTGGACCCTAATGGAAGTAGCTGTCAGTGGCAGGGGAGCTGCTGCAGTCCAACCTTCTCCACCTCTTAACCCTGGACCCGTGTTACCACCCTATGTCGGATGCATGCCACTGCCCAAACCTGGACCCAGGCCACCACCGTTGGACCTGCTGCAACTGCCACTGCCCCTATGGATCTGGCCCAAGAGGAGCCTTGGCAGTCTACATCTGACTCAGGGCCCAGCACTAAATTGTTACTCCTGCTTTACAAATGAAATATTTTTGCTTGTTCTATAGCAGATGTTCCTTTTGGCTGATAGATCTATGTATAAATCTATGTATGGATTATCATCACCACCTATTTCTGTCAGGGTAAGCCTCTCACACCTGGTTAATATACTTTATTTCTCAAAGTCTATGCCATTTTCTTCTCAGCAAAGCTAATTAGCTCAGGTGAAGCAGCATATTAACATAGATATGTCATTTCAAATACCTGAGTTAGCTCAGTCCCAGCTAACTCAGTTCTCTCTGCATTGTGCTGTGTAGATATACCAAATCAAGAAGAGGAATAGTTCAGCTCATCAGAAGAATTGAAAACAGGAAGTGCTTTGAGTACCTACCCATACTTTCAGCTCAGCCACTTCTCCCCTCAGCCTTCTCTTCTTCAGACTAAATATTCCTAGTCTTTCAGCCTTTCTTATTAAGTCATGTTTCCCAGACCTCTAATCACTCTCCACCCGAGTCTGATTTCTCCACATTTTTCTTGAAGTGAAGTACCCCAAACTGGACAAAGTACTCTCTGTGAGGCATTCACCAGTGGGAGAAATAATAAAGTGGGGGAAATATGGCAGTCTCTCAAATACCGCTGCTGGTGAATGCTACAGTCATGCATAGTTAATATAAATTCTAAAGAGGATAAAGCTGTCCAAATTATCTTGCCAGTGAATTCATGCCAACTTCACTCCTAAAGGGAAAAAATTGCTTTTTTCAGTTTGTTGTCCTTCAGAAGTAGAATACATTAAAAAAAGACATCCATGAGCCCAATATTCAGATGTGCTGGAGTTGTTCAATTGCTCTGACAGTCACGTTTTGTGTGTTTTATGTACTAGGAGAAGACCCATATAGCAGTTTCTTAATCACTTGATGCTTAAACGGAAATGAATTCAACTTCATCAAGATATCTGTTGTTGATTTCCCTATAAATATTTGTCTATTTTTTCTTTGGGTGGATAACAAGCTTCTAATTGAGGCATATGCAGTATGCTATTAATGTTTTTAGAACTTTGGGCTGTATTCTGAACTCATTTACACAAGTGGGAAGTGAGAGTCATACCAACTGAAAAGTCTCCATATGTACACTGTATAGAAAATATAATCTAGCTCTAGGATTCTAAGCAAACTTTCTATTATACCGTATTACAGTAGGAAAGCACCTACAATGTGCTCAGTGTTAGACCAGAGAACTTGTAAATCAACCAAGCTCAGATTAATAGCCTCAGCTGCACTAAGACACATAGAGACTATCAAACCCAATATGACCTGTATTTTCTTTTTAAAGGAACTGAAGCTGCTTGGAAAATGACGGAGAGGAAAAAATAAAAAAATGCTCTGCTCTGTCCCAAGAGACAGTCAATTATAGTTTATAAACCACAAAAGTGAGATAAGAAACTTTAAGTCATTGATGTATCAGGACCAGTAAGGAAATATGACACTATGCATCAAAATAATGCAACCCATGTGAAGCCTTGATTACTCTCTGAAGCTATGCTGTTTGATAAAGCCGTGGGTAAATAGTGCACTGTTGGCTATTAAAATGCCTTGCCAGGTTTACTGGCAGAGCTGGGTGGATGTGTGTGGGGAAACAGGAAGGAAGGAGGAGAAAGAGGGAAAAGAACTGCTTACAGCTTTTTAGATTTAAAAGTTGAAGTCATTTTTTGGAATAAATAATACCTTCAAACTTCACTAAAAAGACCTTGTCTCTCTCTCTCCTTTTCCCTGCCTCAAGGGAAACTAGATTTACAATCTTCTCTCCCTCCTATCATTGCAAAAGTGATGTGTTCATTCATCTGAGCTTAAACCACAAGCCCTGCTCTCTGACAATATTTGTCCTCTGAACAAGCAGTCGCTTTGAAGTCCACCTCTTCCTACAAGCCCCTGTCAGCAAACATATCTTTTACCAGCCTTCAGTAAGGTATATTTTTTTAATTAACCACCCTGCAACCACCAGCAAACAGTATAACCTTCAATGGCTGAATTGATCCAGTGGATCGCTTTTTTTCCACCTTGTGCACCAAATGCAGACAAAACAGTGAAATCCCCACAGATATCAAATTTAAAATGCAATTGAAACAGACAGGAAAAAAACCAGCATCCAGCCTTCCTGATTTCATCAGTGAAAGTGATTCTGTATGAGCTTGTGGCTTGTTTTTTCTATCCT
Source organism: Gavialis gangeticus (assembly GCF_001723915.1). Lineage (NCBI taxonomy): Eukaryota > Metazoa > Chordata > Crocodylia > Gavialidae > Gavialis > Gavialis gangeticus. The sequence goes on from NW_017729034.1 coordinate 90,739,635, forward strand.
CCTGTGGCCCTTCACCGCACCTTCACCCACATACAGGCACTCACAAAACTGATCTGATAAGGAGAAAATTTGTCAGGGTTAATCAGGATTCTCCTTCATTTTAAAGTCAAATGAAAATCTCTGTGGAGATGAATCTGTGACATAGACCATTCCAACAGCAAATAGTAACAGAGTGCTGTTCTGTGGGGACACAGAGCCTAGGCACAGATGTTCAAAAAGCCCAAGGCAAAATGAATCAAACTTATGCGTGGTTCTGTAAGTGGCATAGGTTAAACTGGGAGAAAACAGAAGACACAGTCACCCTTTGGTTGGGGAGGCATGCAGGCTGCCTGCACTGGCTGAGGCCAGCAGCTTGGGGACTCGTTTCCTTACGCTTCCCAGTGTGCCCTGTGGGGGCCCCTGATTGGCTTTCAGGAACAGGCAAGCACACCTCCTCCCCCTGCCAGCATCGGTCAATTGTAGCAGGCAGTGGAGACAACCATGTTCACCCATCCCCTGCAGCTGGGTCTGCTCCCTGGCACTACATCTGCTCTTGGAGGTATTGGGGTCCCTGGGTGGGCTTCTGCACCCCCACTCAAGGATCCCCATGCCCCCTGTGAGTGGTCGCAGACCCAGGCAGCCCAACTGAGCTGCAGGGTATGGAAAAGCATCCCTCCTACCCGCCCCCATCCGTTGCGGTCACTGTGCTAGCTACGCTCTGTGAGAGCCTGGGGGTAGGCTTTGTTTGGTAGCTTGGTTGGGTAGTTGTTATTATTACTGCTGTTGTTTTGAGTCCCTATAAAAAATACACAGCTTCTATTCATCAATTTTAAAAACACATAGGAGTACATAGAACTAAGATGCAAGGGAAAATGGGAAGAAGAGAGAAGGGTGAGCTGGCTTGCCAGGGTCAACTCCTTGTGTAGTGTAGCATCATGTCTGAAAAGAGAAAAGAATAGATCATCTCTCATGTGATAGAAGCCTCCAGCTGGCTGCTATAACTGAGGAATCAGGAGAAACAGCTAGGTACCAGGCCCCACAGATAGAGTGGCACAATGTCCTGCCATGATCAAACAGTAATACTGAAATATTGGGAAAGGGAAGGTTACAGCAACTCTGAGCACATAGGAGAGAAGGAGCAATATTTTTTACATGATGCTCCAGTGCAGCATGGACTGAATACAGCACTGAAAGGGCAAAGAAGAGCATAAAAAGGGGCTGGAGTATCAAAAATGGTTTTCCTACTTGTTTTGTTAAGAATGTTCCTCCTGGCCTGATAGCACTTTCTCCCTTCATAGAAAAAAATTTATATGGTATTTAAGAGTGCTAAGCTGGAGATACACTGGTGAATCTGTAACACCACAAAATACGAATTTAAGTCCTTTCACATTTATATGGTTCCAGTTCTAATAGTCATTGTTAATATTTTTTTATATTAAAATAGTCTATTTCCAACTTCAGTGAATCAAATTATATAGCCCAAAGTTAACAAGCAAAACAAGACCAAATTTTCCATTTTCTGACCATCTAAAAGAAGGGTCCTTTGAATGATGAATTATTACGTTCTTCTTAAAAACATGAAAGTATGGTCTGGGTTGAGGTGGTTTTCCTCTTCCTTCGCATAAGCTCTACACTGTGGCATTCAGGCTTACCACTAGTAATAACTCTAAACAATTTAGCAAACACTTCATCTAATTCCCCATGCAATTCAAGGAAGACTATAAGCATATATTCTTTTTCTTCCTCTTTCTTCTAAAAAAGGTGCCCCTATTCATCACTTCAAATACAGGCCTCTATGTATATCTGTCAAAAAATGTGAACTTGAAAACATTCTGGCCTGCATGCCGTCATCAACCTAAGAAAATTTCAAAACTGATCTGGCAGACTAAATACCCAACTAATCACAGAATCATAGAAAAATAGAGCTGGAAGGGATGTCCAGTGGTCATCTAGTCCAACCCCCCACCCAGTACAGGATCATCCCTTTCTAATCCATTCCATAAAATCCATAATTTAAACTCTGAATAAAACTACTGTCAGTCCTGACACAACACAGACCTAACACCCTAACCTGCCACAGGTAAAGCAGGGGAACCAAGGCATCCAATATCTTATTTCTATGAAATGTTGTCAGTATATGCTCAAGAGATCT
>NW_017729034.1:90741781-90749617 GCF_001723915.1 Gavialis gangeticus
AGAAACATGCCCCCCCCCCCCCGCCATGCCCCCACTATGAGCTAATCAGTTTACAGGTTCCAAATGATTAATATTTTTAAGTATTTTCAGTGGGGGGGAGGGAATATTTTTCTAAAACTAAATTCAGTTTCAATTTTAAAATAATGGTAAACAACCCCCACTGACTACAATGCCTACCAGCTCTCTCTTTACATGTTGTGGCTTTGCAAAGTAAAAATTTTAAACTTGGTTGAACAGAAATTGCTGGTCCTGTACCAAGTGTTTGCCCATAGCACCTCTTACCTGGAACCAAGAACTTTTTTTTTCAGCTTTTCCCCCATTTTCATTTGCTCAGATTAGAAGGAAGGAGCTATAATAAAGGCTATCTATTTCAGAAAATAGAAAAATTGGATCTGATACAACTATATTTGCATCTTTTGGAAAAGGTTAGATACTTTAAACCAGAGGTTCCTAAACTGTGGTTTGACATTCAACAAAGTTTAGTGAAAGTGCCACTATTTTGAAGCACGGGGACTGAATACATGATGTGAAGGCTGCTGGAGTGTGCTAATTAGCATGCTCCAGTAGACCTGATTAATCGAGTCTGCCTCAACACCCTGTAATTACAGTCCATTGGATCAGTGTCCCCACATGTCTACAGGCTCCCTACAGTTCATTTGTGTAGCACCCCAGGACACCCTTGAAAGGATCTCAGGGCACCCCGTGACACCCTGGTTGAGACTCACTGATCTACTGGTTAGGCCGGTTATGCAGGAAATGGGAGATACAGGTTCTAGGTCCCCCTTTAACCAGAGTAGATTAAGGCTGCATCTCCTACTTCCCAGGAGCCACTAAGTCAGTTGAAATAGTCTGTTTCTATCTTCTTACTCCTCTGTGAAATATGAAACACCATCACCGGAAGGAAATATGACTACATCCTGCTTACCACCAAACAACTTTAAGGTAAACAAACTATTCCAACTTTTCTCTGAGCCTAATCTGCATCTAAAATGAACTGTTCCAAGCAGGAGATTGTACCACACCTTCAACTCTCCTATGAAATATAAATTTTCTTTTCTACTCAGGATAGCTTTTACAGTCTTCTCTTGTATACCTGAAGAAAGGTGTTTGCACCTGAAATCTTGCAATTAAAGAATTTTTTTTTTTGCAAAAATCTAGTTGGTCTAATAAAAGATATCACCTCTGCCATGAGTTCTGAATCCTTCTAACTTCCATGCAGTAATTTCTATGGTTTCTTCCTTTCTTACGATAGTCCTTGTGCTTGGCTTGCAACAGAGGATGCAGACAGTTTGGGGACCAGAGGCTCTGGTTCTGAGGGCTTGATGAATTTGTCTACTTTCCTGGCTTAGAGTTGTAGGGATGTCTGCTATACTCTTTATCAGTTTTCCAAAGTAGGAACACAAGAAAGCCTCTTTTAAATGTGCATTTACTGTGATGGTGTTGCTGAAATAAACGAGTGTGAAATATCCCTTCCCTCTCTAGGACAGTTAAAACACCCCCAGACCAAAAGAGACTGGAGAACGAAAGAATTCATTCAAAGCAAACAACACTACTAGGACAGCTGTCTTAATCACAGTGCAACAGTAAATATCACTGTCAGGGCAGCTGATGTGAATTTTACAGTGTGCAATAGTGAGTAACACAACTGGGGCAGCTGCTTTGAGCCTTTTATAGTGCAACAGTGGCTATTGCTCTCAGGGCCACTGATTTGATATTTACACTGTGAACAGTAAATAGCACTATCAGCTGCTTTAAGCATTACAACAGGAAAGACGTGTGGTTAAGGTACCTGTCATCACTCAGCTCCCCATACACAGGAGTGAAGTGATGAGGGTAAACTTGACATTGGACACTTCCTGTCAGGGACTGACTAACCATCCACCTAGAAACTGTTAACTGCAGCTTGTAATATAGCAAAGGGGAATCCACAGCTGCAATGTGAGACCTGAACCTGAGCTTGTTCAGTGATTAAGTTGCCTTGGATCCTGCTGGCCACAATAACCAGGAGACATTCAAATGAAGCTCTTAACTACTACCTCTCCTCTCACTGCAGCTGTCTTGCATGGGCAATATGCTCAGCCACCTTTCATCCCTCTCTCCAGCAAGCTCTTTGTGGTTCCTGTTCCAGCATTTCTCTCTGAAGTTCAAATAAGTGGTCACATCTTTTTGTCAAAGTCTTTGTGCACCTCTATCCAATATCCATTATTCTCTGTTTCACTGGTTCTGGACCCTAGTATTAAGCATGAGGGGCCTTCTGAGTGGATATGTATATTAAAAAAATAGTGCAAAGCTCTTCTGTCAAAGGTAAAATGAACTTTATTTTTCTGTACCATAGCAAAGAATAAATTGCAAAATTTACCATATTAGCCGTGGTAAATGTTTTACATTTACTAAATAAAAACACTATAAACATATCTTAGGGAGCTTGCATGTGCAGGGGATGGGAACAGGCCTGGAACACCAGAAAAAAGGTCCAATTTAACCAGGAATTAAATCAGAAACATTTTATAGCCTGTGTTATATTGGAAATGAATATGTCTGTTCATTATGGTATCTTTTAGCTTCATAATTTCTGAATCTAGTAACAAGAAAATATTGGGGTTTCACCAGGCTGGGAATTCTGGGTCCCTTCCCAGTGCTATGTTGTGTTTAGGGAGTTGATCTTGTCCCACCACCACTGGTGGTCAGCCTAGTGGAGCAATTTCTGGTCCACATAATATATTTTGGTATGACTGCTGATGTGGAGCGAAGGATCAGTACTGATATGTCCTGCTGGCATTCCATCACAGGTGAACAGTTTGGCGTTAGCTTTTGGGCAAGCTAGCTACACATTGGAAGAAGGTTTCCACCAACCTCCCTCTCACTGAACAAATGTGACATCAGAGCAAGCACAAAGGCTACAGGTAAAGAGAACCGCATGCAAGGCTGGATATGAACATCAAAGTGGAATATGACTTCCTGTCAGGAGGCAACAAATGTCTGGAGCAGGAATTTTGGGAAAACTGTGGGGAACTTCCAGCATTCAGTCAGACTATAAGCTGCATCCCAATTGCATTACTACCTATGATTCCAACAACACTCTAGCTTCAATCTTTCCCCTCTGGTAGTTACATTGAATGAGAAATTCTTGAAGGGGCAAAGGAGAGGGCGATTGGATTATGGAAAACGTGCAAGTTATACTTCAAAATATTAGTTCTATGAAGACAAAGATGGAGCTATGTATATAGACAAGTTCTTATTTTTGAAACCTCATATGGTTCACCTTGTTATTAAATGTAAGCTGAAATAGCAATTTGTATTCTGAAGGCTGTTAGGGGTCACTTTATTACCACTGGTCACAAGTCACTGAAGAGAAGAACTGTAACTACTCAAAACCAGAAGACCAGTTGGAGTAACTGTAGTAATGGAAGGTGAATTCTAGTGGGTGAAGGAGTAGAGGAGATATACCCTTAGGGGTCTTAACTTCTTGTTTCTTGTTCTTAGGGCTTTCTCTCATACCCAATGGGCACATCTACATGATACCTTTACTGCAGAATTGGCTAATTAGCTCCATGACTAATTAGAATGTCACTGTCTACACTTGCAGTGCTATTAGGACTAATTAACTCTGCCATAAGACAGTCCTGCCAGACACAAGTACTATCCTACAGCAGAGTTATTTACTCCACTGCAATGCATGTGTAGATGCTGATAGGGCATGCTGGGGCATGAAAGTGCTTCAATGCAGGGGCTGCCTGCTGTCTAGCCCCATACTGAAGCTCCCTCGTCCCTCAGCCAGCCCCTCCACAGCACGTTGAGCCAGGCTGGAGTAGCCCTGGGCTGGCAGGCTGACCCCTGGCGTGCCTGGGAGCAATAAACTCTGGCATGAACTACACCAGAGTTTATCTGGCTGCATTAATTGCACATGTGCATGTGTCTATTATGTGCAAAATCAGTGACTGCTTCACACAAAGCTAAATAACATATATAGAGCAGGATTCCATTTCCATTAGTGGATAACCAAAATGCAGCTTGAGTCCAACTCTGAGTTAGCTGACTAAAGTATGGGATTGACGCTATTACCCTCTCTGAGCACATCAGTGCCCCCATTATAGGAATAGGGAGACATCTCCACATGTCCAGAATGCAGTCCTTTTCCTATCATGGGGCCACTTACACACCCAAAGGAAGTAATCAAATCACCCCTACATTTGAGTCAGATAACTCAGTGTAACAGCACTTTGGCTGTCCACTGTGTGAAACAGAATTCTGCCATAATATTTATAAGTCATTCTGAAACATAAAAAAAGGAGGAAGCTTCATTAACTACAGCATTTAAAGAATACCACATATTCACATATATTTGATTCAGCTTTGAAATGTGTTACAGTCTAACTCAGAGTAAATCTTTCTTAAGATGCTGTAGTATTACATTACCCCATGTTATTATATGAGCTTGTCATCATTCATAACCATTTTGCAGCTTTAAAAGAGTCCCTGGTTCCTGCAAACATATTTTTCTAATGTGCTACATCAGAGGTGTGCTAATGAACCATTAAGCCCCCTCCATGTGTTCTTCTGCTTGCAAATCAAGTGGATCTGTTAGGTGTGCGAAGGAGTCGGGGAAAGAAGGCTGGGGGAGAGAAGCTGCGACAGCAGTAGAAACAAGAGCTGCCCCTCCAAATATCAGACATGAGTGACAAGGAAGCTTGTTCGTCAGTGTTCAGTCAAAAAAGGGCTTTTCCAGCTGTTAGTTTAGATTTTTTTTCCACAGGTATGTCTAAACTTTGCAAGCAAATGGTCACACTCAAAACTGTTTAGATGCTCAATAACAGGGTCATTATAACTGTTCTCATACCAAGGTACAATCTGGAGATATTTACAGGTACTAACATAAAATTCTTCATCCTCCTCTGAGCAGCCTACTCAGCTGAGGTTGAAGCATTACATGATAAGGACTGGCTTTCCTGATAACACACCTCTGTCTGAAAGTGACCACCACTTCTATTATCAACCTCTATGAGCCTCATATGGTTCCCTCTTGTACTTTGGCCATCCTGCTTTAACTCCACTTGTTAAACAAGATGATCCTGGTGCTGTTTCTGCATTCAGAGGAAGGGAAAGTGCAACACAAGATTATCTCTGTTAATTCTATACTGAAAAATTTTAGCAGTAAGACTGCATGAACATTGCATGAACTGCATGCTGTTTCTTGAATTTCTATAGGTTTTAGAGTTTAGTTTCAGACCTAGTTAGTTTTAAAAAAAACACAACATTTGTACTCAGCTTTAAGTTTACTTTAAGTTAACACAATTTTAGCCATCTAATACAAGATTTTCCTAAGCCAATATCTAATATTTGTTTTAGTTTCTAACCAAATATTCTCTGCCAGGAGAAATAGACAATCTGGTAACTGGAAGCAGTTCTGACAGTGGCCTCAGGGCTAAACCATGAAGGCAAAAATACTTCCTATGGTTACATGAAATATCACTGATGCTATTATAAAATATATGTTTTTTGGAATTAGTTTAACTGACACTGTTCCAGTTAGCAGCAATACACCCAAACCATTGCACCCAAACCAAACGGCAAAGCTAGTTTATGTGGTTGCTATTAAAAAGCCAAAGCCTACCTTTTGAATTAGTTGGAACTGCTCTGCCACTAGAGGCATTTCCCATATAAGTATAAGGGAAAACACATTTGAAAAAAGTTGAGAAATGGCAAACTCTATTCAATTGAAAATTACTAGAGGACTTGGTGGAGCTTTCAAATGGCTTCAGTTCTTTGCTGTTTAGGAGCCAGGTTTTCCAAGCAAGCTGTCCATTTTTGCACAAAACCAGAAGAGATGTGCAATATTAGCAAGGAAGTCTATTTTTTATTTTTCCAACCTGCCAAACCAGAAAGAAGCAGAATTTCCATAGTGTAGTAGTGGTATAGCCATGCTGTTCAAGGAAATATTCAAAAGCAGGATTTATTTCGTAATATATTTTTCTGAACAAATTAAAAAAAACAAAATATCTAATTAAAGATATTACCATACAAATCCTACGTCTCACAGAAATCTCATGACAGCCCACTCACCAGAGATTTAAAGCTCAATTTTCTAAATACATTTCAGTTCCTTTAAACATCTTAACCAATGGAAACTACTACACAGTCCCATTCATTTCAGTAGGAGTTTTCTCTGTAGAAACCAGGTTTGGGTCTCTTGAGGATCATACAACAGTCACATTTAGGCCATGGAAAGGTATTGCATTTGTAACAAGAAATATGCCCTTTTTAGCACTGAAAACAGGGAGTGTATCATCTTTGTGGTGGTTTGTTGGGGGAAAAACATGGTCATTCTGCAACCAAGTATTAGCATTTTTCAAGCACAATTTCTTGGCAGCACAATGATTTCTAGCACCACGTGTGCCTGTACAGTTACATGTAGTACCACAGGGTGTGGCTTAGTCCTCTAGCTTTCCAAGATACTTTGGTCCTCACCGCTACCCCACCTGTGATTACAGGGACTCTGACTGTCATACTGAACTCATCTTCCCCAAGGTGGTGGAGTTGGCATGTAGCACTGTGCAGTCAAGCATGGCTGGAGTCCAGGCACAGTGCTGCAAGTCCTGTGAGCAGGGCAGGAGCCCAATGTGCTTAACCAGTGAAGACTTTGCAAGGTCAACAGCACCTTTCCCCTTTTGCTAGATAGCCAAGGACACCTCCCATACTGTGTCTCCTATTGACCACAGGTCCACTGTGGCTCTGCACTCCCAGGGCAAGGAAGAAAAGTTCTTGAATGTCTTCAGCTCCCCAGGCTGCCTCCCAGTCATTCTCCTCTGTGCTGACTGTTCCTCAGGAACTTCCAGAGACAGAAGCACTCAAAAAAGTATTCTACGATATCTGCAACCAGCCTCCTGGCTGCAGCAGTACCTTCTCTTGCCGTGATTTGAAGTGATCAGGATGATCTGGCACTTGAACAACTGTTCATGAATTTCATGCTGTTTTTGGCACTACAAATTTCCCAGAAATTCTTAGCACTTCCAATGAACACCTGTCCATACCCTTACTTCATTTTGTCAATTAAAACACAGTGATGGATGGCATGGTATGTTCTTCTTTTGTATGGCATCAGATATCAACTTCCCAATCTATGAGCCACTGTCTGGTATTATTGCTCAATGCACCTATTCCATCTGCCCTATCTGGGCACCTGTAAAGACTGCAGCTTTTGATTAAGTGCTGTGCTGTTTGTTGGACATGCATTCACACAGAAGGCTGTCCAAGATATTCATTTTGTGAACTGTTGTTTTGAAGCATTCAAATCCAGATCTTGGATTTTTCCACTTGACCCACACGTCGCTGTCAAGGTTGTGCCAAATGGAGAACTCATTTGGTGTTAGTTTAAGTGTAGGAATAGGTCTGACCTTTCCCAGGAGTCAGGCTAGTCTATTGTTGCCCTTAGCTTTGGTTTCAGCATCCCCAATCTCTTCCAGGAGCTTGTGGGCTTCTGTGTAAACAGTTTACAGCTTTTAAGCCTCTTAAGCCTCCATCTGTTTGGGTCTTCAGTTAACAGTTGATGGAGCAGGTGAATTTCATCATCTCTTGCCTCTACTGCCAGTAATGATGTTAAAAGGTCTTTCTTCTTATATCACTTGGTCTAATGCCCAAGAGTACAGGGAGTATATCTGCATCTGTGTAAGTTGTGCAGCGTGTTACGACCGGGATCCTGGTTTTCTCTGTTTAACAATTGCAAATTCTCTGATTAAAAGAACCCAAATTCCCAAAATCCATGTTTTTCCATAATTAAAATGAAACATCACTATATATGTGTATATATATATACACACACACACATATATATACACACAC
>NW_017729034.1:90750513-90753924 GCF_001723915.1 Gavialis gangeticus
CAATCATTATAATAAAATAAATTCTAAATAACTATACATTCTGGTATTGGATTTTGGTTTTTGTTTTTTATCATAGAAAGAAAGAGCTCCCTTGCCCCCTTTGCTCAACAGGATGCAGGTCCAGCTGTGGCTGAGTTCCCCCCTCCCCCGTGCTTCATGGTGCTGAGCTGCCCTGATAAACTGGTGCCCTACCCCTGCCTGTGCTGTTGCCCCTCACTTGCAACCCACAGCCCCCAGCCCTGCCAGTGCCCTTCACTCCCCACCCATAGTCACCCCCTCCAACCCTGCTGGTGCCCTTCAATCACAACGCACAGACCCCTGTCCCTCCCAGCCCTGCTGGAAGCGGCCCCCAGCTGCAAGGGCTATGGGATCAGGGACCAGGGCCAGGGCCTACAGCCCCTGACCCCCACCCCTACTCCTCATCTAGCAGCACCTGAGTCCTGGCTGCTGCCTGTGGGAAGCAGCAGCTGCTGTGGCCAAAGTAGACTACAGAATCTGGCTTCCCCTCCCCTATGGGCAGCATGGTCAGAGTGGAGCCTGTAGGATGTTGGCTGCCCACTGTGGGCTTGGGGCTTCTCACCCTACTGCCCTCCCCCTGGGGGCCTCCATGGCCCAGCGGGTGGGGAAGCTTGGTACCGCTGCCACCAGGAACCCCATACTGGCTGAACCGCCATGGTGAGGCACCCCCTGCCCTCCCAGCAGCAGCGGTGGTGGTGGGGAGTTGTGCCCCCCACTGCTGCCAGGCAGGCAGGGGGTGCCTCGCCATGGCAGCCTGGCTGGCACGAGGCTCCTGGCAGCGACACCAAGCCTCCCCTCCCTGCTCTGACCTCCCGTGCCAGGTTCCACCCACTGGGCCGTGGACGCCCCTAGGGGGAGAACAGCAGGGCAGGAAGCCCCAAACCCCCAGCAGGCAGCCTGCATCTGGCCCCGCCCTTGCCTAACACACAAATCTCGGGCATGTGTCCCCCCATGGCCCCTCAGAAGTGCTTCAGTAGCAGGAAGCTGGCCACCCCACCACCCCATAGATAAGTCACCCATGGCACCATCCCACTCCCTGGCTGGGCCCCGTGGCTATGCATTCCTGCCCCAGCCCTGGGTCCCAGGCCCCACTGCACTGCCCCAACTGGGCAGCATCCCCAGCTAGCTCCAGCCCTGCCTCACTTCCTCCCTCACCTTGGGGGCCTCAATATGCCCTCCCCACTCCCCCATAGAACCTGGAGGGAGCTGCAGGGGCTGCTCTCCCTGCTACCTGGCTGCCACATGCATGTGTGTGCATGCACATGCCCATGGTGTCCCATGCCTGATAGCCCCAAGCAAACCCCTGAAGGCTGGAACTCGGACAGCCTGCAAGGGAAAACCCATTATTTCCCATGTTTTTCTCCTTTAAAAGAAGAAAATCCACCTTTTTCTCCTTAAAAGGAGAAAATCCTCCTAAAAATCCTCATTTTCCCACATTTTTCTGTGGAGAATGAAAAACCCTGGTTATGAGTCTCAAGACACTGTTAAGTACAATATCAGTTCCCTGAACATTCACAGTACACATTACTTTAAAGTTTTACTTGTGCTGTACTGGGTCTCAGACGAGATGATCAAATAGTCCCTTCAAGCTTTAAAATCAAAGACTCTGTGAATGAACATAAATGTATTTGATCAATCAATTAATGTAATCTGATTTCCTATTTATATGAAAAGGCATGTTGGAAACCAACAATGAAAGTCATACTTGAATAAGTATGCATTTCCCATGGAAGCAACAGGAAAGCTACCACCAAATGACTCCTTCACATTAAAAGGCAAAATTTGTCTTGAGTGCAAATATTATACAAGCTTTTGCGGATCTAGACCTTTGCAAAAAGCATGTGAAACTACATTTTAGCTTTCTACAGCTCTAAAACACATAGTTAATTTTTGTTGGTGTTGTTAAGAAGCCAGAAATCAATTTGGCCTGAAAAGGGCAGGTGGAAAATATTAAGCAAAAAAAAATGTGTTCTAAGTGTTACTCTAATGAATCTGAAATGGTCAGAGCATTACATGTCTAAAAGGAGAAGTATTACCTAAAAATCATCATAGCAGTGATGGGTAGAATGCCTGTCTTAAATTCAGAGAGAGATAGGTATCAGACTTCCTGCTTTTTGCATGGCATTAGAGTCTGCTACTCATGAGCACCACCTGGTCCATCACAGGAAGAAAGCCAGGGAAACCAGCACACCTGCTAACAAGAAAATCAGCTGATCATTTAAAGCAGGAAAATATTGGGAAAGGATAGCATTCAGTGACAGTGGGCTAAGAGGGGAGGACATTTTTTAGTTTCCCTACAGCAGCAATGATTTCAGACTGAATGCTTACACCTTGATCACACTTTCAGAATAAACTGTGTGCTAATGCCATTTTGGAACAAAGAGCTTTGAAGGACAATGGCATGACATCACATGATATAGGATGTAGCAGTACCTTACATAATATCACTGATGAAATGCATCTTACTTCTAATGTGACCCGCATCTGGCTCATTAATTTGCTTATAAAAGAAATCGGCAATGTTTAATCATAATTATTTGCCAAATGAAATGTGAAGAAGAGAGTTGTGTGCTGTCAGCAGTTTTAAGGGCACCTGGAGAGCTCAATATTAATAATAATAATTTTATAAAGAGATTGCATATGGTGAGCTAAGGTGAGAGGTCATATTTATTGCTGAAGTGAACAATCACCTGACAACCTTTGAATTCTTTTCCCATCAGTGGGCTAAACATGATACTTCTTTGGAAAACATTATAAATCTATTTCTAGATCCAGTCCTTTTTTAACTGTCACTCTGCTGCACAAGCTGATAGACCCAAAAGCCATCTCCCAAAGCCTTTTCCCTAGCTGCTAGATATATAAAGGACGAGTACCCTGGAGCTTAATACTTTATTATGCTTTTAAAAATGGTACTTATAATGCTTAGATTAGAATGTGTGCCTGCTTTTTTATATCAATTCAGAAGACAATGATTCCGAGCTCAAAATATGGTTCCATTTGATGAGTTGGTTTTAATTTAGTTGGGAGGACTTTTACAATGATTTGTAGCTGACACCTACAGAAACAAGAGTTCTCTGAAAGAAGGAAAGAAAACTGTAGGAATCCAAAATATCAAATATGTCTGTGTTCCAGACAAACTGCCTTCCCTGCACTACAAACCCGGCTGCTTTGTTCAGAAGCAGAATATCAAAGGGATTATCTAAAGAGCAATAAGACAGCTGGGTTGCTTTATTTCTGAATGTCAGGTCCTCCTTAAAAAAAAGTCATCAGTCAGCAGACAAAGGAGGGAAACATGGTGCCAAGAACCAAGCACTCAGCAAGGGCCAGTTACAATATACTGATGGCTGCTTCTCAAATTCATGGTTTTTGTTTCTGTGGTCAGCATTTTAAGCA
>NW_017729034.1:90753935-90771485 GCF_001723915.1 Gavialis gangeticus
AATTCATGGTTTTTGTTTCTGTGGTCAGCATTTTAAGCACCAATCATGAATTAATAAACAACCCTGGCTCCAGCTTCTTCACAGTACAGGTCTTCCTACCATATCTAAATGAATGAGGAGACATAATAAGAGATGCATAATGTTACCTGTACTGTGAACGTGGCCAAATGCCCCATCCAATATGTGAACATTAGAACTGAGTGAATAATTCACAGCAAATAATTTGGTTGAACAATTTCTCACCTTTCTGCTTGAGTGTGTGAGAGCAGATTGTGGTTTTCTCAAATTCCCTTGACACTTTTTTGAAGTTCTATGCACTGATCATGAGCAAATGAAAAAGTCTTGATATTTCACTGCTGACATTTGAGTTGTCCTGCTTAGGTTTAATTGGTCAGATAATTCTGAACCTGATTAAATGAATAGGCAAATACTTCCCATATAAATATTCTTGTAAGTTAAAATAATTTAACCTTGAATGGCATGAGGCATATCAGCTACAGCAGTGCAACAAAATGTTTGAAAATAATCCATTTAATCTGTTTGGAAGTGAAAACCCAGAAAGCAGATAGTTTATTACAAAGACACCATAACCTTAAAAATCACCCTTCTATCACAAAATTCTGTATTTCTCATTGTTACAATTAAAACCAAAAATTACTATAACAGAAAGATCATAGAAATTTTTTTTCTTTATTTTCAGTGTGACTACTCTGTGCATTTGATAGCTCCATGTGGATAATCAATTATATTTTTCCCCTAGTCAAGTCCTTCTCTTTCTTTAGGTGGCTTGTCCACACTGCAGTAGCAGCAAGGAACAGAAAGAGGGGAAAAGCACTTCAAAAAATTAGGATTCTGTAATTGTAAAATAGAAAGAAAAATGCCAGGAACCATTTTACTACTACTTGAATATATATATATTTTAAAGGTTTTAAGATTAGTATATCCCTTAATGGGTCAGCCTTAATGGTCATGACCACCTTTATGACAGGATAAACACAAGCTATTTTTTTAGGATGTATGTCTTACCTGGCTTAACTCTAAAGAAGCACTGGTCAACCCAGTTTTATCAGTGGTTTACCATGCATGCACAGTGGAAAGGGTACAAAGATGCATGTTCATGAGATAGTAAAGCAAAGCCTCCAAGTCTCTCTCCATTGATATACATTAGGGCTGTGCAAAGCTTCGATCCCTGATTCAATCTGGTGGAGATTCAGCCTGATTCGGTAACTGAATCTACGAATCCAAATTAAATCAGAGGCACCTTTAATCTCTCCGAATCAAATCAGCACCCTCTGAATTGATTCAGAGAGATTCAGAAAGATTTAGACCTAGACAAAGTTTTAAAGATTTTTTCTCAATACCTCTAGGTAGCAGGGGCTCATGAGTGCTGCAATCCTGGGGCACAAGGAGTGTCCCACAGAAATGTGGGAGGCTCCCCAGCATGCTCAGCAGCAGACCTGTAAGTGGACTGAAAGTACTTCCGGTACACTTCTGGGTCCTCTGGGGAGTGCACTGGGGGTGTCCCCCCGTGCCCCCCTGGTTCAGTGACTGGTGCCTTCTGGGTCTGAGCGGGGCTCCCAGGGTTCCCCGTGGCTGATCACTGAGCTGGGGGGGGCACAGGAAGGGTCCCCAGCATGCTCCCTGGCAGACCCAAAAGTGGCCTGGAAGTACTTCTGGTCCACTTCCGGGTTCACTGCTGAGCAAGTGAAGTACCACCCCCACCCCGTACTCCTGTGGGGCACTCCATCCACCCCAGCTGCACCTGCTATCTCAAGTTATGTAGAAAAAACTTTTAAAGCTGTGCCTGTGGCCAAATCGCTGATTCTCTGAATCAGCATCGAATCTTCAGATTCGGATTCGGCCGAATTGAATCAGGGACAGCGATCCAAATCAACAAATCAAACCACTGTCCCTGATTCAGGCTGAATCCGAATCGAACAGGGCCCACTTCGCACACCCCTAATATACATTAAGTACATTTCCATAGGTTTCTAGGAAATTAACTTGTAGCTAGCAAAGCCACTTTTTTCTATATCAACTTTAAATTGTAAGATTCACAAAGGGTTCAGATCCTTAAGTCAATGGGAATGGGGAAAGGAGGTAGAGATTGTAGTCAGTTCCACTGGAACAAATCAATGTCTAGCTAGGAAACAAAATTTGAATAAGAGAGTCATTTTCTCAACCCTTCACATGGCTTTAGGAAAGGTATAATTACCACTACTGAGCTGGAATGTAAATATTGTATGAAACTGGTTTGTCGGAAACAATAATAGCCTGCAGGAAGCATCTGATTCTAATGGACTTCTGTTTGAGAAGCAGGCTAGTGTTAACAAAGGATTTTTCAAACTTTGATATGTACAGTCATTACAGATTTCAAGGTATTAATTACAACAGAACCTGCTATCACCACAAGAGTTAGGGGTCTGTCAACCTTTCCTAGCCTAAGCCCCTATTTACAGGGCTTTTGTAACTCAGTCATAGAAAATGGCTGCGGGCTTAAACTCAGCGAACAAGAATCTCAAGTGGAAATTTTCGAAAACACAAAGGGCAGGTAGACCCTAGCGAATTCAAATAGGAATCTGGCACCTAACTGTTCTCTGTGCCTTTGAAAAATCTCCCCTGCAGTCAAGAAGCCACCTTCCTTCATATATATGCAGAATAATGTACTGGTCCTTTTTAGGATAGAGGAATGGAAAATAAAACAGATAAATTCACTTTTTGTGGATTTGTTGTTGTTGTCCCATAACCCAAATGCTGTTCTATTTTTAATGATCCTTGTGTTTTCTTGACCTTCTCCCACACTATGAAGTAGGGAGAAAACAAAAAAAAAGCCAGGCTGGAAATGGATAGAGGTTGTTATAACTGATTCAAATGGTGTGGTGAGTTCGAAGAAAATGACTGAGTAGGTAGGTGATTCATACCTAGGGGCTGGCTGATTCTTACATTAGTCTTATGAGTATGAGAGAGCCTAAGAGGTGGGTATGGTTTGGGTTGTGAATGTTAATACTATATGAAAGTTGAGGATCTAACATTATGGATTTGTGTGGAGATGAAGAGACAGTCATTTGGGTTCCCTTAATTGTTATTTTACACATATAACCAACCTTCCAAGATGGTAAGTATCTTGTTTGATTGATTTTGTTTTGTTTTGTTCTTCTTCATTTTAACTATACCCTTTAAACTCTCCACTTAATGTACCACTATGCATTCCCACTCAATACACCAGAGCAAAGAGTTATACTGAAGAATTGCCTAATAGTTTGTTTTGTTTTTCCAAATTATTCTGTGGGGTATACTATTAGTTTTAATAGATGGAATTTGATTATTTCTACATTTGTGAAATATTAATATCTTATAAACCATTGTAAAAGTCCATGCAGGGCTGATCAGCTTCACCAAAGTCCAGAAACTGTTTGGTTTTTTTTATTTATGATAAATTAGTATGTGAAGTGAGGTTTATTCCACAGTTATAAAAAGCTGATGTCAGCTGTTGTCTTCTGAGAAGGAACACAAGGAGGAGACAACAGAATGAACTGAGTTTTGTGTTACAGATAGTTAAGAAAAGGGAAATGAAACTAGCAAGATAACCTGTTCCTTATGACCTAGAGCTGGAAAAGACCTCCTGAGTCATCCAAGTCAGTTTCCTGCTATTGTTAGAAATAAAATTACATAATTCTATTCATAAATATATCAAACTCCATCTAAAAGCTAGTTATAACTAGGTGTGATCACTTCACTGAACTGAAATTCAAAAAGAATCCTACAAAAAGTGGAAATTTGGCCATAGTACTGGGGAAGAATATAAGACTATTACATGGTCATGCTGGGAAAAAATCAGAAAGGCCAAGGTATGATTTGAGGTGCACCTGGCAAGGGACTCAAAGGCAATAAAACAGGATTCCACAAGTGTGTTAGAAGTAAGAGGAAGACCAGGAAAGCATAGGTCTCTTACTGAATGCAGAAAGCAATTCAGTTATGGATCATGCAGAGAAGACATTATTTCATGCGTGTTTTACTTTAGTCTTCATGAATATAGTCAATTACCAAATGACAAGAACAGTTAGCAGCAAAAATAGAAAAGGAGACAAACAAAGAGCCTATAGTAGTGGCAGAATGGGTTAGGAATTATTTATTAGGAACCTAAATGCTTCCAAGTCAGTAAGGATAGATAAGGATACTCAAAAAGTTAGCTGAAGTAATGTCACAGACATTGGCTATCCTCTTTGAGATTTTTGTTGAAGTTGACTGAAGTTCCAGATTACTGGAAAACGGTATATATACTGCCCTCTTTTAAAAAGGGAAGAAAGGGAAGAAAGAAGATTCAGGGAACTACAGACCAGTCGGATTGATCTTGATACATGGAAAGATCACAGGGCAGGTCTTCAAGAAATTTACTGAAAAACATCTAGAGAAGAACAAGGTGATAAAGAACAGTCATCAGGTATTCACCAAGAGCAAGTCATGCCTAACCAACTTGATTTCCTTCTATGATGAGGTGACAGGCTTTGTGAATGGAGAGAGAGCAGTGAATATGATATACTTTGACTTCAGCAAGGCTTTTGACACTGTTTCTCACAACACTCTTGTTAAACAGCTAAGGAAATTCAGACTAGATGAAAGCACTGTAAGGTGGATATATACCTGGTTGTATCGGTAAGTAGTCATCAGTAGCTTCATGTCTAGTTGGGAAGAGATATCAAGTGGTATCCAGGAGTCTAGTAGTGTTTAGCATCTACATTAATGATTTAAATGATGGGGTTGAATACACATTTTGCAAATTTGCAGATTACACCAAATTGGGTGGGGTTGCAGACATTCTGGGGGGCAGGGCTAGGATTCAAAATGACCCAGATAAACTGGATAAATAGTCTGAAATCAATCAGATTAAATTCATAAAGGACTAATGTAGAGTCTTGTACCTGGGACAGAATAGACCAGGGAATGACTGACTAGGCTGCAATACTCAGAGAAGAACCTGAGGGTTACAGTAGACCATAAGATAATTATGAGCCAACAGTGTATTCTTGTGCAAAAAAAGTCAAACTCATACTGGGCACATCTACACGTGACATTACATCACTGTAGCAACGCACTATGGTGATAAAGCACCTGTCAGCAAGAACCATGAAGCTGCAGCTATGTCACTATAGTAGCACGGTCTCTCACTGTAGCAGCTTGCTATGGTGACATAGCAGCTAAAAATAACCATGTGCACAATGCATAATAAAAATAACCTATCAAGGCCCATCAAGAACCATGATGCTGCAGCTATGTCACTATAGTGGCACGCTCCCTCACTATAGCAGCTTGCTATGGTGACATAGCAGCTAAAAATAACCATGTGCACAAGCTGTTACTGTGCCATCATTTAGTACTTCTAAAAGGAAGTAATAAATGATGGCACAGTAATGTGTAGGTGCACCCAGTGAGTCATATGAACAGGAGTGTCACTTGCAAATCAAGGAAAGTGATTCTTCCACTCTACTTGCCATTAATGAGGCTTCCCCTTGGAGTACTGTGTCCAGCTTGGGCCCCACACGTCAAGAAAGATGTAGACAGATTGGAAAAGTCCAGCACAGAGTAACAAATATTATTAGAGGTCTCGACAATATGACTTAAGAGGAAAGACTGAAGAAACTAGGATTATTTACTTTGGAAACGAGAAGACTGAGGGGGATTTGATAACGGTCTACAAATACCTGAAGCATAATTACAAAAAGGTTTTTTTTCTGTGACTGTAGAAGACAAAACTAGGGGCCAAATTGGGTCATATATTGTGCTGAATGATAACTTATTATCTGGTTAAAATGAGACCATTTGCAGAATAAGATACTCTTCATTAAAGAAAAGGGGTTTAAAGTCTGGATCTTTGAAACTATAATGAGAAGTATTCTATAGAAAACCCCAAGATAGATGCATTTCTTACACACACACTATTGACCTATAACTCCCCTGGAAACTCTTAGGGAGTAGACACACCCACTCACTAGTGGTAGTGGATATTAGTAGTTAGAGAGTGGACACACCTACTGTTGGATCCCTTCTGTAAAAGGACTGCTCCAAAAGGGCAGTAGCTGAAACATCGAATGTTTATGTGTGAATGAGCTGAAAACAATACATATGAAGCAAAATCACTCCAGCTTGGACACTGTAGTGGTTGCAAGGGATTTGCTACATTTGAATTGTTCTTGGCTCCTTTACACAAAACAATTAGAACATAACAGCTGCTGCCCTTTTAAAATGTTCCTTTTTGAAAGGGTTCCAAATGTATGTATGTGCACAACCTCAGGTGTAAATCCTAGGGGTGTATAAAAGAATCTAAATGCTACTTATGCATTTAAATGTGGCTTTGCAAAAGGCTTTTTTTTTTTTGCCATTTATACAGATTTTTGATCCAGGTTCCACCTGCACAACTTGACTTGTCCTTCTGAGAATGCTCAGAAGGGACTGATTGAGGCAATGTATGATCTTTGAGGATCCTGGGTAGGTGCACATCTGTGTAGAAGTCCCTCAAAGTGGGGTTGTGGAAAAATAAACAGACCAACAGTTTGACCTGCTAGGTTAGCATTTGTCTGGAAAGTAGAGGGGTCTTTACGTGTGGTCTGGGGTGGACAGGGGCGGGGCAGGGGGGAGGCACTTTATTAAAGTGGCTCTTGGAGTTTCTCAGGACCTTCTCCACCAAACATTTGCTTTGGTGTAGCTATACTGGTGACTGGCTATTGATTTCTGGAATCAGGGAAAACTCCTACAGTAGATAAGTTCTTTGATAATTTGGATCTGTTCAAATTCAAGTGAGACGGCATGACTGCACTGCATTAGTAGCTGAGGGACCAGTAAAGTCTTTGTTCTTTATTGTTGTTCACTGCTTAAGTGCTTGAGGGCTATTAAGAGTATTTGAGACAATGATATATGTGACTCATGCAGACAAAACTACCCAGCATAGTGGAATTCATATATCCTCCTCCCAGCTCAGAGATTAAACTTGGCTCAATCTGTTCAGTTTTGGTTTTTTTCTTTTTTTAATTGTGAGGGAACATCATACCATGTCATATCTGCTAAAAGAAAAATAAAATCTTCGAAGTCAATGAACCTAAAAGTGATATCCAAATTACAGCTAATATAATGGGAATCAAAATGAATGAAGAATGCCTTTAGCCCTGAACAAAGTCCAGTAGAAAATAAAAATCAACTGATGAAAGAATAAAGTTATCCATCCTTAATGCAGCAGAAGTTAGTGATACAACTCCCGGAGCAACACAAAGCAAAGTAGAAAGCATTTGTAGATAAGAGAACAGAACCTAATGGATATTTTCAGTAAGCCTAAAAGCTATGTTACCACTATAGTGCAAAGATAATGGTTTCTACCTCTACAATTCCCTGCAATGATTGTTTTGCCAATATACAGTATAAAAGAAACAAAGACTAATAATTGCTTGTCAGCATTGACGAAGCATGACAGGCATCAAGAATGGGAAGGGGGAATGCCACTTCACAGCTATATCCAATAGTAACAGGCTGCATACATAGTTTATATTGTACACCATTGAAATTGGCTTGGGATTGTAATGGAAAGGACATTTGAAGGTCAAGTTAAACAGGCTGTTTACATCTCTCTAGTTAAAATACATTCAATGATTTGAATCACTGAGATAATTTAAAATTGCATAGAATGATGTTACAAATCATACAACAGTTGCATCCAGACTCTCTATAGCAGATTAGGTACAACTGTGGTTCAGAAAAGCTGTAGCACAAAGCATTTTTTCTGGGGAAAATGGTATATACAACAGAACCTTTTATCGCATAAAAAATAAATATCCAAATGCAGGCTAATTGGAGAAAATGATATGTAACATACTGAGTTAAATAATGGAGTGAAGGCATGGAAGAAAGTATATGCCAGATGAAACTTCATTATGAAAAATATGTATGGTGGGCCACATTTGAAAATAAATCATAGAGTTGATAAAGTCCCACTCTTGAGTAAAGGAAATTGTAAACATCTTAAAAAATAAAGGCAACGTTGAAAACATTTTTTTTCATTATTCTATGTATCGTTTCAATCAAAAGAACAAAGCAAGGTCACAACTCTATTTTTGTTAGGATAGATCTTTTTTTGTAATTCACAAAGTCCCCAGTCTTGGAAACCACGTAAGCAGCTGCTTATGTATATCTTTATTAAATAAAAGACTTAACAATGCCAAGTGGTTATGGACAAGGTTTTCAAAAAGGAGTAGTGATTTTGGATATCCAGTTCAAAACCTTTAAAAAGACAGACTTTCACCACTTTCTAATCTCTGATTGGGATCCTTAAAGCTGATGCATTAAACTCTCATAATTAGAGAAAGCCTTGGTGAATGCTTTCTTGAATGGGAGATGCTGCACAATCTTTCATATATTAAACAATACAGGACACCAGTGATTCAAATTCTGGCTAGAGTTTCAGGCCCAGATGTTACTTGCTAGTTTGGATTTACTTATAAATAGAAAAACTAGGTTTCAAATATGCCAACAGATTTTATTAGATTTGTGGAAAAGCAAAACATTTGTGCATGTTTACATTTTTTTTTAATAGAAAGTTTTTTTCCCACTTATTTTACACTGAAAACTTATTTTCACTATAAAACTAATGGGTGCTGTTCTCTATAATAATGGTGAAGAAAATACCAAAAAATTAACATTTTTGCTGGTAAAAGCTCTGCCATTTTTGCCACAAAAATGATGGAAATAAGTCATTTACATGGGATGAAGATTCTAAAAAGTTTTGGAAGAAAAATAGTGAATGGCAATATTTCTGGGAAGGGAAAAAAGGTACAACAAGGCTTGATATCTACACTTCTAGCAGAGAAGTCTGCAGCTAATCAGCTTTATTCCCCTGGTAGGTGTTTTTGCTACAGACCATGGAATTGCTCTGGAGAGGTTCACAGATTCAGAGACTGGATGACTCAGGGGAACCGTAATAAGATACAAACCCTTCCACCTCTGGGTCAAAGGCTTGAATACAACCCAAGAAAGGGCTAGATGATTTTTTGAAAGCTATGTAATGTTTTCTTGAGATTGCTTAATTCATCATTGGACCTTGCAAAAGCATTCTTATAGGTATCTTTTAATATGATAGCTTGTTCCGTGTCTATGTGATTGGGGTTCTATACATTTTCCTAGACAAATATCTATATTACAGAAAAATCTCATTACTATTTCTTCCTGACATATTCATCTTTAAGTCTATGGATGTATCAGATCTGGAGACTAAAGTACCCTCTTCCCCCAGAAGTGATCCTTCCCACCCAGGTGTGAAGCACATTAATGAAGCATTATGAGGAAATTTATTTTGTGCTTAAACTGCATAGCATAGATATACAACTGAAGTCTCAAAGGTTGCCAAGTCAACAGCTTTTATCGGTGCTACATTTACTTATAAAAATATGTAATACTTTCAAATATTTTTTGTCTGAAAAGGGAATAAGTTCTCAGAAAACCTCGAGGAAGATAAATCAATGAAAAATAAATCAATGAACCAAACAACATCATAAGTTACCAAACCTAAGAGAAAAACACTATTTGTAGTTATGGAAAAAAATACCTTCAACACTTTGTGCCATCTGAACCTTTTTGGTCATTAGCATTGTCTTTATTACTAGTAAAATGGAAAGATTTATTCTGTGGTGTGTATGTTTGTTTTCAAATTCAGAACATATCTTTTTTTAAGTTACCTTCTCTGAGTTTATCCTTGTACAATTTGTCATGATAGGTATTACCTTTTGGCTCAGTGCTTTGAAAATGCTTGCCCTTAGCTACAGTGTTCTATTTTTAACAACCAGTGGTTTGTGTTCATTTAATTAGATGACTCTGCCATGCAAGGGTGTGGGTAAACCTTTAGCTGTGTGTCACTTTTTCCTGTGCATCAACTCATTCCACTGGAAAGGATGAATGGATGTTAACATTAAAAGGGAAAGGAAACAGCAACAAGGTACGTCCATTCTTATTGCTGGCCACAGTGTCTTTCTAAAAATGCATATTTTTCTTTGAAATCATAATTTCCGCAGCAATTATAACATAGAAAGAACAAATAAAATATGATGAGGGAAAAAAATGCCTCTAGCTTGGTTTACATCCTGAGGCAGAATATTTTCTCTCTCACATTCTGGGTGTTGCATAGATTGAAATGCACATATGACAATCACATTCATAGGAGTTCTCTTCATCCCCGCTGAAGAAAATTCTCAGAATACCAGTATCTTCCGAATACCTGTTTTCAGACTATTCCATCAGCTCCCAATGTAGAGCACCCAGAGAGGAGGTCCATATCTGCATTAGGAAATGACAAGAGCATTGAGACATGACAGAGCACCACATGTTCATACTTGAATGCAGGGGAGCTGATGCTCACCTTTTGGACAATAGTGCTCACCAAGGAACCATCTAGGTTTTATGTCTTCTCTGCCTAACATCTTCTCTTTAAACTCCCACCTTCTATATCTCAAGAGAAGAGCATAACCAACAGTGCATAGATTAGTCTGGATAGGGACACTGCTTACCTCCTCTGCTGACATTGGGCCACTGGGAAACCAGCAATGTAAAATTCATCAAGCCGGAAGGAGAGTAAATAAACATTGATTCTGTAGTTCAGTGAGGTAGGCACTCTCTGAAGACCAGAGAAAAGAAAACTAGGTCTAGCTTATGGTGCCAATGTTGTTTTTTTCCCTTTTTCCTTTCCACTGCAAAATGCAGGCAGTGCTAGCAGGGGGTTTGCAGGCTGCAGTGAAATTTGAGCCTTTACAGGATCCTCCCCCAGTGCCAACCATTTAAGGAAGTGGCACCAGTTCGGAGGCCCTAGATGCGGAATTACCAGGCTGGAAATTAACAAGAGACAATAACAACTCAGGAAACTGGCAGCAGCAACAGTGGCTTTTCCTCCTTGTGGGTTCTGCATGTAGGTGACTTGCATTTTAAGGTATATTTGCATTTGAAAAGAGTATTTTTGCAGTTGAGGCCACAAGCCCATTACCTGTGTTCCCAAAAGCAGCACAATATGGCTTCTGAGTGTAATGCAGTAAGCAAAGATAAGCCAAGGATCAAATACAAGCACCAGCTGGCCAAAGAACACACCATTCCTGAAGTTCTGACAAAATGGCATAATCCAACACTTGGAAATACTGCTAATTATTACTAACTGATCATTTTTATTAACTAATTTGGGGTCAGATTGATAAAGATAAGATTCAGTATAAATTTCATACATTGTAACAGATGTCAGTGAAAGCAGTATAAATCTCAATATACTCCAACAATATTAGTTTCCATGCTGCTATAGGAATTAAAATTGGCTCCAAATGCCTCAAAACAACAACACCCACATGACTAGGAAAACTCTATAATAAAGATATTTTGCCATCCTCAGTGTGGAGCACATTGGCCTACGGACAATAGCTTAATGACATAAGTCATCCTATAATTCCAACTACAGAAAGGAGGTAAACATACACCAGGGTTGTGCGGAACAGCCTTGCTCATTGATTGATTTGAAGGGGAGGGACTCCAGTACAAAACTGACATTGATCTATCTTTTAATCTAACAGCACAACAACAAATCTTAAGGCAATCAATTCTAATGGTATTAATAGTCTGATTCAAATTACTCACCTTCTACGTTAATTTAGGAGGCTGGCTTCATATTTCTTTAGCACATTTCTCAAATAAATATTGCTGTTTTTTGAAGCTGGGTTGAGTGATTGCTCCATTTTTTAAAGATTTTTTTTCTTGAAAAGGCTTTTATAATTTCCTCCCAGATCAGATTAATTAATAATTCATTCATTTGCTGCTTGTTGTGGTAATCTTTTCTGCTTGTATAAATCATTTCCATGTCGGCTTCTTTGTTTTCCCTCTTGGCAAACCTCAGTCAGCCTCAACACATCTTAATCCAGCTGAAGCTCTGATCAGTTTAGATAATCTGTGTGTCTCCCGAGTCAAGAGTGGGCATAGGTCAGGACTCTTCATTCTAGTAATTGCCCTTTCTTCATCCACAATTTGTTTTCTTGTATAAACCATCAGTCTTCTCAGCATTTTTTCATTCATTTGGGGCCTGATCCAATATCCATGAAAATCAATGGAAAATTTTCCACTTATTTCAGTAGGCATTGGATCAGACCCTTGGTCACTTTCCAATATATTCAACTGAGTATTGAGGGGGAAATGGAGCAGAGCTGAGCAGAATTACTCAGAGAGAAAAACCAATGACTTTAGCAGCAAGCTTGCAGATCTCATGCAAGGCATTCAAGCATGAGAACATCTTCCACAGCCGACTTAAATATCAGGAAAATGTAAATAAATGGTAAACAGATTAATAACAATTGAATTATAATGGATAACCACACTCAGACTGATATATAGGTGCAGATCCAGGATTTTGTAAAGGGGGGTGAAGCACTGCAGGGATGGCTGCAGAAACAGATCCAGGATTTGGCAAAGGGAAGTGCAGTTGAAGGGGTGGCTGCATTCCCCGGTTCCAGACTCCTCCCCCTGCTCCCCACCACCACGGCAAGACAGCCCTCAGCTGCTGCTTCTTCAGCTCCATCTAAGTCCCAAGGAAGGTAAGCATTCCTCCCTTCCCTTGCCCTCTGTGCTCAGAGGCACATCCCCACTCCTTTTCTTCCCTCTCCATCCCTTCCCCTCCCATTCTCCCCATCTCCTGCCTGCCACTGCCAGGTGCTGCCCTGGGAGTAAGATGATCTCCTGTCTACTCTAGCCTGGTGGCACTGCACTCACTGGGGACTGTGGCAGCAGTGAGAGTGGTCAGGGGGCATGTTCCCCTTCCCTGAGCCTGCTCCTGGTGGGGGAACACCTCGGAGTATTAGTCAGAGAGGGGGAATGTGCTTGCCCACTACAGTTGCTGTCACAAACCCAGGCAGAACTCAGCCCCTCTGCAACCCAGCTGGAGCAGGTAGGAGCTCCCCTCTCCTACTCCATCCCCCTAACCCTTCCCTTCCAGGCCAGGGGAGGAGAAGGAGATGAAGAAGAAAGGGATCATGCCTTTGATCACAGAGGGGAAGGAAGGGGGAAAATGGATTTTAGGAAAAACTCTCTCACTAGGAGTGGAGTGAAGCACTGGAACAAGCTAGCTAGAGAGGTGGTGGAATCTCTCTCCTTAGATGTTTTTAAGGTCCAGCTTGACAAAGCTAGAAGGATCTAGTTGGGGATGGTACTGCTGTGAGCAAAGGGGTGGGCTAGATAGCCATGAGGTCCTTTCCAACCCTAATTTTCTAAGATTCTATGGTAAATGCTTACCTTCTTTGAGAATTAAATCCCTGGCTGCTGCTTCAGCAGCATGGTCAGAAAGGGGAGCGGGGGGCAGTCAGGCTACTGCACCCCTTCTGGATCTGTCCTTGCTGGTATAATTACATTGTTTTTCCATTTTAATTTTTAACAAAAATATGATACAACATAGGAGATTCACATTTTATATATGTAACTAAGGGACTATGATTCAAATTTTAATGGACCTGGCCTTTTTAGAAAGGTTTAAATAGTTTTAGAGAAGCAATACTATAACATTTAAGTTAATACTTAAGGCAAGTACACTGAAACTTCTAACCACAATGACTGTGTGATATTAAAATATAAATCAGTATTATTCAGTCCTGAGGTAGGGTTTGTCCTAAACTTACCAACCTTACGCTTGTTCCAGAGGATGTAAATGGACATCTTATTTGAGGTGGTCCTGACTTTCCTGGGATTTGACTAAGACGAAACAGGAGCAGCACAGCCCTCTACGTGCATAGTTCTTCCACACTGTATTGTTGCTGCTCTACCAGTAGGTGGCCAGGGACAGCATATAGCCAGACAACATTTCCCTTGGAATGAACCACACTTAAATGAAATGAGCCACAATTAACATACAAACACAAACAGAAATGTCCCAGGAAAAAAAGTGCTAACACATTTTACCCAGCACACAGGTATTTTAGCAGGACACTTGAGTGTGAACATCTGTAGGATCCAAGACAAAAAGGCTTGCAAGTGGAAAAGAAAGATAGGTTCCTTTAGCAGGAAAATCAAGAAGACACAAGGGCCATTCTGTTTCCCTTTGTGCACCTAAATGGCAGTTTTATAGCCATTTCCTGAGTGTTTCCGGTCCTGGTTCTGAACAATCGCACATAAGTGTGCACACATAGACTAAGGATGCACAATATAGTACATACACATACCTCAACATACCAGGAAAGTTGGGGAGGACGCTGCCATGTTTAGGGAGGACCCTGCCATTAGCTGAATGGTTTCAGGAAGCAGAAGACCCACATTTCTAGCTTTCTGCTCTATACCCAGAGAGCATTTGAATCCATATTTCTCTTACTTCCCAACACAGGTTAAGTCTTATCCTGGCCCCTCTCCAACACTCCTTTTTGAAACTGAGCCACTATCCCTTGCATTCAATAGTCATTAGATAAAATGGATGGAGAGCCATGTCTTCTTCCTTCACCATCTAACACTGCTCATGTGTTTTCACATAGTCATGCAGCTAGAAAGCCATCATTTAGGTATACAAAGGGAAAATAATTCTGCCATATAGTTCCTCATGCCATGCCATAGAAAGAGTGATGGGAGATGTTCTCTGGAAATATTGGAGGAGAAAAAGTATGCTTCTTCTCCTCAAGACACTGAGGTAAGTGAAAACAGTTCAACTATTATCACTTTCAATACATGAGAATGAAGCTTTTTCTCAGGAGATCACTGCTGGAAGCTTCCAAGAAGCATAAGGAAGTTTCCTACAAGATAATTTAGAAAATGACAATATATTTAATAAAACAGATAGATTAAGTACCCCATTTTCTATATTTTATATCTGCATAATTGCTTCTAATTTGTGAAAGTGGAAAATTAACTGCATGATTTAATTTCTTAATGTTAATTCTATAGTCCCATACTTTAAAAAGATACTTTTAGAATCCATGTACACTAACATTTCTTTGAAGCTATACTGAATGACCCACATACTTACAAGCTAAAATATCCTACAAGCAGGACATTTATTATAGGATGGAATTAACTGTGTAACCCTCATGTTACATAATTAACACATCCTTTTAGAATCCAGGTTCAAGTGTACAGTTATGAATCACATCTTTGTGTAAACACAAATACTGTAATTACATTGTAACTGTGGCCTCCATACAGGGTAATGAATGTAGCTTTATAATGAATGGTATCTAAAAAAAAGATATACTTTCTATGTGCTTTCTTTTTTTGCATTATCCTACAGAATTTAAGAGAAATAATTATCTCTCAGCAACAGAATCATGGCTTAAAAAAAGTAGAGATATAATCTTTTCTATAAAACTCTGTGGATTGTTAGATTAAATTTCTATCAACTGTATTAGATTTTTATAGAATTTCATTTGATTAATTCCTGTTAAATTATAAATATTATTTTCTATTAGGTATTGGCAGAAGAATATAGAATTTGTGATGAGAGCTGGTAGGTGCCATTCATAGGTATATATATGTAGGATTCCCCTACTTTCCTGCCTCCCACTCCTACCCAATAGTAAATGGGAAGGCATGGAAAGTTACATAATTCCAGCTCTGCCCTTCTCTCTTCATGTACAGTGTAGAGCTCCTGCTGAGTATAAGGCCTAGAAGCTTTTCCATAGCAATTTGACCTTCTAATTTTTGCTAGTAACTGCCAGTGTTGCTGACTACACGGTTTGCATGTGATGAATGAAGTCATCTTCTGTTTAAGTGCTAAGATACTCACTTCAGCTAGATACAAACATTAAACTTTTACCAATATAAGTGATCAGAAACTAGTCTATACCTGTAACAGGACAGCAGTTCAGCACATAAAATCAGTTTATATCCATAACAGAACAGAAATTTGGCACACACAGACCAGTTTAAAAATGGCAGAATCTAATCTAAGATTTCCACCCCACTCCTCCTCCCCTGCAACAAAGGGCAAACATGTGGCAAATGTGTTTTCTCACTACCGATCTAAACTATGCAGCTTACAAAAAACTGTGTAACTGAGATCAATTCCACCTCAGGTTTTTTGAATGTCTGTACATAGCCTTTATGTGTAAGAGCCTATACGGTTAGCCCCAGAGAGCCTTCAAAAGGTGTCTCTTTCTACCCAAGGAATTTTCTTCGGAGTAAGAAGTATAGAAGAGGGATCATAGACAAAGACTAGGCAATCAAGGAAAAAAAGGAAGAAAGGAAAAACCCGTGAAATGCATAAAAAGATGACAAATAAATATAAGGGCAATATTCACAGAAGCACAGGACAGAAGACAGAACAAGATCAGAAATGCAACCCCAAAATAGATGTAAACCATTGGCATAAACTGAGTCAAGATCTCTGTTCTTCAGCAATTTTACCATAAAGCAGGCATGGTCTGGGCATCACAGGCTGAAATGGAAATAGATGAGAAATTATACTGAATAATGGGAAAACTGTACTGACAGTAAAGATAAATCAGCACTGAAATAATCTCCCAGGGGAAACAGATGAAGTATTACCACTTTAGATGCTTAAAGAGGACCTGCAAAGGGCGAAAAATAAACTTATACCATTTTTTAGCTTATGATGTAAAAAGGAAGTCTCAAAGGTTTTTTTTTTAAAGAGAACGGGTCTGTTTTCCCTTTAGATTTTTACTTTAGAAATTCAGATCCAACCCAGTTTAAAAGACCAGGAAACTAGTGAAATGTCAAAACTGAGCAATGCAGATAGGAAGGGAGTTTAAGTCAGAGCATTTAGAACTCCTAGTTTTGTTTATTTCTATAAATATTTATTTTGGAGTAACATCTTTCTTAAACATTCAGCATTTCCAGCTTCTGGGTTAAAATGTGAGAGTTTAACGTAAGCCTCCTTCTCTCTGTGGCTCCTCCAGGTAAACCAGGGAATACATGAACTGATACTTAGATGTGTCCAAAGCAGAAAACAAATGAACTATTTAAAGATCCTTTCATCTCCTCTTTATACAACATAAAGAAGCATAAAAAATGGCACATATCCAACTTAAAAAAAAAAACCTTTTTAACAATCACCTTTCAAACTAAACCAGCTAAAGCAAATATACTGTATCAAACAATTTTGCACTGGTTATGTGGTAAACTAATTAATCTAGTCTATCTTTATTTTGCAACTCTAATTACAATTTTAAGAAGTTTCAGGTTTATTTTCTATCTTGTATAGCCAGGTTGTCCCTGGTCTAGAACAGTAATACCCCCTGCCAGAAATTCATTTTCTATAGTCATTGGGGAAAAAAAACCTTTTCCTTTGCTAAGCATATAACTAGGGGTTACACACAGTTTAGCTTCTGTAGGCAGAGCTCATTCCCCAAGCTCTCTGTCTACCATCCAACTGTTTCTTTCAATTCCAAATACTCCCTTGTACCCCTGCGATTTCTCTCATGTAAAGTGCCCACATGCAACCCATTCTGTATGCTCCCCTGCCATGTGCCAGGGACTCTATGATACCCCTCCCCATAACATTTTTCCCCTATTGGGATTCTCAATCCCACACCCCACCCCCCACCACCACACCTACCCATGACA
>NW_017729034.1:90771603-90781703 GCF_001723915.1 Gavialis gangeticus
CCCCCCCCCCCACCACCACACCTACCCATGGCCGGTACTCTCTGAAATTTTGAAATTGGTCAGATGAGGCATTTAAAAATTGTCACGGCTGGTCCCAGCTGCCTGCATGGGTGTGGCTGCCTGCTTAAAAGCAACAGCTATTGCAGGGCCTACGAGGCTATGCATCAGGACAGATGCTTGTCTCTCTAGCCCTGAGTCCTGACCCCCTCCTTGCCTTCTTGGTCTTAGCCCCAGTCTAGACCCTGATCTTCTGAGACTTGTTTCTTGACTTTAGTTTGGCAATTGCTCCCTTACAGATGCAGCTGTCTGATCCAAACCCCATAGCTCAGAGGTGACCAGCCTGTAGCACACATGCCACAAGTGACATGGGCAGCCTCTATGGGTGCAGAAAGAAGTGCAGCTCCCTGCTGTAACTGGTACCGCTTTGCAAGAGTGCCCTGAGCTACAACGATCCCTTGGAACAAACAGAAGTTCAATGTTGATTCCACGGGTGAGGGGAATAGAGCTGCTGAGCCTGCAGACAGTTTCCCCTAGCAATGGTCCCTCCTCCCTGCTAGGCTGCAAAATTTTCAGAATGGGAGGGGAAAAAGGGAGCAGAGGGAGCTCATTCTAGGGATTCCTCAGCCAGCACTGAAGCATGGAGTGGGTGAATTGGAGTCCCCTACCTTGGAGGCGGGAATGCTTCCTGAACTTCCTCCACTCCCTTCCCCACTCTTATTCTGAAAACTTCCCAAGGCTGGCAAACAGAAATTATAGAAGATGCTTTCTTTTGAAACATCTTCACCTTGACCCCTCAAGCAATGAGATGTCAGATTTTCACCTGATTGGCCATTTTTAAGCTGTTTGCAACCATGTATTTGTGTTTGGTCATGGCTATAAACTGCTTTCTGTGTCCAGATGAGGCAAAAATTGTCACTTCTGTCTGCACCCTACATGTGGCACATAGCAAATAATGGAGGGGGAAAGTGGAATAGGGCAGAAAAAGCAAGGAACAAAAAACAGAACAATAGATTAGGATGGGAACACAGGGCCAGGAACAGAAGCAGTGGAGCAGATCAGGGGATTGGAGTAACTCTAGGAGATGACATGGGGATAAATTTGTGACACCTAGCAAAAAAAGTTGGCCCCCCTGTCCCCATTTACCACCCCTGACCCTTTGGGCTTTACTAAGGAGGACTACGTACATTTTATAGACCACAGCCTTTTGACCTACCTATTCCTGATACCTTGGCTTTAGCCTGTACTTTGTCTTCCCCTGATCCCTTGAGTTGTGATCTTCTAGGGTCCAGCCCCAACAGCCCACAATCCTGGTATAACCCCTGACAGTAGGTTTTGCCTATTCAAATATCTTTCAGCTTTAAAGACACTAAGCAGAGTCCACCATCTTCTCCATAACCAGCCCCAATGAATATAGATCCAAGGCAAGAAAAGGATTTAAAAAGTGAGGCAGCCATCCAAACATGCTACTTTCAAAATATGTTCGACATGCGCCAGACAGAAAAGGACAAACTCCAGGCTTTACTACAATGGATCAAAAACTTGCTTCCTTGCAAATGGTAACTTAATGATCCAAGGTTCAAATCCCCAGTGAGAAGCATGCAGACATCCACACAGCATCCACACAGTCATGTATGGGGCCAGTGGGGCTTTGTGGAGTTGTAGGAACCACCTTGCATGCATGGCATTGCAGGATCAAAGTCCAGTAATGAACCATCATATATGAAAAATAATTTGAAAATGAATATTGCTGTATAGTAATTAATCAATGGCAGTAGATCTCTTGTTGTGGTATACACCTCCACAAGAGCTTTCAGAACACCATCCCAAGTGATACAAACCCAGATCTCTCTTAAATTAAACCAAAACCCAGTCCAAATGATCCTTTATTTTTAGGAACATGAACCCAGACATTGCAATTTGAACCCAATTGCTGGTTTATTTTATAATCCAGTGGTGGATAAAACAAGTGTTAGGCACATGCTGGATGCCATTTTAATGCTGCTAGTCCCTTCTGATGAAATTAAGCACACAACAATCTCAGGAAAGAGAGAGTAGCTGAAATTATGGCCTGTTACCAAAGCAAATGTAAGTGGTGGCCACAACACTTAACCCTATTTAGAATTTTCATCATGGCATTTATTATTTCCAAGCACATGGATTTCTCATTGACCTGGCTTTTAAATTTGAGCTTGGGTTGCAGTTGTGTGACTTTCTTGATTAGATCAGAAATAAAACCAAGTACCTAAAAGGCAATGTGTTAAGGGTTGTTCAGTGCCATGACAAGGAGAGGGAGGCATGCTCATCAAGTAAAAGAGGTGAGCATTCTTGGAAGTTTATAAATAGATTGTTGTTAACCCTGTTAAAGGTTATAACTGATTTATCTCTCTCCCAGCTTTGAAACACGTGGAAAAGCTCTCTCCCATTCCTTTCAATACAGCTCTGATTATTATTTATTCTTTGCATTACACAAGCACTATAAGACCCAGTTATGGACTATGGGCCCATTGTGCTAGGGACTGCATAAACACAGAATGAAAGATGTCCCTATTTCAATCTTACTCCATGCAACTTTGGCAAGTGATATGTTTTTTTGGACAATAAGCCAAACTAAGCGTTCTAGAGAGTAAGGAGCCTATGAGTCCAGTGACTGGGTCACCAGTATAATTTGGAGAGTGTGTGGTATTTACTTCTGTAATGTTGATTGCAATGGGTAGTTATTGTATATGAGTCAATCAGTCTAAAGATGAAAAAACAATTATTTTGTTATATGGTGTTCATTGCATGTAATATGACCTTTTAAAAATACAACTCAATGGGCAGCACAATTTCAAAATATAACTTTTGGAAACAACTATATTCAATTGTTATTCCTTCTTCCAAAGCCTTTCATCATTTCAAACTGAACATGGAAATGTTTGTTCTTTATTACACTTTGTTTTTCACTTGAGTACCTCTTTTTCATGTGACTGATTCCACGAATAAGGGGGTTCCATGAAGTGAAAATGAAAGTGTCAGAGTCTTTGTTCTAAATTACATAATTTCAAGTAGAAAATGGAGGGCAAGACTTTGAAACTGAACAAGAAAAGTCCTGAGTTTCCACATGCAATAAGGTCTTTTCTTTTCAATCAGAAGTGAATTATCAAACAGATACTTTAGAAGAAAAAGATAATTAATATGATCATCTAGAGAACTGGAGGAATGGGAATGCTGAGGAACATATTCTGGGAAAGTCTGAGGAGCCATTTGCAGCTGTGGCAGACATGAAATATATTCAAATACAATACAGCTCCATCCCAGACTCCTCACCAGTCCCTTTGATTATTCTGAGAACACCCATCATTCTTAGACATTTTTTCTTTTTTCATTTTACTCGCATCCTTTTTGACATTTTACCTGGGCTATGAGATACGACTGCAAGATGAAAACAGCACTAGAGAACACATTCCCTTCCCTTCTCCTCATCCTCCCTACAGACACAGCCCACCATCCCACTTTCCGTCTTCCACTGCCTTTATGCATACCCAAACACATAGCACTGCTACAGCCTTTTAGCAGCTTGAGATCTAGTTCATGCTTTACTTCAGACTATAGCATTGGAGTGATTTAAGTTTTTCTGAACCACTGATGCAGTTAAATCTGAGGCAGTTTTTATTTTATACATCAGAAATTAATCAGGGTATTTCGTACTTTTTCTACACTTACACCTCATCTGATCTTCCAGGATAGAGTCTATATGGAGGGGGGGATGTTAAATTAATGGATATAGGGCATGTCTACATGTGCACTTAGACATGCCAAAATTTAATATGCAGTAGATTACTGTACATTAAGGTGATTTAGGCTTACCTCTATATGTGCATGCATTAAAGTGCATTAATGCTGTGTATATGGACTGACATGGGACTAAAGTTAGTCTCAAGTCAGTTCATATACTGACTGTTAATGTGCCATAATGCATCTACACATGCATTAATGTGCTTTAGCTATTTGTGCCTAAATTTGATACCTGCTTTTGGTATCAAAATAACCTAAAATCACCATTTTAAGGTACATTAGGGAGACACACAGGTATATATGTGCCCTTAAATCAGCATGTGTAGACATAGAGGATTAGATCTTTAAGGTAATACAAACCCCTATGACCAAATCCAGAAGGTGGAAAAAAGTGGTGAAAAAAGTTACTTTTGCCACTATTTTTGATGAAATCAGGAATTTCTTGAGCAAACTGTCTTGTTCATAAAATGCTTGCTGGTGGTATCATGGGATACATTTTCCAAACTGAAAAGAACCACAGGAGGAAAAAACAATCAAAATAAATATGAATATGTAAACATAAAAAAGGATGGAGGAATTTCATAAGCTTATGATAATGCTGAAGTTTCATACTAATGGACATCTCACCTATATTTACTGGTTTGAAATATGTTTTGATGCAATATTATATGTTTGTTATTTTGAGGACATAAATTTATCTTGGTAAGTAAACATCAACACACTTTCCTGACAGGGATTCAATGGTCCATATTTATGCAGTAGTGACAAATTCAAGCATTCATAAAACATAAATCAAACACTTAAATTGTAAGGTTTGACTAGTGCATCAGTGGTCAGTCCCAGTGGATCACACTAAGTCAGGAGTTTACCAAAGTGGAAGCCAAGTCAAAGCCAGATGTAAGTGGTAGCCCAGGATAGTAAACTGAGTCTCAGGATAAAGTTGTGGCCAGGGCAAGGAGTTGATCCAGGCTGGAAGGTCCAAGATAGGAACAAGAGCAAACAGGAATAGGTAGGAGGTTCCAAGCCAGGGGCTCAGAACACATGCTCAAGGTTAGGCATTCCAAGCAGGCTACTGACAAAGCAGGACAGTCAGTTGCTCAGACAGTCCCTGTCTAGTCTGAGTTTATATAAGCTAATGTGCATGGGTCCCTATTCATCCTGGAAGCTGAAGCCAAATAATTGCATATGAGAAATGAAGCTAATTATTTTAACACTAAAGATTAACTATTGCAAAAAAGCTATCAAGGGAACTGGTAGATTTTCTATCATTTGATGTTTCTAGTTTAGGGCTAGTTAGGAAGCCACAACCCACCAAAAGCCAGGCAAGATTATACAGGTATACGTATAGCCACAGTCCAATTTACCATCCAATAGAATAAGGATGGGCAGACAAGTGGGGCATGAGTTCCAGGCACTGTTTAAGAGGAGTGGGAACTGAAGGGAGTAAGGAGGCTGCTTCAGTCTTTGCCCCATTCCCTCTGCACCTTTGCTAAAGCTCTGGCTCCAGCAGCTGGGAAAGCAAAGGGTGGCAGCACTTTAGCGTGTGTGAGAGAGAGAGAAAGGCCGCAATGAAGGACATTCTGGGAAATGTAATTCTAAATGGCAGTTTAGCTGATGTTGGAGGATATATCACCTCCTCCTTTTGCCACCAAAAAATGATGATTTTTTTGGTTGTTCAACATACATTTGGCAACAAAAAAGTATGGGACATTTTCCCCAGGAGCAGAAAGCCTACAGTCGCTGTTCCAGCTCCATGCACTGCCATAGCTGCTTTGACCTCCCAGATACCTGAGCCACAGCAAAAAATGTGTAGATGTTGGACGGCTGGGGGGCTGCCCAGGGTGCAGTACTATCCAGGTATGTCTTTTTACCACCTGTAAAAATCAGAACTATATGCTCGTAATTCCCCTACCAAAACTATTAATTGTGCAGCTATCATATTTTCAGTGATGCTTTCTTTTCCCCAAAAACTTTAATTGTGAAGGAACTTCTAGTCAAATTCCAAGAAAGGCCATAAGGTTAGTAATTAAAGGACTCACCTCAGATGTAAAAGATTCAGATTTTAGACTCTGGTCTGCCTAATTCAGAGTAGGGAATTTGAACCCTTGTCTCCCACCTCACAAGCAAGAGCCCAACCAGCAAGTTATAGATTCAGCATTACTGTTCTGAAGCCTTTATACTTTTTATAAATAATTAAATACCCTCTGGGACCAATGCAGAGACTGTATCCATAATCCACCAGTTAGACATTCAGCCTCCATGTTTCTGGTTCCAGCTTCTCCTCAAATGAACAGTTTTAATTTACTCAAAGTCAAATAGTTCAAACAGGAGAGACTGAGAGATACCCAGTAGTCAATTTTCCAATTGTTAGGGCAATCTCCTAGGATTAAGGAGCATACATAAAGTGAATAAGTAAGCTTTAAGTCTTGCATCTAATAAAGTAAATAGCAGTAAGCCCTGGTCACCCATTTTACTTGGTTACTTGCTATTCTGGGTCGAGTAGAAATTTCTTCTTTGTGAAACTAGTATATAGGTTCCCACAGATAATTTTGCTTTCATGAACTTTTGCAAAATATGCTTTGTTTCATCAAAAACTTCTTGACTAGCCCTAGTGTCAAATACCTCCATCACTTGCAGGCCTGCAGGACACCGCCTGCCGACCGACTCAAGTGAGACAGTTTCTAATTGGAGTGCTACACACCCACACTTTTTCCTGCCATGACTTGGTGTTTAAAGGAGTTGGTTCAGTACCTGGATGTGTAGTTCCACTAGTCGTCCCATAGCCATCCCAAGAAGGTCCTATGTTCCTGAGGGCTCCGCCACCCCTACACACCCACCCATTCCACTGGTCCCTGATCGGCCGCTTGGTCCTTCCAAGTGACCTCAATCCCAAGAATAAAAAAACAAAAAGAACAAAACCAAGCACTCCTGGCCTGGGTTATTGTTCCAGCTCCTTTTAGTAGAGCACAAACAAAATTGACGGTCGTGAGGTCAGTCCCTCTTTCCTTCCACTACCGTCTCTTTGGTGGCTCTCCCCGAGCCTCTTATTGGGGTCGTCACAATTCCCCTTATCCTATTAGGTCCATCTGTGACACCGTTTTGCACCCTTTTTAGGGACTTTACGATACCAAAATTCTAGAGTGCCCCTCTGTTAGAGGCTTTACGGTACCGTACTCTGACAGGCTCCGCTGGCTCCCGGCATGGTAACAAGCAGTTCCAAACACTGTCGGGTCAACAGTCCTTGCTCTAAGTTCCCTCTGGGGAGCTTCCTGTCTGGAGGAGTCTTCTACTGGCTCTCCACGTTGCTCTCAAGGTTCCCTGCAGTGTGGCTCGGCTCCAGCCACCTCCTTCCGGTTCCATGCTCCCCCTTCTTGCCTGTTCCGGGCTCTTCTTTATCCCAGTGTTGGAGTTCCCAGCCTCTCCCCTCCAGAAACACCTGGGTAAGGAGGGTTTCTGCCGGGCTCTCTGCGGCTGTGGGTCTGGGGCCACTGACCCCTTGTTTAGCCCTTGTGCTTTTAAGCCCTGTGACTCTCTCTCTTTCTCACACCTAATAGTCAACTTTTCCATTTAATAATCTTCTATGTTAAAATATTTTGCCTTATTTCTAATATGCAGTTGCCTAGTACATAGATTCCTCTACTTTTTGTTGTTGTTGTTAAATTAAAGTATTTTAGCACCCACTATGTTTTCTCTATGTCCATATAAGTCGTAATCAGTTTACCTCTTAATCTTCTGCACTGAAGGAATACTGAGAATGTGGAGAAGTGGGAGACATAGGGTGCAGTAGCTCAAATAGAAGCGGCTCAAATTTATACCATAAAGCCCCGCTCCAATAGTAAATTGTTTAGAAGTTTATACCATGAGTTTCTATTACTGTTTCAACCTAGTGACTTGGTGTGTGACCTTGGAAACATTTCTCCATCTCTCTGGGACTATCTATTCCCCTGCCAATCATTGCATTCTTTAGTTTCTTAAACTTCAAGAGTTGGGTGGTGGGGAGGGGAAGAAGAGGGGTACTTTGCAGCACAGTAGGGCATCAGTCTTGGTTGCAGTTTCTAAAAATAACTAGGGGTGCACTGATAAGATATTCATGGCTGACACCAATAGCCAATGATTAACCAACCATATTGGCTGATGCCGATCAGACAACTGATGTTTAGTAATAAGGCAAGGCATTTTAAACTACTGACATAAATAAACTTTTTTTGTTTGTTTTGCATTTATAACATACACACACACACACACACACACACACACACACGCCTACTGCCTGCTCCAGCCCTTGATGAGAAAGGCAGTGACTACCTTATTCCCACACACCTTGCCCCCCTGCCCATGGCCCCTACCCAGAGCCCCACTCCCCACGCAGCCCATGCTGTCATTCTGGGTGGGCAGGGTGAACCCTCATATGGACAGTGGCACCAGGCTCTGGGGCTGCAAACATTTAGAGCCCCAGAGCATGCCACTGCCTCAGCACTGGCAGGCTCTGTGCAACCAAACTCCCACGGCCACTGCAAAGAAGACACTTTTGCAAAGGCACCTGGTCCCTGGCAGGATGGAATGTCCCTTGCACGGCATGATACCATGCCATGTGCAGCCCATCTCCACAACAGCCCTGGCACTTAGGCCCCTGCAGTATGCATAATATTGCCATGGCAGTGGCAGTGGCAGCAGCAGGAGCTGGTAACAGTCCCCTTGTTGCCAAGCGCAGCACCCTGTGACTGCTCCCCAGTGCCCCCTCTCCCTCCCTCTGCTTGCCAGGACCTGTAGTCTGCTGCAGGCACAGGCCAGGAGCACAGTGTGGGGACTGAACTACGCTCCCCAGGGTGCTCCAGGCACAAGGCCATAATTATCAGCTACAAGGACCAAAAAAAGCCAATAAGGTAATTTCTCCTTTTATCAGTGGCAATCTGGAAGCCAACTAATATCAGTGGACCCCTAAATATAACACAATGCATCTGCAAATACAGTCTCTTCATCATGTTTCATTTGCACTCATTTGACTCGCTGCTGTTCTTCAACTGATTTTTTTTTACCTGTTCGTACCATGAATTGGCTTATGCAAAATAAAAATTGTTGCTTAAATAATTGATGAAAGGATCTTCAAAGTTTCAGAGACTTGGTGTAATTCAGATAAGCATATGAAATCTACCCAAAGATAGCCAAATAAAATCACTTGAGGAATACATCTTTTAAAATATATAGTGTAGAGATGCTAAAATTGCTGACCTTGAAAACAAAATGTTATTTTTATCCATGGAACAGGACTGCTTTGGTGCAAGTCTCATAACATTACCATTCCAGCATGCAATGCCTACGAAGAAACGCTGGCATGTTGGAATAAGAATACTTTGCAGAGCTATCTTCATGCCATTCAGTTATGGTTGGGATTATGGTTGAGATTTCAAAAAATACTCAGAAATAGTCATGCTGGTTTTCTGATACATAAAGTTTTTATAAAGGAAGTAGAACAGTACCACCAACTGATTTAATAAAAAGTGGCCACATGTAGATGAGCAGCTGACTGCACAGTTGTTACTGCACAGTCATTTAGTACTTGCTTAAACAAGTACTAAATGACTGCACAGTACCTGGCATTACTGCACAGTGCCATCCCCACATGGTTATTTTTAGATACTAGGGAGCAGTAGCAACAAGCTACTAAGCAGAAGCTCATTACTACTGTGCAGTAGCATTGCCATCACAGTTCGTGTCCTGTGACAGTACGGTGCTATAGCAATGAGCTATGGCACAGTAGTTCATTGCTACTGTTCCATAGCTTCTTGTGTAGATGTGCCCAGCATGTAGAAGCCATATTATGATAACAGTTATCTTTTAGTTACTCTCCTCTGGGGCTGGACTTGAATCACTAAGTTGGACATGAAGAAATACATTGTCAAAAGTACCAAAGTGACCTAAAAACACAGATTTCATTATTTTTTCATGTGATTTGTACTCCTGATCCACTTCTTCCTATGAAAATCCCACTGCACTGTCCTTACAACTGATCAAATGTGAGATATCAACAATTTATATTTGATGAAGTCTGTAGTTTGCATATGTGCTTAAATTTTTGGGTGACATCAGATGTTGCAAAGTAAGCCCTCAA
Source organism: Gavialis gangeticus (assembly GCF_001723915.1). Taxonomy (NCBI): domain Eukaryota; kingdom Metazoa; phylum Chordata; order Crocodylia; family Gavialidae; genus Gavialis; species Gavialis gangeticus. The sequence goes on from NW_017729034.1 coordinate 90,781,487, forward strand.
AAGCTGTAGTCATTTTTGAAAAATGCACAAACAGAAACAGAATTTACATTTAGAAAACTGCCTGGGGAGTAACGATGGAATCAGTGGGAGCATCTACACAAGATGTTGACTGTGCAGTAGCTGAAAATATTGTGCAGTAGTGTGTCACAGCACAGACAGTACTAATATGCCACTGCACAGTATTTCATAGATTTCATAGACATTAGGGCTGGAAGGG
>NW_017729034.1:90784895-90806765 GCF_001723915.1 Gavialis gangeticus
GAGAACACCACCTGTGCCCCCAGACCTTTTAGCCCCACTCCCAAATCCCTGTAGTGCCTCATGACCCGGCTGGGAGCACTCCGAGCCGTGTCATTGGTGCCCACATGAATAAGGAGCATGGGATAGTGGTCTGTGGGATGGAGGAGCTTTGGGATTTTCTCCGCAATGCCTGGAATGCGAGCCCCCAGGAAGCAGGAGACTTACCAAACTAAGGGGTTGGGGTGGCAGATTGCCCCCTCAGTTCCCCTCAGGATGGAGTCTCCCACAATAAACAACTTACGTTTTGTCTTGGGGAGAGCGGGGGCAGTAGCTGCAGTTGAGCCTGTGTTGCCTGTGGAAGCTGGCAACTCAGCAGGCTCTGCTGGAGCAGCAAGAGGTGCATACCTGTTGCTAAGCTCTGGCAGGGTAGGGGCCTTGGTGCAGTGAGCCTTAGGGCCCTTGATCACCTTGGTCCATGCCCCTGACTGGACAGAGCAGAAGGTCCCGGAGTCCTCCTTTGTCCTGGAAGAAGACTGTGGTCTACCATCCGGCTCCCGGGGGAGAAGGGCCTGGCAGTAGGAGTTGATCTCCTGCTCACAATCCCTGATGGTAAGCAGTCTCTGGACTGTGGCCTGGAGCACCTCCAACTGGCATGCCAGAGACCCCAAAAAGGAGCAGACCCCACAAGGGGAGGTGGCCATACTCCTGGGCCCCAGAGCCTGAAAAAGCAACAGGCAGCCCCCGCAGCTGAGAGCCAGGGGCTCCGTCTGCGTGGATCCCGGAACCATGGGCTCCATCTCGGTGGCCATCTCTGAGGTGCTGGGGGGGGCTGCAGAGCCTGAGGGGACCCTCAGCATGCGGCGCATACCCATCCATGTCATGCCTCTGGTAGGCTGGCCACAGCTGGGACTATCTACCCTGGGAGGTTCACAGGCAGGGTCTCGGGCCCTCCCGCGCACCCTCCTGCGCAAACTCTGTGCTAACTCATGTGCCAGCAGACAAGCTCGCCTGTTTGCACAGCCTGTTCGTGCGGCTCCGGTCGCGTGGCTCCCTGGGGGGCTGAGCGAAGTAGGGGCCTGGGTGGGGCTTGACCTGTCCCTGCTCCACTCAGCCGCCTCCTCCCACTCACTCAGGGGTTAACCCCCTTCCACCACGGGCCCCACTTGCCTCCGACTGTGCTGGAGGTCAGCAGGGGGCTCTGCAGCTGCTGGGGGGTCTTTGGGGGGCTTCAGGGGAGCAGCGGGCTTTTACCCACGCATCTCTTGCCGCTCCGGAGCCTAATTGGGGCTTTTTTTCTTTCTGTTGGCAGGACCTTTTAAACTACACGCATGAGCAGTGGGCCCTTTTAAACTGCGTGCATGCGCAGTGGGCCCGCCATCAGGGAAGCTGCTCTCAGGCAAGGGGGGGCCCTGGCCAGGATTTGGGGGACCCTGTCCTACTGGAGGGGGACTGGTGAGTAACCCCCCACCTCTCTTCCTCCCTGGGGGGCTGGGCCAAGTAGGGGCCTGAGTGGGGCTTGACCCGACCTGGCTCCACTCAGGCTCCTCCTCCCACTCACTCAGGAGTTAACCCCCTCCCACCACGGGCCCTGCTTGCCTCCAGCTGTGCTAGGGGTCAGCAGGGGGCTCCACGGCTGCTGGGGGGTCTTTGGGGGGCTTCAGGGGAGCGGGGGCACAGCGGGCTTTCACCCGCGCATCTCTCGCCACTCCGGAGCCTAACTGGGGCTTTTCTTCTTTCTGTTGGCAGGACCTTTTAAACTACACGCATGAGCAGTGGGCCCGCCGTCGGGGAAGCTGCTCTCGGGCAAGGGGGAGCCTATTATTAGGCTACTGCTCAGTAGCATCACCTAAATGACATTCACGAGTACTACTGCACAGTAACACTGGTTACTGTGCATTTATTTAGTACTTGCCAATACAACTACTAAATAAATGCACAATAATGACTGCACAGTAGCATCACGTATAGACGTGCCCAGTGTGTAACAAGGGACTTTGAAGAAAATCTTGTCCAAAAACAGTAACCACCTCAGTATAATTAACTATATCCTTTTTATGGGCTGTAGTAAATTATTTTCCTCTTTCCTGATCAAGAAGGTAACATATCTTGGATTCTCTGAGTTCCAATGCCTCCTGAGACTTCCCTGTAGCATGCTACTACCCACTCAGGCCCAGGAGAAAACTAAGTGCTGTAGCTCAGATAGGTTGATGATCATAAAACTATGAAAATATTTTCTTCTAAATGCCTATACATGCAGTAGCCAAGTGTACAAGGTATACATTTCTCAGTAAATTTTACAAGTTAATTGACAGTGAATCAGAGGAAAACAACATTTGAAATGGAGCTAGTTATATTATGTATGTCAATATGATACACAAGCCTGTTTATAAATAGAAGTTAATGTCATCATAGGTCACATTTTGCTCTTTAGTTGGTTTTTAGGGAAAGCACTCTACTGGGGCAAGATTTCTTAATAGCCAATTAAAGCTAAAGCCCCAAAATATATGGAGAAGCATTTGTGCTTCAGCATAGACTCCAAATACGGGGTCAATACCCAATGAAAAAAATGTTCTAGCAATGACAGAGCAAAACGTCCCTGATACTTCTGAGCCAATCAATCTAAGATCTATACAGCATTATTATTTCTCTTTGTATTATATGCTCTTCCATTGGGCTCTTCTCCATTAAGGGACTATCTATGCACAAAATAGATCAGTTGATTTCATTAACTGTTGTTCCCTGGCATGTTTTTCTGTGTATAAGCAGAACACAAACCATACCCCTGACCTAAATTAAGCCTTGACATTAAGAACCTGGCCACAAATAAATAAACTGTGCTAATCTCTAGATATTCTTGCATGTAAAGTGAGAAAGACTATTGCTATAATTTTTTCTATAGACACCAAGAAAGTGCAGGCTGGAAATTTCTTGGCATGCTGGTATTCTGATAAAAAGAGAAGGGAGCATGGTACGTGAAAAGGCATCTGACAGTTTGATATTTTGAGGGAAAGAGTTATTCTGTTTTTACATACTGCAAATCTTATGTGATTCTGAAAATCACTAAATTGTTCATTATGTATCCAGGACACAGAAAGGTTAACTGGTGCCCTAGATGGCTGAAAATTGTGCTGGCGCCTTCCTGCCTGCTTCTGTGTCTTAAACTAGGCATGAATCACAAGTAAATTGTCCAGTTTAATCAAATTCCACCTGAATATATGTTACATAGAGTTGCAGTAGATGTGCTATATCTTGAAAAATGGAAATATTTCAAGGTCTAATCAGATCACTTTAAGTGGAAAAGCAGTGATCACTAAAGCCAAATGAAATTAGATTGTGGCAAATAGAGATGGGATTATTAGATAAAGGCACAGTGATCACTTGTATGAATGACTGATCGCTACTCCCAAATTCTTCTATATGACTGACATCCCTTCCTAAGTTTCTAAGCTTGGAAGAATTGTTTTGTGACTAATACCTTTAACCTTATGCTTTCAATGCACCTGTCAAGTTTTCAGAAAGAAAGTAAATGTGTTTTATATATTGCCTGATTCATCCCTATATTTTTGTGATTTTACATTGATATGAAGCTTCTTTGGAATTAGTGGCAAAAAGGGGGTGGGATATTAGATAAAGACACACTAATCACTAGTGTAAATGATGTAGCAATGTAAGACTGGAAGGAGCCTTTGAACCAATGAGTCCAATCTGCTGCGTTCACAAGCAGCCATTTATCCAAAAGTTCCACAAAAATGTCTTTCCCTACCCCTAACAACAAAGCAATGTACATTATTTAAAAAATAAATGAATAAATAAGCCTTTAACATGCCAAAGTTTAATGACAGTGGATCCTTACCTAACACAGTGGTAGATAACATGTTAGATTAAGATTTGCTCAGTGGATTTGAGTATATCTGAACAGTGAGATGACTGATCGCTCCTTCCAAATTCCACTGTATGAGTAACATCCCTTTACGTATTCCTACCTTCCAGGAACAGCAATAGCAAGAAAAAATGAAAGAGGGTTGGCAACCAGTGTCCCATAAACCAGATCCAGCCCACAGAGATATTGAATCCAGCCCCTGGAGCTGTGGGCTTTGGTACCATTAGGGTAACAAGTACTTCACCCATTCCATGGCTGGGCAGCAGAAAGAAACTGCGGCAGGGAGAGGCAGTGGTGGCAGCAGCCACGTCATAACACCAGTCCTCTTTGGACCTGAGCTGGATATTCTAGCCCGCCACTAAAAACTACTGCCAATTGCTTCTCTAAAGGCTCTACATTGATCCCAACAAATCTGTATGGTGAGGTCCCACTTCCATGAACAGGCAGAAAGAGTCTTTGCCCAGGAATTGTTTCAGAGGCCATGGAAAGGAACAGTGCTGTAACCTGTGACCCAGGAAAACTGCAGCATATATAAGTCCATTGTATGAGAATCTGAAACATAGCTGCACCTTTCTTCCAAGGATTTGTTCAATCCCTTTTTGAATTGGATTAAACCTTCCACAACATCTTGTGACAATGAGTTCCCCACTTTAATTACATGCAGTGTGAAAAAGAACTTCCTGTTGTTATTTTTAAACTTACTACCTACTAGTTTCATTCTGTGATCCCTAGTTCTTGTATTGTGAGATATAGTAAATAATCAATCCCTATTTACTTTCTCTTCACCATTTAGTACTTTTAAAACCCTTCTCATATCCTCCCTCAAGCATCTCTCTTCTAAACTGAATAGACCTAGCCTCTTTAGTATCTCCTCATATGAAACCACCTGCTTAGCACTAATCACCCTTGTTGCTCTTCTATGTAACTTCTTTAGTTCTTCTACATCCTTTTAAGGACAAAAACTGGGCACAGTGTTTAAGGTGTAGAGGCACGATGGATTTATAAAGGAACATAATGATACCTTCTGTTTTGTTTACAAATCCTTCTTAGTGATTCCTAAAATTTTGTTTGCCGTTTTACTGCTTAGCACTGAGCTGATGATTCTAGCAAACTGTTGACAATGACACTCTTTCCTGTGCAGTAACAGTTAATGTAGAGCCCATCATAGTGGAGGTATAATGTAGGTATAGTTATTTTTGCCCACATGCGTCACTTTATACTTATCTACATTGAATTTCATCTGCCTTTCAGTTGCCAATTTACACAGCAGTGCCAGATCCTTCTGTAGTTCTTCACAGTCTGCATTGGTCTTTACCACTTGGAATCATTTTGTCATTCACAAATTTGGCCACCTCTCTACTCACCCCTTTCCCCAGATCATTTATCGATATGTTAAACAGTACCAGTTCCAATATGGATCTCTGGGGGACCCCACTGTTTACTTCTTCCCATCTCCAAAACTGCCCATTTAAATTCACTCTGCATGGTCTATCTTTAAGACAATTTCTAATCCATAAATGGAACCTCCCTGTATACCCAGAACTGCATAAATGTACTAAGAGTCTCTGATGGATGATACTGTCAACTGGATCACCCTAATCCACCTGCTTACTGACACCTGCAAAGGGCTCTAGTAGGTTGGTGAGGCATGATTTCCCTTTCACCTGTCCTGTTTTTTTCTTTGGCAGTGGATTCCTGGAAAGAAGAAAAGGTTTGGGGGGAGAAGGCCACTCACCTTATTTCCTTAAAAATAAGAGAAATACATACTACTAGAGCAACAAAGGAATATAGGGTCTTAATAAAACAATCCTATTCTCTAAGGTTTCTAGTTTGATTTCTTACTAAAAGAGATTCCAATGATATTTTAAAGAAAAACAAATCATTTGGAGTTGCCTTTCACTGAAAAATATAGATCACATTTCACAGCATTGTGAAAAGATAAAATTTTAATGTAAATCCTTAATCAATAATGCTCCAACCAATTATATTGATTTGAGATGCCTTCTTTTAAACACGGAACAAAAATTGGCTTTTAAATAGGAGCTATTGCTCAACTGCAGCACAATTTTATCACAATAATTTTACCTGACCTAGTTTCAGATCAGTTGAAGTCAAGGGCACTGACCTGTAAATTTTCTAGCAAGTCTGATTTGATAGGATGGAAATCAATAAAGCCATTGAAATCGATAGATCCTTTCTAAAGAATATTCCCTGTAGACTAACCAAGATTTAAATAATCCCCTCTAGATTCAATATAAAATTTCCAGGGCTTTCGAAAGTATTTTGATAAAATCCTGATTCATTAGCAGCCCGGATTTGTTAGATAAGCTCTATTGATCCACAAATCAATGGAGCGTGTTTATAAAATCCAGGAGGGATTATTTATTAAAAACTCCAGTTTAAGCTTACAGAAGTGTCAACCAAGACAGTTAAGGATACATCCTCTAATGTCTAGTCATTCAATTCAAAAGAAAAAGTAGGGCATCCAGTTTATCAGTATATTTGGTTTCCCTCTCCCAAACAATTGCACTGTGAACGAACAATTGCACTGTGGAAAAAAACAACAGCAATTCTCACTGCATACAACATGTACTCAAAAGGTGATATGGAGTATCTGAAATGTATTTAGTCAAGAGTAATTTGAATTTTTTACAAACTGATCAATGATCATAAATGAGAACAAAGTTAAAATCATTACAACATAGAACTTACTACCTTGATCACATAAAAGCAAGTAAGAGGATCAAAAAAAAATGCTTTTACATCATGATCATTAGCTGCTAGACAAAAAATAAAAGGATTCTCTATATTAACCTTTACTCAAAGTTGCTTTTGAAATGTGAATTCCAGATCAAGGCAAAGTTCTTTACCCATATCAAAATTAATTTCCCGTTATCTTCACCTTTTGAGAAATCTGATTTCTTTGGTGCTAATGTTGAAGGTAAATTTTAATAACCCTGGATAAGTATATGGAGAAACTGACTTTTACATTCACACATATAAATATCCACATTTGAAGAGTTTGCATACTCTTCTAGTCCAGGAATAGAATCAATATTATGCCATTTCTCAGACATTAAAAACTAAGCAACACAGTTTAAACTTCAAACATCACGCACCAAATAATCACAGGAAACATTTTGTAATCACTGTGTAGGAAGAATAATCTTGACAAATAGAATCCATTCAAACAATGAAAATGTAAAGACTCCTGGTCTCCTCGTTGATAATTCTGGGAACAAGAGGGTGGGAGGGATAGGCTAAAATCAGATAAATTATTGGTTTAAAATTATTTCTCTGCTGGCATCCATTTGTTTCTTATTCTAGAAATGGATCATACCAAGTGTACAATTAAATCACCATTCCTGTTATTTATAGAAGCAACTAAGCTTTCCTATGACTGAGGTGCCCCACAATCTATTAAACTGAACAATAATCTTGAGGAGATCATTTCTATTCCAGTATTCACCTCTAACATAATCAGCAATAGAAAATCTGCCTACGCCAAGAATAAGTTATAGGCTATAAATTCCTGAATGTATATACACTCCACAAACCACACACTACTGTCAGATACAGTTTACCTGCTATTTTTTGATGTTATCATCACTTGTTTCTCTGCTTCTTCTTTTTTTCTCCTTTGTTTAGTAATCAGATGAACTAATCGGCTCACAGACATAAAAAGGAATATCCAGAAATAATCATTGGTCAGGATTGGTCAGTGCTGACAGCTCCCATTGACTCTAGAAGAAGCTATGGGTGCTTAAATGTTGCTCAAAGTAGAGTCATATGGGCATATTATCAGCAGGTTATTTTCTGATGTCTAGTGCAGTTGCCCCTTCCCCCCCCCCCCATGTTGAAAACTGTTTGTTTCCATTGAGAATGAGTCAGTGTCCCCAACTCTTAAGTACTCAATATTTTCTTACTTCAGAGAGGTGACAGAACATGGAACAGTGGGGACCACCTTTTTGTCAGGGATGCCACAAATTAGTCTAATACCTTCCCTGAGGGCCACTCTGGCCCCCTTCCTCTGCCTGATCTGCTGCTATGCTTTCTGCTCCCTGCCTTGTCTGCCAGTGAACAGTCTGTCTCTGCTCTGATAAGTTGCATACCACTTGTGACACTCATGTGGCCACCCCTGACATGGAAGATACTGTCACTTTCTGGTTTGTGCTATCACCATTATGACGTATCTCAAGCAAGGAAGTAAAGAAAGGGAATTTTGTCCCCCGTGATTTGGTAATAAAGGAATGGAAGGGAACTTGTGACTGATTCTAACTGTTTTAATCTTTAGCACCCAAGGGCAGGGAAGAGGGACACAAACAGATGAGTATATGAGAGAAGTTCGTAGAGGATGACTCGGTCAACTCAATTGGTCAGTCAGTCAGCCCTGAGGTCACACCAACTGTTGGGACACCTTTGATGTAGCGATAACTTTCCTCCATTCTTCCCAGTCTTTTGCAATCCTTGTAGAGTCAGTCAGTTTTAATTCTGTCCAACCTTTGATGCTGGTGGTCCAGCTTGTCTTAGATCTTCCTCTTCTTCTTCATCCACCCGCAGCACCCTGCAGGATGGTTTTGGCAAGGATGCCAATCTTCCTTGCTACATGTCCAAACCATTGCATCTTTCTTCTTCTTATGATTTAAATTGGTCAGCTAGGAAGAGGTAAATTGGGTATCTGCCATTCTGTTTTCTTTATTATATGGAACGGAAAGAGACTAACCACTTGTGAAACCTGATAAAGATGGGCCCACTAACTGAGAAGGAAGTCAGAACACACCTGCTGTTTAGTGCACGTGAGGAGGGACGGGGACCAGTTTTTAAAATAGCATGTTCTAAAAAGAATACCTCAGAATGGTCTCTTTCATACTAAGAGGCCAAAGACTGATGGCTTATTTGCTGAAGTCCCAGCTACAGAATCACAGTTTTTCACTGTGGTTATTATCTCCAAGGGCTTTTCTAATTAATATTGAACCTGAAGCTGACAAAATTTCCTGGGGGTGAGTGACACAATAGACATAATTTCTTGTGACTGACGGGACATAAATTTTATTTTTCCTATTGTGGACACTGTCGGACCAATGGGGGACAAACTAATATCAGTGTGGGTCCTGCAATTAAATCCCTGTGAACTATTCTGTAAATGTATCTGCAAATGTCATGTGTCACTGCCTTCTGAGAAAGTAGAGCTCCTACAAACAATAGTATCAGAAAACTCTGACACCTCAGTGACTGAGGAGGAATAACATACCTAGAAACGTTGTTGAATAAGGCACTCAGTTCCCATGAAGACTACCCTGACTATGTAATATGAGGTGCAGATATAAATCACTAGTGAGGAATGCTCTTGTGAAGCCAGATAGAGTAGCTTTCATGAAACTATCTACCACTGTTATTCATATGGTCTTGATCCTGAACTCTATATTTGGTCAAAAATTATATTGATTTCAGTGGGAATATTGCCAAAGTAAAGATCCTGGATATGGCCCAGAGACTATGGAAATACATGTTCCATGGAGCTTGATATATAATTGAACATATTCAATTACATACTTCCACTAAAGCTTGTCTTGTGCTGGTAATACTACTAGTATAGGTCATATGGACCCAACTTTCCAAAAGAAATGAAAAATCTTTGTGGATACTTGTGGGTACATATGCAACAAAACTTTGCTCTTCTGCCTTCAAACTTTTACGTTCTTCAGTCTTGCCAACTGGTAGTGATGTTATACATGCCAACCTATTCAAAGTCACAGCATCCTTTGCCACCTCCTGCTAGCCCATCTCTTTCCCCAAGTCACCTCCGTGATGTTTATTGGTGGGTTAACAAGCTGCAATCAGATGTGTGCTGTGGTACCATTTGTCCCCTGCTTTATTCTAGAAAGGGTATGTAGGCCATAGAGCCTAATATACTATATACTGGGCACATCTACATAAGTCGCTACAGCAACCTAACATCAGCAGGCACAAACCGTGATGCCAATGCTACTGTGCAGTAGGGGTGTGCAAAACAGGCCATATTCAATTCAGATTCAGCCCAAATCAGGGACAGTGATTTGATTCACTGATTTGGATCACTGTCCTGATTCAATTTGGCTGAATCCAAATCTGAAGACCCAGTACTGATTTGGAGAATCAGTGATTCGGACATAGACACAGCTTTAATTTTTTTTTTCTACATACCTTGAGATACCAGGCATGGCTCATGAACGCCGCGATGCTGGGGCAGATGGAACATCCCACAGGAGTGCAGCGGGGGCCCCCCTGTGTGCTTGGCAGCAGACCCAGAAGTGGACTGGGAGTACTTCCAGTCCACTTCCACATCCACCATCAAGCATGTGGGCCCCCCTCATATCCCTCCGGCTCAGCAATCAGCCATGGGAGGACCCCAGGTGCACCCACAGACCCAGGAAGCATCAATCTCCAAGCTGGGAGGCAGGGGAAGGGTCCCCCATGTGCTCCCTAGCAGACCCAGAAGTGGACCGGAAGTGCTTCTCGTCCACTTCTGGGTCTGCTGCCAAGCACACTGGCCCCCTCCCCCTCCCCGCACTCCTGTGGGATGCTTCATCTGCTCCAGCATCTCAGCATTCACCAGCCACCTGGTACCTTGAGGTATGTAGAAAAAACATTTAAACCTGTGTCTATATCCGATTCAATTCAGAGAAATTAAAGGGTCTCCTGATTTGATTCAGATTTGAAGATTCAGCTGCCGAATTGTGCCAAATCTCTGCTGAATCAAATCAGCAACTGAAGCTTCGCATAACCCTATTGCACAGTAACTCATTGCTACTATGCAGTAGAGTCAGAAACGACCTGGGCACCACCAGTACCATGCAGTAATGGTACTTACTGTACAGTCATTTAGTACTTGCTAAAGCAAATATTAAATGACTGTGCAGTAAGAAGTGTGCAGGCAGGGGCACATGTAGATGCAACCTCTTTTACCTTATGTATCTCTTACCCCTGCATTAACTTTAGGATTAGTTGTCTCTTGAGAATATTTTGTTATAGAAAAAGCAAGTAGTTTAAGAGGCTAGTATGTAGTTATTCCACTCTTCTGTAGTTTGATTATTCCCATGATGATAATTTGTTGCTTCTGTGCACTTTCCCACATGCAGATTTGTACTTTAAGGGTCTTTAGTAATGCAATTTAAAAAAGATAGAAAAATAACATTTGTTTCCTCATTGCAGTTCTCCCTATATTCCAATTTTGTCAATCTTTTAAAACAAAACAAGGAGAATAACTTTTAAAATAACTTTTTGATTTTGCCAGCAGAATTTCAAACATGTGAGGTAAGTAAAGATTAAACATTTTTGCTAATTTTCACTCTGTGTTCATGGGGCTGTGGCCATTTCTCAAATGTTTACTCCTGAAATTCCCACTCTTTCCTTTCTCTCTCCAAGCTCTGAACATTTTTTTCCTATGTAAACATCCTGTGGCTACAATTTTAATTAGCAGACACTATTCCCTGAGGGTGAAACTCATCAAGGACCCTTACAGGCTCTCACCACTTGAGCTTTGTAAAGAAGTTAGGGGAAAGAAAACTGTGGAGCAACTTCACTGGAAAGAGTCTATACCCCTTCCATGTCATGAGGGAGTATCTGTGCCAGCCCCATAGAGGGAACCCTGGGGAGTTACACAATTATACCAATCTAATCATTGTAATAGCTCATGAAAATATCATCAAGTGACAACTGATGCCATTCTAACCTGTACATAGCTACACTGTATTTATCCCTCTGGGCTGCATAGATAGTACAGATCTTGTGAAATTTTGGCCCCTGGACAATTTAAATTATATGCAATAACTCATAAGCAAAAGGAATTTCACCCTAAATTTTTACATCATCATGGGAATTTGGATATAAAATTCTCATTGGAGTTAAAAGGAGTCAGATTTTTAAAAAACCTCAGAGATTAAAGTTCTGTACCTGGAACAAGCACGCATGGCCTATCCCTTCACTTTACAGTATGCACTACTACTATAACAAATGGTCACTACTATTAGGAATTTCACTTCATTCACTTTCTTACTCAGGACTGCTCTGCACTTTGTCTTTCACATGACAACTCTGCCTCCTGTAAACCCAGTACAATCCTCTTCACTCCAAAAGAAAGAAATTGTGACATGTATATGAATGAAGGTTGTGAAATGCATATGTGAAACCATAGCATTGTGGTTTCCAGCACTGAGATGCATGGTGGGACTATGTAAAAAAAATACTCTTCACCCTTCATTCTCCTAAACTGGAAAGCCCATGCTTGATAATTGGCAGCTCTGCAATGCTTGCACGTATAGCATGTGCTTCCTTGAAAGGGGGTTATTGTGTGACTATAATGTGAAGAGTGGGGATTAGCAGCAGGGTAAATTAAGTGATGAGCCAAACTACTCTTCAAAAATAACTTGGGTAGTCAAACTGCTATGCTTTCCTGTTGCCAGTGATGTAAACATTTAGCCTGTTTACATTGCTTCTTTGGCACTGAAGCGTTTCAGCTAGGAAAGCTGCTGGCAGATGCGAATATGGTCTTCTTCATCCACCCAGGGATGTATATTTATTTTGTTCATCTTTGAGGCTGAGCACTACAATTTTGTTATTTACACACAACACCTTCTAAGATTGGAAATAAGATATTTTTCTGTACAAACAACATTGGAAATAAGATATTTTTCTGTATAAACAACACTGGCCCCCGCAGGCCTTCACAGACCTTCTTAGATAAATAGCTGCATATACACTAACGAAGATGTTTGAGACACGTAGGGTTATAAACTCAGGACCCCTTAAACCCTATCCACTATAAAAACAAGTCAAACTGTGCCCCTTAGGCTTGAAGAACAGCTTGTATTACAAAAGAAAAACACAAGAACATAAAAGTACTGCATCTTATTACTTAGACAAAAGTAAATTGATAAAAAGGGAGGGGGGATTATACATCTAATAAAAATAACTAATAATAGATTGGAAGCTGCTGTAGGGTCTGAGGTGACAGAGTAGGACTGAAAAAATGCAGAATCCCAGGACTGAATAAATACAGAACCCATGTCAGTGCATGAAAAATGAAGGATAGCCACAGGTCTTTAAGAGATAGTCCTTATTTGTTTAATTTATATATCGGTAATAATATTAGGCTTTACCTTAAAATGTCTTTTACAAATCCCAGTATTTCCATATCCCCCAAGGGTGACCTTTCTCAAATTCCTGCAACATCACACTGGAGAGCTGGATCCTACAGCCTAACAGCTACACTTAATGTGGGACCAGAGGGGGAAAGGCAACTTTTGTTAGCATTGTGGCTCTTCGTTTCTAGAGATGAGAAAAGGCTGCCTGTCATTTAGGACACCAGGGTGCTTGTGAGCCCGCAAAAAACTCTTTCTAGCAGCTAGCTATCACCAATGTTCCAGGCACAGCTTTCTCCATTTCTTATTCCCACCAGTTTGAGAACATGCATGGATGGGGGTGGGCATAAAGCTGTCAGCTTTATGCCACCCAGCAATTTCCCCTTAGACTATGATAAGTGATAACCTTCTGACTTTTTCTAATCCTTTTACTCTATGGGAACAATCTAAGAAGGCTGCAGTGACGGTAAGGCTCTAGCCCTGGGAATCCAAGTAAGAAAAACTGTGGCAGTTTCATTAAAGTAGAAGGTTGCACTGAAAGGCCTTTCAAAATATTTAATTATTTGAAGTATTAATACCCATTGCAGAATCCCTTTAAAGAAAGCACTCTTCTGCTACTACCACTTCTTACATAATATGGCAAGATGAACATTGGCACATCCCAACACTATACTCTGTTACACAGATTTTCACCTGAAAAGTAAACCATCAATTCAGAGAACAGACACTCCCACTGAAAAGACACAACAGTTAAGCATGTCAGGAAACAGAGAAGAAAGTGGGGGTGGGGGGCTGTTTATGAGACATGTCTGAACCAAATGTCCAGACAAACCTACCTCCCACAAAAAATATAAGAGTATTGCAGGGGGGTTCTGCTATGGAGTGTATCATTGAAGAAAAAATAGCTGCCTCATCAGAATTTGTCAAGACAGCTGGATATTACATTTTAAAAATGCCAGTTGGGGTGCCTGGTTATATTACCTAACTTTTAGGCTGTTATGTAATTCCACAGTGTTCTCAGTATGGTCTTATCAGGAGAGTGGAAATAATGACAGCTTGTTTTTCTCCTACACATTTAAAATGACATTGCAAAGATCTGAAAATAAGGTCACTCCTAGGTGCAATACTGAGAGGCACTAACTACCCTCTGTAAAGCACCATTTTGATGGTTGTTTGCAAACAACCCTTTGAGAGAAATGGATCCTGTGTAATCAGATAAGAATACCTCCCACCCTGTCAGCGTAGCATTTGTTCCTATTTAGGGGTGTGAGCAAAGGGAGAAGGGAGACTAGCTGGATGGATGCCCTGGAGTGATGATACTGTTTAGCACTGAGATGTTAAAAGTAGCTTTGTAGACAGAAGATGAATACCACAGAAACATTGTCACAGACCAGCAAGAGAGAAAAAGAAGAAAAGTCCTTTGTTAGCATGCATGTGAATCAGTAAGAAAGAAAGAAAAAAGACGGAAGGGGAGGAGGACAAAAGTAACCTGATAGAGGGTTATAATTTAATTGATTATTTATTGTGGCTTGTTTTTTGATTGTTTGTTTGTTTTTCTGGTGTATAGTAGGAAGAAGGAGGCATATTTTACTGGTCCAAATCAGTTCAGGATAAGGTAAATTTTCAGGAGTCCCTAAAATAATATTTCTTAAAAACGGGTAACTGAAACAAGTGTTTGATTTGCAGGGGAGATTGGGAGAATGGATCTTTTTGCTCTATGTTGAAAACAAAACATTAGGAAGAATACCAGCATTATTGGTCTGGAACCTAGCTGGTGCTCACATAGTTATTTTTGCCTGATATAAACTTTTGAAATTTGGCCTTCAGTATTTATAGGCCTGATTTTCAAATAGGAGCTGAAAAATTCTCTCAGAAATCTGGTGAACACATTTTAGTTCAAGGCAGACAAAGACTGATTGTGACACTGAAAACTTTGCTCTTTTTAATTAACCCCCAACATTTGTCATCAACAGGGATTATACTTGGGAACCTTAGCACCAGACCACTGAGCACTCTGGCCTTCCAGTTACTCCAGTTACTCTGCTGGCCAGCTTTCATATCCCATGTGGACTCTAGAGGGGGACACAGCACACACAACTGTTGCTTGTTTCCATATGCTAGTATGCATTGAGTGGGCACTTTATCTCAGCCCCAAACATCTAAAACATGTAGGTACCCTTTTGAAAACAAAACTGAGTAGTATGTGCTCAGACAGCACAGCCAAGCATCACTATTTGGGGTACCCAATTCCAATCTGAGTCCTCAGATGGTAGCCTATTTGTACCTGCCCAAGCTTTAAAAAATATTGCTCATCTGTTTTTATAAGCGGCTCCTTATCTGCTTTGTATTTCCCTTGTCCAGAATTCAACCACAGAATATGAGACACTTTTTAAAACCAACAAACAACTCTCTTGCCTTGGGGCACATCTATTTTCAGGTGCTGAAAGTGTCTTGATTCACTGTGAAGCGGGATTGGAGGAAGCAGTGTTATTTAGGAACACAGAAGACTACAGTGCCAGAAAGACAGCATTGCATAAAGTAGCAAACAACCCCTTCTACCAAGCAATCAGCCACCAACTGAGGAAATTGTCTGAACTTCAAAACATGAACAAAGGCTACAGAATACACATACTTTAGTTATATCTTCCCATACATGTGGGAGGAATCAGCTTTCCCAGGAACACATAATGGCACATGGTTAACCTCCTGTAAGACATAATGTGTGACCCAAACCTGTATAACATGGAACCTTCCTGGGTAAAAGCAGACTCACCCTACCTAACCTTTGTGCACAGACTCCCAAGTCCTGATCTTAATTTATACCTCAAAATGTCAGAAACAATCATTCCCCTGCTGAAAGCCATAAGAGCAATAAATAAATAAATAAAGGTACAAGGATTCATCGTCACAGAACTGACCTGTACAAGGTGTCCCTGCAAAGCATCAAGGACGTTGCTATTACAGACTTCACAAATGGGCCTGCACACAGCACAAATCCATGTTGACCAAAACTAACCTCATATGCTAAGCCAGTTGCAGCTCATTTCCACATCAGTGGGTGTTCATTAATGCACCATAGTTACAGCACATTAAATTTAGTACTTGTATAATCAAGTACTAAATTAATGCACAGTAACCGGCATTACTGTGCAGTAGTGCAGACGCATGCCTTTTTAGTGATACTACTGAGCAGTAGCCTAATAATACTGCTCAGTAATATATTAGCACTGTTTGTGCTCTGACACACTACTGTGCAGTATTATTAGGCTACTGCACAATTAGCATCTTGTGTAGATGTGCCCAGTGGGTACCAGACAGACACATTCTGATTGCACTGAAATCCCAGAGTTTGTGAAAAAAAGGTTCTTCCGAGTCTCTTCTAGTCTCACAAGAGCAAATGCCTTCCACAGTAAAAAACATCAGAAACCTTTTCATGCAAACATGCCACTCTTACCTCTGAAGAACAAAGAGCAGTGCCACAATAAGGGCCTCTACTGGTGCTATTCTTGGGGCCCAATCCTGGTAAAACCCCAATGATCAAGAGTTTTCCTGAATACAGACTGGACCTAGTACTTAATGATTGTTTTTACTGAAATTGAATGGAGAACTGTACAAGTGTGCAGGAGAAAATCATTTTAGTCAAAGAGAAGCCAGTAACTCCTATAACGTCAACTACCATTCTTGACATAAAACATGCATGTTATCATAACGTAATCTTAAATGTATCCTATCCCACAGCAGCATCATAAATCACTCTTTGAAGGAACATTATAAACGTATTGTTTGAATGGTACAAAACTGTCTAATAGAATTATAAAATAGCCTATTTGTATTTTAGTACATCATTTGTGTTACTCCATAATCCTAGAGAATTACATCCATATCATGTATTAAATATTTACTTATGACTTATTGGGCTGACTATCTTTTATAAAGCACCTTTTGGGTCCACTTATCCTCTAATATAAAACAATATGTTATTTGCCAAAGACATACGTTCCATATTCCCAATAGCTCCTTAACAGATCCCTGGCTTAATCCCAAAATCAAAATAAACAATATGTAACATTTTTCTGTGACCACTGGCATTCCCAAGGGGACTAATCTGATGGAGGACATGATACTGTAAGGGAAATTATCCTCTTTTTCTGAACTACACTCAGAATTTCACCCACAATTGTTCTTCACATAACTAAAGTAAAGGAATGTATTTTTAAATCTCCCCACATATCACTAATTTCCCTGCATCATCATTGTTTCTAGCAAATATTATCCCAGTTCATGTCACACTCCACTAAAGCTTTTCTGTAAGGTAACAGAACTGACTCAGAGCTTGAATAAAATTTGACAAAAAGTACAGAAACTTTCGTAGGTTAGATTTTTCCCAGCTCCACTATAGCCACCTGGGGTGCTGGACAGAGGAAGGTCTCTCTCTCCAGTTCCACACAGATATATTATAGCTTTCTCTATTACAGCTGCAGATGCTGGGGGAGGAAAGTAAGAATATACCTGATGCTCCTCCCTGGCAAGGAAGTGCATTGGGAAGATTAGAGCCAGAGCAAATAGTTTTCTGAAAAGAGAAAAAGAAATGCACATGCTTGCTATCTCCTAGGCAAAGAGGAGAGGTAGAAGAATTATGCCTGAATCACTGTGCTTTCCAAATGCTCTTTCTGTGGAGTTGCAGCCCTGCATTGAGGACTTCCCATGACTTCCCAGTCAGTCGGCCAAGTATCCCCCATGGCAATGAGAAAAGTACGGGAAGAATCAGTCACAACACACTTTCATAAATTCTGCATCTACAACTCAAACCTTCCTTTTCAGTTTATGCACAAGAGTTTAAACTCTGTCAAACTTAAAATATTCCCTCTTCACCCATGTATGCATTGTTGGTTTTGTTCAAAGGGTTTTTTTTAGATTTCCAAAGCCAAATATTTTCCATGATTTCTAGAATTGTGCATTTTTGTTTATACATTTATTGGGCAGTAAATTCAAACTCTCTTCTTATCCTTGGAGAGAACAAAAAATAACCATAGTGCAAACATGCTACATAAAGCTAACTGATGGCTTGAGCTAACCAATTTTTTGGCTAGTTTTTTGTTGAATACTACAAGAATTTTTGCTATTGTTGTTCCTTTTCCTGTTTGTTTCCCTGAATGTTTATTCAATTGAATATGAGTTCATTGGGATCAAATGAACACATTTATGTAGAACCTGGTACACAACCATAATACTTGCCTGGTCACTTAAGAGAAAAGGAAAGAATGAGAAAACAATAGCAATGATGTTTAGGGCAAGACATGACTGAGCTTTCACCTGGAGTCAACAGTGAGGACTGGATAGGAGGGACATAAGATGATGGGTTCTGTTACCAACCCAAGAAGGAACCAGTGTCACAGGTCATTGGCTCAGGGTACAATTTATTGGTTAAACAGTAAACCCACAAATGACAGTCAAAGAGAACAGCTCCTTAGTCAAACATAGGCTGCAGCCTAAAAGAAAAAGCTCCATAAGCAAAGACAAGAAAGAATTGGGAAGGAAACTTGGGAAATCCATTTGCTCAGGTGACATGGAGCCAAAAAATATAGGGCGCTTGACCATGTTACACTTCTCCTGTTACCACGTTATACTTTTCCTGTGTCCATGTCACAAAAATAGCCATTAAGCTAGCTAAATAGCACCCGTGTATCCATGTTGTCAGCTGATTTTATCATTTTAGATTTTTTTTATTGTGGTAATTTAAAACACTTCTGACATGTTTTATTTTTAGCTCCTTGAGGGGTTTTTTTTTATCATTTTAAATTTTCAACATGGATGTGACTTACACCCGAAAATGTGATTTTCCCTGCTTTGCAAATATTACACTACCAGGTGCCACTTGCGTTCACTCGATAATCCATGGAAATCCATTGAATCTCTATTGTAATACTTCAGCAAGACTCCAGGGCCTAATTTTGCAATTTTTTACTGGTAATTTAGGTCAAGGTTCAGATTAATGAAAAATACAACTTTTTTGGATTCCAAAAATAATTGTTCCATGTTCACATGTACTTCGTGGCAAAGATCACATTGTTATGGGTCAGGAAGTTCAAGACTCAGGCTTATTAAAATTACTTTTTGGTGGACTGGGTTTTTGGTTTTTGGATTGGCAGGGATGGGAGGGCAGGGCAGGAGTGAAGGGGACCTGCAGGGCTGGGAGGATAGGGGTAACCAAGGTGGTAAATGTAACCCGGGTGATATTCAGATGAGGTACTCCCTCTCCAATGGAAGGGATTTAGCAAGTGTTAGTGTGCTATTGGTATGGGTAGCCACTTATGGGGGAGCAGCTCTCCTCCTATCCCCTATTGAGTACAGCCAAGACCAATTGGAAATTAACCATAAACAGGTTTAATAGGGAAAGAACAGGGTGGAATATAACACATATGCAGGGGGCAAGGGGACCCTGGGAGATAATGGTACCCCCCCCCTCTGGGCACCTGGGAGAGGTGGGGGGGAAACCAGGGGAGCAGAGGGGAGTCAAAGGGATTTTAGGTGAACATACACATATAACAGAGACAAATCAACAACAGACTTGAGGTGCAGGGTTCACAAAATATAAGATGCAGGGTTTCCCAAAATTTGAGGCATAGGCACCCCAGTGGGGCAGGATAAAAGAGGTGGGAGGAACCCATTCCCCAGTGGGGATTTCCATTTGCAAGCAAATCAAACCCAGGTCTCCCACGTGGCAAGTAAAAGCTGTACCCCTGAGCTATCAATGCCTGGGTTGCTAACTTCGCCTCCAGGCCCTAGTGTCTCCAGGATCCTCCATGTGCCATCTGCACACCGAGCTGCCCAGTGTCATACCAGAGGAGGGTCAGAAGAACCCAAGCTGCCACCTGCAGCTCAGGGCTTTGATCCTTCTGGGATGTACTGCATGCCGCTCCTGGGAGGGTAGGGGACTCTGGATCAAAAGCAAAGGGCCCTGGCAGTGTATGGTGAGGGATGTGCTAAACTGCTATATGCTGGAGAATTTCCAGCTGTAATCCCAGCCCAAAAAACAGTTCCTTATTCAAGCCCATGTACTTAGTGTAGTGTGTATGGTGGGCTGTGAGTTGGCAGCCCAGCATGAACAAACAGCATGTGGCCTGCGACACTCCAAAACAGTGGATGGTGAGAGCAGGCCACTCAGTGTGAGCAGGGGGTTCCCCACAGCCACAGGCCCAGGCAGAGGGGACTGGCAGAGAATTTTGCAAGTGAAATATTTCTGGGACCTCAGAAATGTAGGGGGTGGCTGACTGATGAACAGAGCAAATAAAGTGCATGGCTTGCCAAATATAAGTCACAGCTAAGCAGGCTTTTGCCAATTCTGGGAGAGAACCCTAATATATAGCATTTGGTGCATGTGGTACGGGTTGGGTAGCTCTGGGTATTTAATCATGGAATAGGCCTTTGGCATGGACTGCTTGCTAGGGCATGGCTTCCTCTATTCCTAATGGGGTAAGTGACAAGAAAACAATAATATTGCTGGCCCTAGAACAGTCACATCACAGAAGTCTGCTTCTAGAAGAGGAAACTATACAGTTTATCGAACTGGGCTGGTGTCTATTCAAACTCCTGGAAAGCCAGGTTCGGAGGTCTGCCTCAAGGCACAGACTGATGAGAGCTGTAACCTGAGCTGCGGGGGAACTGGAAATGACATGCAAATATGGTTGCTGTGAAATGCTGATAGGACAATGCACCATCAGATTTTAAGTCTCCCCACAAAAAGCAGACCCGGGGTCCTTGGACTCAGTGGCATAACATGGCAAAACCATGTCTGACTCTTTATGAAAATAAATAAATACATAAATAAAATTGCTCAATCAAAAAGAGCATGGTAACTGACTTGTCATGCTTTGGGGTGCCTCTCACTTCCAACCCACAGCCCCTGCCCCCCCAGCACTGCCACTGCCTTTTCCTCCCAACCTGCAGCCCCTGCCCCACAGCCCTGCCAGTGCCCTCTTCCATGGCCCCAGGGCCTCAGCCAAAAGTAGCTTCATTGGAGCACTGTTAATTCAGACAAAGTAATTCAACGGGGGGCTGGGTTTTTGGTTATGGCTGTGTTGGTCTAAGGCACGTGGGCAATATGCAGCCCGCGGGCCATTCTATCCAGCCCACAGGGCCCCTAAAAATTTTAGAAAGTTAATATTATCTGCCCCTGGCTGCCTATCATGCAGCCCTTGATGCCTTGCCAAAACTCAGTAAGTGGCCCTCCGCCTGAAATAATTGCCCGCCCCTGGCTAAGGACATAGGCTGGCAAGGTTCTTTAAGTAGATGTGATATCTTTTATTAGACCAACTGAGTAGTTGGAAAAATGTTCTTGGCAAGCTTTTGGGTGCAGAAACCCTTCTTCAGGCATGGGGAGTCTCTGGTGTTCTGAGACTCCAAGAAATGAAAGAAGTGTGGCAGGATGTCAGTGAAAATGTAAATAGGGTCAGCACTCCAGGATTTGGCCTGAGTAACTCAACTGGTTTTATAGGTTCTGTTGAGGAATCTTAAGGTAATGGTCTGAGGGGAGGGGATGGGAAATGATCCTCTCCCGTCCTACAGGAGGTACACTATACAACAATCACACAGAAAACCTAATCATGCTTTACAGCCAAGCCACTGCTCCCCAGCCCTGCCAGTGCCCCTCAGCCCCCTCACTCCTGCCGGGGTGGCCCTAGCTCTGGGGTGTAATGGCCACATATAACAGTGTATGGGGAGGGCTGAGATACACCCCAGGGCTGGGTGCAACGGCCACATACAACAGTTTAGCACAGCCTGCACCATACACTGCTATACGTGGCCATTACAATCCAGAGCTGGGTGCATCACAGGACCCAAGCCTCTCCAAGAGTGCATGACTCTCCTCTCCCTGCAGTGGCTTGGGGCTTG
>NW_017729034.1:90811765-90812074 GCF_001723915.1 Gavialis gangeticus
TGCTATACGTGGCCATTACAATCCAGAGCTGGGTGCATCACAGGACCCAAGCCTCTCCAAGAGTGCATGACTCTCCTCTCCCTGCAGTGGCTTGGGGCTTGTGTCATGAGCGTGTGGGGGGCTGGTGGTTGGTGCAGGCAGCATCCCCTGCCTCCCCAGCCCTGCCTGTGTCCCTCACTCTGAACCTGAAACCCCCTGCCCCGCCAGCCCCCCCACTGCCTCTCATTCCTAGCTAACCTGCAGCCCCCCAGCCCAGCCTCTCACTCCTGACCTGCAGCCCCCTGCCCTTCCTGCCTCCTCCCCCCCAAA
>NW_017729034.1:90812320-90816207 GCF_001723915.1 Gavialis gangeticus
GGGGGAACAAGTATTGAAGGGATCTGGTTGTAGGCTGGGGAAATACGACTGCAGGTGATGATGATCTGCCAATGGAGCAGTTAAAAGATCAACATGAAAACAGACTAAGTGGTAAGAAAATTCCTCTCATTGAGCCTGGACTGTTTCTTTCTTCACCTCAACCCACACCATGCCCCTACTGTGCAGAGGCCGGGGTGTTAGCTTATGCGGGCCACTCTGTGGTGATCACGGGAGAAGAGGGAGTTGGAGTAGGCTGATTGTGGCCCCCTCCAACCCCACTTTGGGGGAAGCTGTCCTGGGCATGGGGATACCCAAGGAATCTTAATCAACCTCAATAACAACCCCAGGCCACCCCCACGCTGGCTCTCAGCTTTGGAACAAATCCTCCTTTTTGATGCGAGGATATAAATGACAGACAGGAGAGACAGGATTCTTTCTGTTTTACATAAAAATTCCTGTAGTAATGGTTCCATTCAGGCTTTATCCTGGGAAGCTTAGGTACATGATACCCAGATGCCAAAACACAAGGAGGCAGTGGGGAGGGGAAGGGGAGAGGATGGGGAGGCAGCCAGACCCTTTGTGTACCTTTGTGTAGCCCTAAGTGTACCCCACACCCAGTGTCTGGTGCAACAAGCATCCAGAAAAAGCGGGAGGCAGAACTGCTTTGGGATCCGGCTTGGGTAGGGGGGCAGAGGCCTGTGGTACAGACCCCCAATGCCAATCCAGACTTGTGAGGGGGAGGCAGGCAGGCTCACTCTTATGGACCTTTGCATGAAAAGATTTCCCTCCCCACCCAGCAGCGCCCTGTGCCACAAGCAACAAACACCCAGAACAAAGTGTGAGGCTTTGCAGGTGAGGCAGGCAGCACTGCTCAACCCCACACATCTCTCAAGCAAAACCACCAACAATTCCCCCAAAAAAACAACCCGGCATGACCCAAGAAAATAAACCAACCAAAATATCAAATCTTGTCCTAAAATGCCACCTGGCAGTAAAGTAGTACTGAAAGGGCAGGAGAGTAAAATTGTTCTGACATGCCCCCTAGTGCATTTTACTAGTTATAGCATAATAAGCCATTGCGTGATAAATCACGTACACATTACTTAATTAGTCATTATAAACGAAGTAAGGAAAATTAAACCAGGTGCATTTTTAGCAGGTAAATGCCGATTACGTGGCCAAGCGCCCATAGATATAATTCTGCAGTCCCTGTTCATATATACTTTCCTTTATGTAAATATCAGTATCCTGATCATATGATTAATGAAACTATTTTATGAGAAAAAGACAGAGACAACACACTCTCATTTTTGCATGGAGACAGGAATACAACCTCCAAATTAGAACTTCCTAGACCTTAAATGCTGCAAGTGAGAGAGGAGCTGTGGAAAAAAACCCTGGTTATACCAGTTCACTCTCCCTTTCAGCATCTGTTCTGTGCCACTACGTGCCACAGGATATTGGGCAAGGTGGACGTATTGTTTTACTCAACAAATGGCAAATCATAGAATCACAGAAAATGAGGGTTGCAAGAGACCTCAGGAGGTCATCTACTCTAACCCCCTGCTTAAAGCAGGGTCACCCCCAACTATATCATCCCAGCCAAAGCTTTGTCTAGCCGGGTCTTAAAAATTTGCATGGATGGAGAATCCACCACCTTTCTGGGTAACCTGTTCCAGTGTTTTACTACCCTCCTAGTAAGAAAGTTCTTTCTAATATCTAACTTAAATTTCCCTTGCTGCAACTTGAGACCATTACTCCATGTTCTGTCATCTGCCACCATTGAGAACAATTTAGCTCCATCCTCTTTTGAACAACCCTTCAGGTAGTTGACAAGAAGCCTGACAGGGTATTTACTAGTGGGGTCACCAGGGGCCGTGCTTGCCATGAAAAGATGGCAAAAATGGTGCTGGCTGCTGACAGCAACCTGCCCACTCCACAAAATCCCAAAACACATGCCGTATAGGCACATTAGCACGGTGCCAGGCATAGGCCAATAAATATACTTGCTACTGCAAGGTTATTGATATGGATCTACTTAAAGTGCAAGGAGGTAAAGGAAAAATTACAAGTTGCTCTCAGTGCCCAGCACCATTTTCACCATCTTTTCATGGCAAGCATCCCACTGGTGGCTCTGTTATTATCCCACCTTGGTCTTCTCTTTTCTAGACTAAATAAGCCCAGTTCCCTTAGCCTCTCCTCATAAGTCATGTGCCCCAGCCCCCTAATCATTTTTGCTGGCCTCTGCTCAAATCTTTCCAATTTGTCCACATCCCTTCCATAGTGGGGGAGCCCAAAACTAAACACAGTACTCCAGATGGGCCTCCCCAGTTCTGAATAGAGGGGATGAACCACTTTCTTTGATCTGCTGGCAATACTCCTACCAATGCAGCCCAGTATGCTGTTAGCCTTCTTGGCAACAAGAGCGCACTTGTTGGCTCATATTCAGCTTCCTGTCCACTGTAATCTCCAGGTCATTTTCTGCAGAGCTGCTGCCCAGCCAGTCAGCCCCCAGCCTGTACCAGTACATGGGATTCTTCTATCCTAAGTGCAGGACTTTGCACTTGTCTTTATTGAACCTCATGAGATTTATTTTGGTCCAATCCTCCAATTTGTCTATGTCTCTCTGAATCCCAGACCTACCCTCCAGCATATCTACTACACCCCTGAGCTTGATGTCATCTACTAATTTGCTAAGGGTGCACTCTATGCCATCTTTCAGGTCACTGATGAAGATATTGAACAAAATCTGATGTCTTTATGTCCCAGGGTCTGGGTACAACCATCACAACTGTGTACCTGAATACATCACCCTGCTGCCGCTCCCAGAGGTTGGATGGAGCCTTCCTAAAGCCTTCAACAGTGCCTGAGACTCCACCTATTCTCTGGTATCTGAATGGCTGGCTCTTATCACTGACCCTCCACTCCTCCTATATAAGAACAGGGAAAGGAACAAGAAGTGCCTGGGTAATAGGTCTCTTCTCAGTCTGCGTTTTGGTAACTTGATTTCCTGGTTTCCTGCCTTATCTTGCTCATAGACTTTGCTCTCCCCTGGATCTCTGGATGTTCCTGGATTTTGCTTGCCCTCTCCACTGGTTTTTTAACCCAGCCGTTAACACTGATCCCTTATTGGCCCCTAGGTCTAGCTGCCCCCATCCCAGCACTGACACCCAGGGGGTTGAGACTGTGAGGAAGAAAATGGTGGAGTAAACCTAATTATTGAGCGCTCCAGTTGAAGGAGAAACCCTGTATTTTGGAAGGGAAGGAGTAAAAAACAATGGATATGATTCTGGAATCTTGAGGGTCCAGGATCCAAATAAATCTAGCCCCTACCCACATGGAAAAGGCAGGAAAAGGTATACTATACAGATAGTATGCCATATGCTTCTCATAAATATAACATATGGTATGTGTGTGGACTGTAATTAAAGGGAACTGCTCTTATGAGACAATATATGATCTCACATAAGTTCAATATGTAAAACATATGCTATTTAGTTATATATAGCATACACATATACACTACATATATTTTTGTTGCTCATAGTGGATAAACAAAAGAAGAAGGAATTCAAAAGAATGTAAAGGCAGCAGAATAGAATTTTGATACTCTAAAGATAAAGAGTATAATATGTTAATAGAGGCCTCATAAGTACATGATAGATTATTTGTGGGGGAAAGTGGAAAACTGTAAAATGGACTAGAGACAATACAGAGAACAAGGAGGGAAGAGGAGGCAAAGACTATTTCCTGAGTTAGGGGAGAAAGGCCAATAGACAAGACAGACTGTATGAGCTAGAAGTTTGCTATTGCAGATGGAAAAGAAGCAGTGTAGAGTAAAAATGAGAGGATATATATATATATATATATATATATATATATATATA
>NW_017729034.1:90816417-90817100 GCF_001723915.1 Gavialis gangeticus
CACACACACACATTTATGTATGTATGTATTAATTAAAACAGGTAATGGAAAAAAACAGAAGGAGAAGAAAGAAGAGAGTACGCGAGAAAAAAATCAAAAATCAGGAAAAACAAATATACTAAAAAAACATATGGTAGGAAAGAAGAAACACAGAGAAAGAAACAAAAGGCACTTGATTATTTTATTGAAAGCAATTAAAGCTATTAATACAGTCTGAAAAATGAGGCATCATTGTTTGCACATTAATAAAATGCTAGTAGATATTTTTTCCCTCAGATTCTGTCACATTATGCTTCTTCCGGATGTTGAGATTATACATCATTAGGATCCATTCAGATGAAAAGTACTAGGTAAATTTAAATTTATTAGCATAATAATTGTGAATTTTTCGCAAACATGTCATGATTCACTCTAATTTATTTGTTATTTGAAATGATTTCCCAGCTAATTCCTATAATTCCTGATCTGTAGCTCACTTTTTTTTTGTGAGGATTTGATAATTACTCATACTTTTGACTGTTTTGAGTGCACATGTACAGTGTGTCTAAGCTGTGAAAAGATGACACTAGACAGTGTCACATGAAGTATGGAATGTCCACTCCACAAAATCCCCAAACACATGCAATATAGGCACCTTAGCACGGTGCCAGGCATAGGCCAATAAATACCCCCCCCCCCGGTAG
>NW_017729034.1:90817370-90823581 GCF_001723915.1 Gavialis gangeticus
ATAAATCCCCCCCCCCCCGGTAGTCCTACCCTTCACCGCTGATTGGCCAAGAGGACTGCCTTTTTTGAGGCCCTGCCTCTCACCGCTGATTGGTGAAGAGGGGTAAGGCCACATAACAGGCAGCCCTCTCAGCCAATCAGCAACAGAGAGAGCAGCAGCCATCTTGGTTACCCACCTCTGTGCAGGCTGCTTCCATTCCTCTCCACCCAAGCCACAGCCACATTTTGTGTAGATCCCTAATTACTGATGTGCACCCAGTGCCACCCTAACCCTAAGGTATCTCCATTGCATTCATTTGAACATGCATAAAGCATGCACTCCCTAGCACAAGCCTGTTAAGAAACAGATATGCCTGTAGTCATATGCAAATGTATGTTCCCTGACTAGTGGAGTACAACCCTAGAATCAGGTTTCTAGTGCATATATTCACTTTTATAATGTTTAAATGTGCTTCCTATACATATTTTTAATATTATAAAGAAATCTGTGTTTTAAAGAATATTTCTACTTGTTTGCTAGGATGTCTATTAATAGAAAGAAAATAAAGGGAGATGAGTAAAGTCAAAGAGAATTCACTTAAAAACCCAAATGTATATTCTCACATATATCCTACAGTGTTTATCTCTGGCAATAACTGTGTATTTATTGTCTCAAAACAACACACAGAAATGAATGCACACCATATTTAAACTCAGTGTAAAATGTTCATTAATTTATAGGCATAAAATGAAGTGGCTGACCACAGTTTAATTAACTTCTTTTAAATAGCAGCCACTTGCAGTTGCCCTTTTAAAGAGAATAAATTGATAGGCTCTAGAACATCCATAACAAATGAAATTGCATTTACACTTGTGAAAACTTACACAAACAAGCCAGGCTTAGAAAAGCTCAAGGTTTGGTAAGAGGGATGATTCATTAAGCCTGTATTTTCATTTCCCCCAACTGATTTACCTACTACTATTGAGAGGTTTTGTCAAATGATGTCATGAAGATATTGTTAATGAAACAATATCTACTTAGAAACAAATGTGTTTGTTTAATTTTTTATTTAAGTACTGTCTCTGTGTCATGCAGCTTTAAGCCTGAACCTAGACTCTTGGCAAATCACTAGTTCACATGGCATTGTGCCACATCAACTCAAGTTACATGTAGAGGGAGATGAATCACAGCATGGATACAGTAAAACGCATCCAGATGAAGAATTAGCCAAAAAAATATGGCTATTTGTTTAATGAATTATTGGCACGGTGCATCATAGGTCAACTTGTTGGTTTTCATAGACATTGCTCTTGTGCTCATTTGTATGCATTTGGAGATATATACATTGTGAGATCTCAATACATTGAGTCAGCATCTGTCTTTTGTCAGGACTATTTTTCTGAAGTTTTCCAGAAGAGAAATATGTAGTTAGATATGTTCTATCAATAACTGTTCACCCCATCACTTTAATCAAAATGTCTGTACTGCTGCTGTGCTGGATTCTCCTGTTTTCCCAATAAGATAGCAGGTAAAATTGTAGACAATCTCTTACCAGTACTGGTGTTCCTCATGTGTAGGACAAAATTCTGTAAAAATTAAACGGTAAAAGTAAATTAAATATTTTTTTAATGTTCACATTGCCTTTCTGCTTGCAAAGATGGCAGACTGTACTAGACAAGAAATTGCTCTTTTTCTCTACAGACCAAGCACAGGATAGGCAGCAGCAACATACGCCTTCCATACATTTCTTCCAAAATATATCTTTTTAATTTAAAAAGTTAATAATTCTTCCTGCACAGTTGCTTCTTGGATGCTGTTCCAGTTTTTGGTTTCAAGTGGGAAGCATTAAAGGTAGAGAGCTTCACTCTTTAGGGCATTTCTGCTTTCCCTTGATACTCTAGTTTGCCTTTAAGTTGTCTAGTTCTCTTGCTTGTTCTCCTGTTTTATAAGTTATTCTCTTTTTTTATTGTAAAGAGCCTCTGTTTGGAAGGGCAGCATATAAATAGAATAAATAAATAAATAATTGTCAAAACCAAACAAAGTAAAAAATTGCTGATGTTAGTCTTCATTTTGCATTTTGGTGTACTTTTCAACTCTAGACTTAAAGCAAAACTCAAGGCATGAAACAAAGCCAGAAACAAAGTGATTTATGTCAAGAGAACCTTCTAAATTTTCCACAGCCCTAGCTACATCTCTGAAATCAAACAAATGATATTCAGGACAAAGGCGAGGGAGAGGTAGAGTTCAGTTGTAGTTTACTACTATAAAAACTTTTTCTCGTTCTCTTTTTTTAACTGGTTACCACTTTTTTTTGAAGACTTAATTGGCTAGATATAAAAAATGCTGAGCATCTATCATGGAACTAAAAACAACACTTAGGCATGTATTTTAGACTTTCACATCTGTTTCCCTGCCCCCACAGAAAGAGTTAGGTGCAAAGAGAAACTAAAAGCCTAAGGAAATCCATGAGCGTCAGCTCATGTGACTAATCCAGTACCTCACCAAAATAGGTGAGAGTGGGAAGACCTAAGAATCAAAGTACACAAAAAAGAACTTAAAAAAAATTGTGTAGGCAACTTTCATTCAAGTTAGACAATTCTAGATGACAAATCTGTGGCTATGATACATTAGGTTACTAAAAATAAATATGAAATGATTGATTCACCCAGAGTATATATACTTTCTGAAATATTCTAAGTAGGGGAAACTATCATGTACAAAATTTGGAAGGCACAACTGCCTGAGGGTAATCTGAGATATTATGATCAGTTGTTAATTGCGGAAGAAGCAACACAGTACTTTTCTTTATGTGCAATATGCATCCTATCTTATATTAATGTTAAAAAGTGTTCTGTATATACACAGGGGAAACAGATAATGACTTACAGCATTATCAGAAAGTGATGTAACTGACAACTGATTTCATTGATGGGAAATGGGATCTTTTGCAGTTTACATCTGTATAGATTCAGGTGACTGATGAATAAACATTTTTTTTCCTGTTGCATGGACATTTTCCTTTGTCGGGAGGGTAAGAGGAAATGTTCTGAGGGAGATATTTTATAACACATTAATCTGCTCTTACAGGCTACCATTTTTTTGTTCTTGGATATTTCTAACTGTAAGTGTGCATGGTATCAGCCTGGGTAGTTTGTATTATGGAGGGTTTAGGTAAAGTTCAAATGAGTACCACCTTAGTCACACGATAATATGGAACAGTCCAACAAAGGGTTTAGCATTTGTGCAAGGCTCTCTAGATACAAAATTACAGGGTTCAGAATGTTTAGCCACTTGAGTGAGCTGATTGGCTGAACATCGCTAAGTGCTCTGTAATAAGTGCTCTCTTTGTTTCTTAAAATGTGAAAGGCCTGTGGTTGATGGGCCTTGTAGGTGGGAGCAGGCAATTAAGGTCTTTTTCACAAGATGCAAACCCCTGAATATTGAATATATACTCTTCAGTAGGGTACTTTATGTATTGAATGTTATTTCAGTTGTTTTGAACTTGCACGTTAGTGTTAAATTGTTTTCTTCAGCTATTTGTTAACAAGATTTGCATGCAGACCTCCCACACACTGCTTAATACAATGTACCTCACATTGCACAGTACTTCTCCATTCCATTATGGGGAAGTCTCATTATTGCTCATTTTTTAGGTTCCAAGCGATTTCTGTGCTCATGAAAGTTAAACTAATTGCATTAAATAGAAGTGCTCACAATGTGGACAAAAGGGACAGACTCCACTTTCCCCTTGAGAACCCAAAAAGCAGTTGCCCACCTGCATTTCTGCCATTTTTGGCACTTACAACTTGTATTCCTGTGGACATACAAGCATCCACACAGCTACTGAACACTCACTGACTGAACCTGAACATTGCTCCATGGCCATATATCTAAGTCCCAAAGCTTGGGGAAGAATATCCATTCATTTTTTAGTGCAAATGCACAGCGGTTAGGGTATTTACCCAGGAAGCAGGTCACCCAGGTTTACTCAAAAGAGGTTTGAACTTGCATCTCTCTAAGTTCCCACCACAGTGATTGAACTGGGAGCCCACAGATTAAAGACAAATATCAGTCTTTTCTCTAGCCTTTGTTTGGAGCTGGCTAGACAGTCAAGTGAAAGAGGCATATGGAGTCAAAAGGCAGAGAACAGCTGGATTGTATATAGCCCACTGAGATGCAGCAGGTTCTGGGTTCTAGCCTGGGACCTTGTTCCCAAAGAGGCAGAAACCTCTCCACTGCTTTCCTTCTATTTTGTCAGATGAATGTTAAATGCAATTTTGAGAGAAGTACTGGATGGGGTATCTGCATAACTCTTGTTGGAACGGTGCAGGTTCAAACATCCTCTGTTCCATATGCACCAACTCCATGGGTACTCTGGGGCTCAAGCACCTACTGAAAAAAAATAGCGGGTGCTCAGCATCCATGGGGCTACTTGCAGATGTTAAACAACAAAAGAAACACACTTTACCAGAAGAAGTGGTGTGTGACTTCTGTACGTGTGTCTATATAGATTGGGTGCTTCAGTGAGGTTTTTTGGCATTTTTATCTAAAGCTGATTAGATAAGAGTGCCCAAAAAGCCTCACTAAAGCTCCGAATCTTTATAGGCACTGAAGAGCCAAACAGAAGTAACACATTGCCTTTTCTGGGCATGCATATGGCTTGGCGTGGGAACACAGCGAGTTAAAAGTAGTGTTGGGGGAGTAGGTTTGGGGGGTGAGGTTTATGCCTGCAAGCACCCACCAGCAAAAAAAAGTTGGTGCCTATGCTCTGTGCAAAGAGGGCTAGCACTACAGTCACTTAGAAGGCAAATGTCCTAAACACTCAATTATTAGAGCTTAAACCAGAGGTGCTCAACCTGTGGCTGGCAGGGCAGATACAGCTTGTGGCACCATGTCTTCTGCCCTGCAGGGCTCCCTTTGAGCCAAATTGTCACTGGTCCCTTGGTGCCAAATTTCCAGATGTGTTGGGAGCCCTAAGACATGCACACCTGATCCAGTGCCCAATCCCAGTATGCAGGGCAGGGAAATTCCCAGGCCCCAGGGCCCAATCCTTGTGTGGGAGACCAGGGAAAAAGTGGGTGCTGGGCCACTGGGACCCAGTCCTGGAACACAGGGGGCAGAAGCGAGCAGTGCTAGACCCATGAGACCCAATCCCAGTGCACATGGGTGAGCTGGAGGGAGCAATGCTGGGCCCCAGGACCTGATCTGGCCTGTATAAGGGCCCCATGCAACTCATCTGGCCTGTGCAGCCAAAAGGTTGAGCACCACTAGCTTAGAATATTAGGGATAAAATTCTCCCCATCACAAGTCATGTTTTTTTCCTAGATAGAATGTTGTGGCTTACTTCACCCACTGCATGAAGCTGCATACCTGGATGCCCATCCTACTGAGAATGCTCAGTAGCCATGTTGGTATTTGTGCATCCACACTGCACAAGAAATAGTATCCGAAACTATGTATAAGTGCCCAAAATGGCAGTTATACACTTGGGAGACTGCCACATGGACATGTGAAGTAAACTAGGATTCTGTCTCTGGTCTGCAATGAGTATATAATAGGGACTTGTCACCCATTCACCTGCAACAGTTGCAAAGCACTGAAATGCAATGACCTAGTTAAAGTTAGTACATGCTAGGAAATAAGCTTCACCTGAAAGGGAACAGCTTTGTAACACCATGAGGGCACTTAATGTGCTAAACAGTTTGAATGTGCTTGCAATTTAAGTACACTTAGTAAGTAGGGCTGTGCAAAGTTTTGGTCCCTGACTTGATTCAGCAGAGATTCAGCCCAATTCAGTGGCTGAATTTCTGAATCCAAATCAAATAAGAGGTCCCTTTAATCTCTCTGAATCGAACTGGAACCCTCCAAATCAATTTGAAGAAATTCGGAAAGATTCAGAGATTCAGACATAGATGCAGCATTAAAGGGTTTTTTTCTACATACCTCTAGGTAGCAGTCAGCTCATGAACGCTGAGATGCTGGATGCATGGAGTGTCCCACAGGAGAGCAAGGGGCTCCCCAGTGCACTCAGCAGCAGACCCAGAAGTGGACCGGAAACACTTCAGGTCCACTTCTGGGTCCACCAGGGAGCACACGAGGGCACCTCCCCACGCCCCTCCCCCGCAGTCCCCCAGCTTGGTGACTGCTGCCTCCTGGGTCTGGGGGGGCACCCAGGGTCCCCCTGCAACCAATCACCAAGCAGGAGGGGTGCAGGGGGGCCCCCCCATGCACT
>NW_017729034.1:90823610-90825309 GCF_001723915.1 Gavialis gangeticus
GTGCCCGGTGCACTCCCCGGCAGACCCAGAAGTGGACCAGAAGTACTTCCAGTCCACTTCTGGGTTCATCACTGAGCATGTGGAGTACCCCCTCCCCCCCGCCACACTCCTGAGGAATGCTCCATCTGCCCCAGCACTGCAGTGTTCACAAGCCGCGCTGGTACCTCAAGGTATGTAGAAAAAACATTTAAAGTTGTGTCTATGTCCGAATTGCTGATTCTCCAAATCAACATCAAATCTTCAGATTTGGATTTTGCCAAATCAATTAATCGAATCACTGTCCCTGATCTGGACCAAATCCGAATCCAAATTGAATAGGGCCCACTTCGCACACCCCTATTAGTAAGTGTTAAGATGAGCTCACCACCCTAGGAGTATCCTAAGAATAGTGGAGAAACCACTGCTGTTGAATAACTCAAGCCTGAAAGACAAGCCCTAAGAGTGTTGTTACTTGTTACGATGAGGACATACTGAAGCTAGGCAACATTAAAATTATAATGTTGTCTGAGTGGTTGCACACTAAGGGTTAATATCCTCTCTGACCTGGACTGCTTGGAATTGCTGCTAGGGGGCTGGCAAGCAGAGCATAGCTAGAAGCTGCCAAGATCCCCCTGCTTGCCAGCTCTTTAGCAGCTCTCCCCATACTGGGTCACTCAGTTTGCTCAACACTCCCTAGGCCTCACCCCCAGCTCCCAGTTTCTCACACACCTGCAGCTGCTGGCACTGTTCTGGGGGTTAGTGAGCCCCTGTCCCAATCCAGGCACTGAGTGAGAGCTGGGCTTAGCTTCAAATGGAAGCAGTGGTGGCACTGGCTGATGAAGTCTCGCTCTCTGTCTACACCCAGCTGGTGGGGAACACCCAGAAGAAGCAACCAGAGAGAGGGAACCCACTTGTCACTACTGCTTTCCTGGGCTGAACACAGGCCCCAGGTGTTCCTAGCAGCCTGGGAGCAACAAGGTAGGGGGAACCCTCCCATGTGCTGCTGCTCTCCAGGCTGAGCCCAGCTCCTGTTCAGGAAAGAAGTTTCTCTTGCCCCTGGGACAGTGCTGTGAGCCAGGGAAGAGCCTGTTGGAAAAAGGGGATGAGCACCAGGGGTTTCATAGTTTCATAGTTTGTAGGGTCGGAAGGGAGCTGAGCAGATCATTGAGTCCAAACCCCTGCCATGGCAGGAAAGAGTACTGGGGTCAAATGACCCCAGCAAGGTGTTCATCTAGCCTCCTCTTAAAGACTCCCAGGGTAGAAGGCAGCACCACTTCTCTTGGAAGTTGGTTCCAGATCCTAGCCACCCTGACTGTGAAGTAGCACCTCCTGATATTTAGCCTAAATATATCCTCTGCCAGCTTGTGACCATTATTCCTAGTCACACCTGGTAGTGCCCGGGGGAGCAGAGACTTCCCCAGTGCCTGCTGGTTCCCTCTGACTAGTTTGTAACAGGCCACTAGATCTCCCCTCAGCCTTCTGTTGTGGAGGCTGAACAGGTTCAGGTCCCGTAGCCTCTCCTCGTAGGGTCTGCCCTGCTGCCCCCGATCATGCGAGTGGCCCTCCTCTGGACCCTCTCCATGTTGTCCACATCCCTCTTGAAGTGCGGCGCCCAGAACTGGACGCAGTACTCCAGCTGCGGCCTGACCAGTGCCGCATAGAGGGGGAGTATCACCTCCTTGGACCTGCTTGAGATGCATCTGTGGATGCATGACAAGGG
>NW_017729034.1:90825454-90829843 GCF_001723915.1 Gavialis gangeticus
ATAGAAGGCCACCAGGTTGGTCTGACAGGACCTGGCGCTAATGAACCTGTGTTGATTGCCCCTAAGCATAATCTCCCCTGCTGGCCCCTCATGGATATGTGCCAGAATAATTTTCTCAAAAAGCTTGCTCAGTATTGAGGTAAACCAAACTGGCCTATAGTTTCCAAGGTCCTCTTCCTCCCCTTTTTGAAGATGAGAACCACACTGGCCATCTTCCAGTCCTCTGACACCCCACCAGAGCACCATGAGTGCTCGTAAAGCTGTGCCAGGTGTCCCGCAATGACCTCAGCCAATTTCCTCAGGACTCTAGGGTGGAGATCGTCCAGACCAGCTGATTTGAATACATCCAGTCCTTCCAGAAGTTTCCTAACTAGTTCCTCACTAACCCTTGGCCTAGATGCACCTCCCCTGGGGTCTAAGGGGGGTCCAGAGGGGAGGTGACTGTTCCAGTCCCTGCTCAGGAAAATGGAGGCAAAGAAATCGTTAACTATGTTGGCTTTGTTGTCTGGTGTAACGACCAAATTTCCTAGCGTGTCCTGCAGGGGCCCCACATTACCCGGAACCTTCTTTTTGCCCCCTATGTATTTAAAAAAGGACTTCTTGTTGTCCTTGATCTGGGAAGCTAGTCCCAGTTCCATCTCCACCTTGGCCTTCCTGACTGCTTCCCTGCATCCCCAAGCAACCGCAGTATAATCCTCCCTGGTGATGGCCCCTCCCTTCCATTGAGTGTGTGCCTCCCTTTTAGCTAGGAGACATTCCCGGATGCTTTTGGTGAGCCATGGGTGCTTTTGTGCCCTCCTGCCCACTTGATGTGATTGAATCCAGAACACGGGAAGGGACATGCCTCTGAGTGCAGAGGGGAAGGGTGGGGATTCCCTGGCTGCTGGCTCTTCCAGGCTGTCACTCTGGTGCGGTAATGCTCCAGAGGATAAATCATCCATGTGGGATGGGCTGGGTTCCCAGTACATCCTGGGACTCTGGAGGGCAGCTCACTACTCATATTGACCCCCTTGAAGCAGCCTAACATTAATGCAATACAAGCTGCCTAAAGTAAGCTGGAGATCATCCTCATTCGAAGAGGATTCTCTCTGAGATGCTTAGACCCCACTTAGCTCATCTTTTCTTGTCTTAACTCTTGTGTGAAGAACCCTTAATGCGTGAGAAAGGTAACATGTAACAACACCCTAAATCGGGTGTTTAACAGTGTTAAAAATAGTTTTTTTCCTATCCACAGATACCAGGCAAATATTAGGAAAGAAACATTTTTTAAAATACAAAGTTGGCATTATAGTTGATATTATTGGAAAACATAGTTCTGGCAGTTCCAGCCCTGGTAGCAGTAGAAATGGGGTTCAATGAGGAGATGATCATTCTTTTCTATATTATTTCTTAAAGTGCCTTGTAGAGGTACATTAAGCAATATTACCAACATCTGTTACATGTAAATATCTTCTTTTTTCTCCCTGAGGGAAAAGTTACATGAAATTTGAAATATGTGCATCTATATTTATTTTATGTTTTCTGTGCTATATATTTTTATTACTGACAGCAAACACAAAAAGTGCACGTTGTACTTGGGAACACAGTTGGTGAGGTTTGTGGTGGTAAACAATGGCAAATAATACTACTTTACTTTCTTAAAATGCTTTTCATACTATATGTCATGAGAATTTAGATAAATAGAGATGGGTTTAGCTAAACAGACTCATTCTTGCACTCTGCAAGCCTGAGAGTGTTCCCTCCAAAGCCAGAGGAAGGTAAAAAATTTCAAGGAGGCAATTGTTCTAGAGGAGACTAAGAATGGTTGATGACATAGTGTAATCAATTAGAAAGTATATTTAAATTGTTTTAAAATACTTAAAGATCAATATAGATAATCATGGAGTGAAGGTGCTATTCAGCCTCAGTAAGGGTATCATAAGCAGGGGCAGCATGAGCACTTTAGGTCAACTATCTAAGTTTTGAAGATATCCACTGAGAGACGGCCTGATCATACAGTTTTTGTGTTTGAAAGCAGTACCCTATTGGGATAGTATAAATGCAAAATTTGGTTCCTATTGGTGCATTTGTACAGGCAGTTGTTAAAATCTTGCCTTTCTTCACCTTTTGAATGAATTGTGTAAAGAAAGATCATCCAGATAACAGTGTGTCTAGTCTATTGGGTCAGGCACTGGTTCTGTGTACATTCTGCTGAATGTTAACATTGGAAAGACTAGACAAATATTAATAGTCACAATCCTTTGATCCTCTTTCCAGACCCTCCTGAGGTGGGGAAGCATGATTATCCCAATGAGGAAACAAAGACAGAAAGTTTAAATAATGCTAGTAAGACTACTGAGAGTCAACATATTACGCTACTAGGCCATGACGCTCAGTATTTAGAGTTCACAAGGCACATCCAAATGAGCACAGTTGTGTGATATGTAATGCTGCAAAGCACATTTGCAGTGTCACGTACCACACAATCCAGTGTTTTCCATGCTGCAAGAGCACACTGCCCAAGCGTGTGCCACTTTGTTTTGTTTGTTTTTTCCCCCATGGTTTTTTGGACCCCTGGATATCTAGGGGTAAAAAAAAAAAATAAAGGAAAAAATCCCTGAAGCAGCAAATGCTGGGGAAGCATGCACTGCTAAAAAGCAGAACTGGGCCACTTTGAGCCACACTACAGCTGCTGGCCAGGCTCCATCCAGTAGGGTTGCTGTGGCTGCAGCCCCAAGAGGCCCCCAGGACCCCAGGTAGGGTAGTGCAAATCATAGAGCTGGCCCCAGCTTCCCCTACTGCCCCCCAGGACAAGTTGCCACACACCAAAGCACACGTGGCACAGGCGTTTCCCAGGGACAAGTAGTTGCAGTGCAAGGTACACCGCTGCTACTTGTCCCCAGGGAACCAAATGTCCAAACACATCTGGACATGCCTACAATGTCTAATCAGCTAAGCTGGAGTTACAGGTCAAGCATTGGAAGACAGCTTAAAGGACCTAAGCGTCAAGTGTGGCAGCCAAGAAGCCAAGTGTACCATTGTTAATTCTTCAAAAACACCAAGTGGGCTGTGCTCTGAGTTTCCACTGACTACACTGGACAGATGCTCACTTCCTAGGGACTGAGAGAATTATGAACCACAAGAGCAACCTTATTAATGATCAGTTTCCATTATTTAAAGATGTCTTCACAAGGAAAAGTGCCAAGAACAAACCTTTATATTTTCTTTATTGAAAAATGTTTCTATTATTTCTAGGTTCCACAAATTATGAGGATCTGCAGGAATTCTGGGCACCGGAGGCTGGGGCACTTGATTTAAATGAATGGGGACTCTCCTTTCTTACAGCACATGTGTTGCTGCTGCTTACTTCTTTGGCTTTTAAATCAATAACACCTTTAGTTTGGTGCAAAATCCAGCAAGAGACTTATTCCCTGGAACTCCCTGTTTTCACTTTCTCTCCCTCCCCTGTTGCCTCTGTAATATCTTGGTTAGTTTCATAGTTTCATAGTTTATAGGGTTGGAAGGGAGCTGAGCAGATCATCAAGTCCGACCCCCTGCCATAGCAGGAAAGAGTACTGGGGTCAAACGACCCCAGCAAGGTGTTCATCTAGCCTCCTCTTAAAGACCCCCAGGGTAGGAGGCAGCACCACTTCTCTTGGAAGTTGGTTCCAGATCCTAGCCGCCCTGACAGTGAAGTAGCGCCTCCTGATATATAGCCTAAATCTACCCTCTGCCAGCTTAGGACCGTTATTCCTAGTCACTCCTGGTAGTGCTTGGGGGAACAGGAACTCCCCCAATGCCTGCCGGTCCCCTCTAACTAGTTTGTAACAGACCACTAGATCCCCCCTCAGCCTTCTGTTCTGGAGACTGAATAGGTTCAGGTCCCGTAGCCTCTCCTCATAGAGCTTGCTCTGTTGCCCCCTGATCATGCGAGTGGCCCTCCTCTGGACCCTCTTCATGTTGTCCACATCCCTCTTGAAGTGCAGCACCCAGAACTGGATGCAGTACTCCAGCTGCAGCCTGGCCAGTGCCGCATAGAGGGGGAGTATCACCTCCTTGGACCTGCTTGAGATGCATCTGTGGATGCATGACAAGGTGTGGGTGACTTTCCTGACTGCATCCCCACACTGCCAGCCCATGTTCATCTTGGCATCACTGATGACTCCAAGATCCTTTTCTGCCTCTGTACTGACAAGAAGGGAGTTCCCCAGGCTGTAGATATGGTGCTGGTTCTTCCTCCCCAGGTGCATCACCTCGCACTTATCAGTGTTGAATTACATCCTAACCTCATCCGCCCACCCCTGTAACCTGTCTAGGTCTGATTGCAGCCTGTTCCTCCCTTCTAGTGTGCCCACATCCCCCCACATCTTAGTGTCATCAGCAAATTTGAACAGGGTGCTTTTTACCCCC
>NW_017729034.1:90829866-90865175 GCF_001723915.1 Gavialis gangeticus
TGCATCTCGTTTCTCTCCTCAACGCTCACTGTGAGTAAATAAACCTCTACCTTCAACTACTCTCCATCTCCGTGACTATCACCTCACCTCCAGTCTCTTCGGGTGACGTGAGCTGGACTCACGTTAACCATCCCATAGAGAGCTAATCGGCCCTTCTAACCCCGCCATTCCAGTCCCTTGCGCTGCGATCAGACAGCAGCGTGACATTGTTTTCCTTGATCCAGGAAGCTAGTCCCAATTCCATCTCCACCTTGGCCTTCCTGACTGCCTCCCTGCATCCCCGATCAACCACAGTATAATCCTCCCTGGTGATGGCCCCTCCCTTCTATTGCGTGTGCGCTTCCCTTTTAGCTAGGAGATATTCTCTGATGCTTTTGGTGAGCCATGGGGGCTTTTGCGCCCTCCTGCCCCCTTTGATCCGTGTTGGGATTACTTCCCTTTGGGCTTGGAGGATCATCTCCTTAAGGAGCGACTACTCTTCTTGGACACCTGGCTCCCCTCCCCTCTGGGACCTCAGTGCTTCCCCGACTATTCTCCTTAGT
The DNA here is from genome assembly GCF_001723915.1 of Gavialis gangeticus. NCBI lineage: Eukaryota > Metazoa > Chordata > Crocodylia > Gavialidae > Gavialis > Gavialis gangeticus. The sequence continues at coordinate 90,830,409 of NW_017729034.1, forward strand.
TCATTGAAGTCTGCCCTCCTGAAATCTAGGGCTGCTGCCTTGCTGTAGGCCTTTTCCACCTTGCGCTGGATGGTGAATTCCAGTAGGCGATGATCTCTGTCCCCCAGGTGGTCGAGCACCTGTAGCCCCCTCACCAGGTCGTCGCCGGTGGCCAGCACCAGGTCCAACAAGGCGTCTCCCCTGGTGGGGCTGTGCATCTCTTGGGTTAGATGGAGGTCCTGCATTCTGGCTAGAAACCTATGTGAACAGTCAGACCCGGCTGACTGCTCATCCCAGCAGATGTCTGGAAAGTTCAGGTCACCCACGATGACCACATCCTTTGACCTAACTACTTCTGTGAGATGACTTAAAAATTCCTGGTCTAGCTCTTCCCCTTGGTTGGGTGGTCTGTAGTAAACCCCCACTGTTAAATCTCTTTCCCCTTGACTGCCTTGTATTCCAACCCAGAGCACTTCAGAGTGCCCCTCCTCTGATTCTTTGCTAATTGACGAGGATGCGTATTCCTCCTTAATGTAGAGCGCCACGCCCCCACCTTTCCTCCCTGTACTATCCCTCCTGTACAGCCTATAGCCCTTGATATTCAACGCCCAGTCTTTTAGTTCAAGCACTAAACCTCTTATGGGAATCTATCTGGAAGAACAGGCTCCCTCTGCACACCTTCTCTCTTTCATTTCCCCATCTGAAATGGAATTATATATTTTCTCTAAGTTTTTCTGATGATGTTGTTACATTAAACGTATTGTCTGACTCTGTCAAAATCACACATTATCTGAGATTCTGACGACTGCAATTGTGCTTGTAGTCACTTACTAACCTTGCCAACATTTCTTTAAAAAAGAAAACAATCAAGTATACTGATCAACACAAATATACATTTGTGTGATATATGAAAGGAAAATAATTATGTTGTTGCTATAGAGGTAAATGTTCTCAATTCCTTTTGTGTTAATCAACCTAATTGCACCTGCAAAACTCAGAACCAGTCATTTAATTCTATATATTACTGATGTTAGATTCTAAATAAGGACAAAAAGAAATACTAGAGAGATGGTTTTAATATAGCATTAGCATTCTACACATTGTGACGTGAGAATTAAGGGTGACATTCTGTTCTTTCCTGATTATCTAAGTGACCTTTTTTGGGGTGCCTGCAGGGCACTTTTGGCATTTATACACTGTTCCTTGATGCATAGCACTGCGCAAATGGATGACTATGTGCAACTACACAGTTGCACAGACTGTCAACAAAATGAAAGAGAGAGCTCTTCTACTTTCCCTGCAAACAGCTGAGTGGCTAGGGCACTCCACTGGGAAATTAGATGTCCTGGGTTCTAAACCTCAGCCCCAGCCACCCTTGTGCTCAGAGGTAGAGGGGTATTGCCTCATCAAAGTAATACTGAAGTCAAGGTAAGTCAAGCAAATATGATTTGATACACTGAAAAATGGGCCCAAATTCAATTGTTCTCCTAATTCTTATGAGTTAAAATAGTACAGGGCCTGATTCAGGTATGTTCTCACACAGTACTTTACTTATTGGAAATCTTCAGAGCTGCTCAAGTAGATTGACATGTACTATAATCAGGGGTATCAAAATATGATTGTCTGTCACTGGCCTAGCAAAACTTAAGTTTAGATCTGGTGAACTAGATTAATTCTAGTTTGTGATAAGGACATGCCTAGATTTTTCAGGTCAGATAATTTCACAGATATGACAAAGTGCCCTGCTGGACACACATTAGGCTTCAATATTCTCTCTTTCTGTGCCCTCTTTGAATCTCTGTGCAAAGACATTTTTCCCTGCTATCTGTACCTGGACGTATATGGTACCATGTCCTAGGTTCCTTGATACCAATGCTGACTGCCCAAACTTGGCAGTTTCATGGGTATACTCTTTCCCAGAGTTGCACCTTGTGGGCATTCTACCCTCTGCAGTGGGAATGCATAACCATCCATGGGGCTATTAGACATGCATAGGAGGCTGCATGCCAACCAGATAGGTATATGGCTCTCAAAATTGAAGACAAGCAACAAAGCAAGAGGAGGACAAGAGCCTTCCACAGTGGCAATGCATAGGGGGTGAACAGGGGTGCATGTGCACCCCATGAGAGCACCGGTGAATCCCCTGACCAGCTGCACTCAGCATTTTGGCGATGAGCAGGGAGGCAGGCAGGAGCACCAGTGCACCCCCTGCAAGCGCTGGCCGGGGAGTGGAGCACCATGGTGCTCCCAGAAGTGGCTGCAGCCACTTCTGAGAGCAGCTTCAGTGATCGGCCACGGGGGGAACCCCCAGTCAGCGGGGGGCCCCTCCCCAGTCACTGACTGGTCACTGGGGGGCACCAGTCACCCACGGTCTTCCATACTGCAGCCAAATAGTCAAGTAGTTAGGGCATTAACTCAGGAAACATCCAAGAGAGGGAAATATGTGGGGCTAGGAAGAAGAGAGCAAGCTAGTGTCTGTATAGCTAAACTACTGCACCTTGTGCTTAATAGTCCCTGGATAACATAGAACAAGAGCTCTGGGAAAGTTTCTGTCCTATTAGGGATGGTTTAGAACCCAAAGCCCATCCTTTCACAAATAGCAGCCACTGAGGCACATAACCTCAAGCTTGCTCTGCTCCTGCCCTCACATACCTTACTCTCTTGGCTGCCCATGGAACCAGCTTGAAAAGAAGACCTAGCGAAGCATCTCAACAAGATAATACCTAACCTGTGGTGTGGTGGTTAGCACACTATGCTGGGAAATCAGAACAATGCATGTTTAAACCTGCCTTGCCCACTATCTATGTATAAGGAGCCCCATACCTGGTGATTAGTGTGTAGACTGCTGTGCACACTTAGGAGCCATATGAAGTCAGTTTGCCAACTGTATATAAGTGTATACAAGGGCAGGTAGGTAACGGCCCACCACATAAGGTGAAAATGAATTCTGTTCTGTGAGTGCCTTTTTAGTGTACTTTTCTGGTGGATAAAGCTAAACCACAAAAACAGAGTGCAGAGTAAAGGTGCCCACACAAGAAGTTTCTGTACAGTAATTTATGCAGTTTCAATTCACACCACAGTTTATTTCACAATAGCTTATCTATGTAGGCAAGCCATTATGCTTGATAGTGCTCATGTTTCAAAGACAGTAGGCACATCTACACATGACGCTACATCACTGTAGCAACATGCTAGGGTGATGTAGCATCCGTAGGCAAAAACCATGATGCCTCAGCTATGTCACCATAGCAACGCACTCCCTCTGTATAGCATGTCTCTATGGCGATGTAGCAACTAAAAATAACTGTGTACCATGCACACAGTGCAGTACAGGCTGTTACTATGCTGACATTTAGTACTTCCAAAAGGACGTACAAAATGACAGCACAGTAACAGTGGCACTGTAGGGGCACGTGTAGACACACCCAGTGGGTGCATCTACACACATGCTTTATTGCAGAACTGACTAATTAGCTCTTCAGTAAAGTGTCACCATCTACACACAATCCCATATTAAGGTGCAGTAAATTAATTTACTCCACTGTAGGATAGTACTGTCTGGGACAAGTACTATCCTACAGCAAAGTAGTTACGAAACACAGAGTAGTGATGAAGCACTGAAATGCACATGTAGATGGTGATCCAGGCTGGCTGGGTGTAAGGGTGCTAAAGTGCAGGGGTTGCCTCCCGGCTAGCTCTGCACTGTTGCACCCTTGTGCCCCAGCCAGCCCCTCCACAGTACACTGAGCCAGTGTGGAGCACTCCCAGGCTGGCAGGCTCACCCCTACCGAGTCCCCTGCCAGCCAGGGCTGATTCGCCCTGGCTTAACATGCTGTGGTCCCAGGTCCATGTGTAAACACTGTTCCCAGAAGCAATAAACTCTGACGTAAACTGCGTCAAAGTTTATTGCTAGGTGCTAATTTCACATGTAGATGCATCCATTCTAATAGACATCCACATTTGTCTGTCATACAGACGGGGACCGCACGGTCACCTGGGCTGTGGTATGGGCAGTGAAACAGAGCCTTCTGCACCTCTGGACCAGCTGCCAGTGGGCACTGGCTGCACAGTTGACCTCTGTGCAGCACTGCTGTCATGTCTTCTAGTGCCCCTGCCCTGCCCTGCCATCTGGGCAGCTATTGCCCAGAAGATATGTTCATCGTGCTGGCCCCCTTTGAACTGTCAGAGTGTGTCCTCCTGGCTCCAAATGTCCAGGAGACCAGCTACATCAGCTGTCCTCAAGCTGGGTACCTGGTGGTAGCCCTAGGTGGGCTCCTCTGCCTGGGTCCCGCCACTTGCCTCAGCAGCAGGGATCCTGGTGTTCTCTCCTTAAAAACTGCAAATTCTCTGATTAAAAAACCTGAATTCTCTCATTAAAATATGCAAAAATATGTGTTCCTCCATGATTAAAATGAAACACAACTATATATATATATATATATATACTGGTAGGTGTGTGTATATATATACATATATACACACACACACACACACACACACACACACACACACACACACACATACACACACACACACAGGGAGAGAGAGAGATCCATTGGGCAATCTTTTACTGATATATATTTAAAGCAATTTGGAAGCCTACCAGTGCCTCTCTCATCATAATAAAATACACTCTAAATATCTATATGCTTTGGTGTTTTGTTTTGTATTTTTATCATAGAAAAATCAGAGCTCCCTCTGACCCCTTTGCTAACCAGGATGTGGGAACATCTGCACCTTTAGACACAACTCCTGCCAGCAGGTCCCATCCTGTCTGGCAGCTAGGCATGCAGGGTGTGATATGTGGTGGGATGTGCGGTTTGCAGGAGAGGGGTGGGAAGGGGTGTCAAGAGGTGGAAGTGGGGTTCTTGGCTGCATGTGTGTGGGGGGGATGGGAGGATTCATGGGTGGGTTACGTGGGTATAGGGAAGATGGGTGTGCGGGTGGGTGGGTGTGTGGAGGGTAAGGGGGAGGTGGGGTGTGTGGGTGGGTGTGGGAGGGATGTGAGGGATGTCGGTTGTGTGGCTGGGGTAGGCCGGCTCCATTTGCCATGTGCAAACCCCAGGTCAGGTGGTGTTACACCACTGCTGGGCTTTCCCTATAAGCAGACCATGGCCCCAACAGCCCAACTGGCTGCTGTTCTGAGCACCAGGGCCTGTGCACTGTAGGGGGAGGGGAGGCAGGCATGTGGTGCCTCCCCTGAAACCCCTCCCACAAACCCCACAACCTGCCCCACAAATCTCATACACCCACCCAGACATACTCCACACCCCTACCACTCCCCACACTCACAACCCCACCCCCAGAAACCACACAGTCCCCCCACCCCCACATCCCTACTTACCTGGGACAGCACCTGGGCCTGATCCACCAATGCAGCCTTGCTCCACTCCTATTCATGCAGGGGGCAGCCATAGAGATGCCCTGGTGGGTGCTAAACTGTCTTTATGGAGAACCCAGCCTCTAGTTGGTTCAGGCTGTTCTTTTTCAGTGGGGTTTTCTTCTAACCTGGGATTTCCTGGTATCTAATTTAGATCAAATTTAGAGAACTTTTTTTGTTCTTGGCACGCCTCTTGCAGCATCTCAAACTGCTTCGAGATGCCGCAATAGGCATGTGCTCACTTGTCTGGACGTAACCACAGCCTCCCATGCAGTAGTCCCATAAGCTGAAGGTCTGTTTTTTAGATACATGGAATCATTGAATCTCTCCTCCTGTCTCAACCCTACAAAATATGCACAATATTTGGAATAACATGTGGAAACCAGCTGGAAGCAGCTGGCTCACATTTTAAAGCACTGCTATTAATGTTTGTTAAGTACCCATCAGCATCTAAGCATTTATTTCTTTCATAAATCCCTATCTTCAGTGGTTTGTAATGGATGCTTATATAAATGTTCTATGTAACATCTTGGCATAGAGGGCTACTTCCCAAAACCATATTTTTGTAACTCAGGCTTGTCTACCCAGGGAAATTGACCAGTATAACTGTAGCAGAATAGGATATTCCTGTATAACTACCAAAATAAATCTTTGCATAGACTCTCATTTTCAAAATAAAATTAACTTTCTTTCAAAACACTTATTCCACTGTGAAATAACTTATTCTGATACAGTTAAGCTGGTCTGTTTTCCCATGTAAAATAAGTCCAGAGTTTCAGTGGGAAAATTATCATTTCAAATGCTTTTTGGATACTGTATTTGTATTGTCTTAACAGCATTGATCAAACAAGCCATTCCTTGAAATATGGTTCATGTGGATTGGATGTTTCCATATTAATTAGGGCTACTGAGCCAAGATACTACATCTTAACAATCAGCAACTGCACATGTGTAGTAAATGTTATTAATATATTTGCTGAAAGAATTTTGTTAGCACTACTGTCACACTGCCCTAAGTGTATAATTGCATGATAAATCAGAACCATCTCCAATCTAGTGCTTAAATAGTGTGACTTAAAATATACACACAGACATGCACACACACATACACATGAATAGAGATTTAAGCCAGAAGACTGGAAAGTCTCCAAACTTTTCTAGGCTGCCAGAGATGATGCATGTTAAAAAAAGCAACTGCCCAACTGGAATGCAGTATATAAAAGTGTTGCATTTTAAACTTTCTCTCATTTTTAACAAAAAGGGAAATTAAAATCTAACAAAATAACAAGCATCCATGTTTTCTGTCCTCATATCCCAGCTCATCTTATTTTCAGCCCAATGTCAGGAGGTTGAGCATAGCCCTGGCTCTGCCCATCTCCTGCCGCCGGGCTGCACTCCAAGTGGATCTACAGCCCCATGGAGCTCAGCCTGGCGGTAGGAGGCAGGCAGAGCCAGGGCTGTGCTCCACCTTCTGCCACTGGGCTTCAAAACAAATCAAAATGATTAAATGAAACACTGTCATTCAAAACAGCTAAATGGATGTCAAAACGAAACAATGGTGTTTTATACAGCCCTAGTGGGTAGCTGATGTACAGTAAAGACCAGGGTGGGACTTTTTCTTGCAGTATATCTATACCCATAACCTTCCCTATTTCTGCTTATGAAATATCTAGGTTTCCTTAAGTGTATTCATCTAAGATTTTCCATAGTGTGTTGCTCTTCAGGTTGACCACAGTCTGGAATTAGGACTGATTATGAGACAGTAGAAATATATGCTTCTTGGGTGGTGATAGACCAAATTATGCATAGAATATTGCTTCTGATCCCTGATTGGTTGACAATGTAGCTCCTATTTGCATTTTAAACCTTGGAAGAGTGATAATATATAAACAGGATGAGGGAATTTTGGAACATTTTAAAGCCATTCCTTTTAAGCCAACAGAATGTTTTCCCCCAAGCTTCACACCTAGAAAAATTAGCTTGCTATCAATGTATTGGCTGGAAACTGAACTTAGTTTTAATTTTCTTTTATTATACTCATATAAAGTCATTTCATGTGTATGCAAGACCCTGGCAGAATTGAGAAGAGTATAATTAGAACCTTGTCTGGCTCATTTAATTGCTTTTTCAGTCCATTGTTGCATATAAAAGTTCCCTGCTCTATAGCATTTATTGGCCTGCAAACTTATCTAATCACCAGTGAGACAAAGTAATTACATATACATCATCCTAATTTTGAGGAGTACAGCAAATAGCACCTTTGTCTAGATTGGTGGAGTGGCCAACATGTGGCATGCATGTGATAAATGGCATAGTCAAACTCCGTATTTGACACGAAGCACATGTCAAAGAGGGCAAGCAATAAACAGTAGCAGATATGGCAGGAGCAGAAAGCAAAGCAGCAGATTGGGCAGGAGACTAGATTAGCACTCAGGGAGAGTATGGTGTTAATTTGTGGCATGCCTACCAAAAAGATCAGCCTTTCCTATTTCTGACAAAATTCACCCTTGTTGCACTCATACCACAAAACCTATCCACTATTTTTTTAAATCAAAATGGGACCTTTGAGTTGGTCTTCTGTAGAGGGATGACTTTCTTCTTCGACTAATATTTTACATCCATTAAACAGGCCTATTCACTTTTACACTTAGACTGTTAAAAATTTGTGGAATGTGAAGCAGTGTTAAAAGTTTGAATGTGCTGTGAGCAGTTGCATATTAAGGGTCAATACCATTTCTTGCCTGCAGAGCTCTGACTTACCAATAGATGACTGGTAAGCAGGGGTGTGGCTAGGAGCCAGAACACCTGGAATTTATCCCTGTTTGGCAAGTTTGGGAGGTGGGGGGGGTGGAGGGCAGTTGCAGTGCATCCTGGGATGCTGGAGGACTGAAAATTGCTCATTTTATTGTAGAGCAGACTGATGTTACCTTAGTGTGAGCTACGTAGTACAACCCAAAGTTAACTCTCACCTGAAATGGCATTGCTCAGATGGCACTTGGCAAGAGGTAATGAGCTCATGCTTTAAGTGCCCTTATCATGGTCTACGTGTAGTGTGTAACTTCATTAAGTATGTGCAATGGGAGCACAAACATTGAATTCAAGCAAACAGTCATAGAAAATACTTTACAGTATTTGTCTAATTTAACTATTCAGTAACTGGCATGTCAAACAGTTGTCTTACAGAACACACTGTTTGGTATTTGAAGCAGGCGTATGCATTTCTGTCTAAAATGTTGGTGTTTTATTAACATATTAGGCTTTTCCTGATGTTAACTAAATATTTAAAAATAATTATTCAGGATAAATGTTTTGATAAAGCTCAAATATTTGTCATTGCTTTCGAACCTTGCATGCTGTGCCCATGTATCTGTTTCAACTGTATAATGCCAACTGCAGAAGATTGCAGTGTTCCAGCCTTAATATTACAGATGGCTGTCTCATTTTTAAATTAAAAATAATGTTTTACTTATCTAAATGTTCTCTTTTAATGACAGCATTAGGTAAGTAATACCCTTTTTTATCTTCACTGTGAAATAGGAATCATATTTACAACTTAAATAAGATCCTTGCCTGTTATAATTTAAATATGGATCTACCATCTTCAGTTTAGTTCACTGTATGGACTATATAGAGAACCTGCTTTCTGCCACTGCTTTCCTCGCCTTTCATGTCTATGAAAAAGTCAACCTCAGTTCATTCAAGTCTAACAACCCTACTGGAACCACAGCAGTTATTTATATAGATAATCAATGTTGTTTATACAGATTGCTTATATACTTTAATATTCAATATAAAAATCATTTACTATGTTTTTAGCTGTTTCTTAATGCAACTGGCAATTGGAAATAAATTGGAGCACTGGCCTCATGTAACAAATTGTTGTTGCAGACTAGTAAAACTGAGTAAATGTTTAAAATCTGTTTAATCTTCACTGTTTAGTAATGCTTACTCTTTACATGTTATTCAGTTTAATATTCAGTTTCACTTCCTGTTTTGCATGAGTTTACTTTCTGGCTCTTGTGTTCTAACATAATGATTTCATGTTTATATTTCCAACATACATGTTTAAAATCTCCCTGAAACCATTTCCACTTACTTTTCAAAAAATGCAAAAATAATTCCTATTCATATCAGTTTTGGTTTTTTTTAAAGTTTTAGGAGAAAAATTCCAAAGGCTAATTTGGAGTACTAAATAATTAATAATGTTGTTTAAATGTTGCTTAATTTAGCTCTCTGTACAGCTTGTATATAAAAGTAATATTGATAACTGACTTGCGATAGGACAACTCTGGGCCACCTAAGATAAGAACTGAAATCTTACTTGTAAGTGGGTTGGTGTGCCTGCTGCTCTGCTAGCTAGCTTTACTCCCTTGGGAGTTCTTCAGCTAGTCCTCTATACACAAACAGGGTGCATCCAGATGCATGTGGCCATGCAATATGTGGTACTGCAAACATGTTTGCAACACCACATACTGCACAGTCAGGTATTCTCCATGCTTCAAGGGCACGTTGCCTGTGATCCTGTTGGGTTTTTTTCCATGGATATCCAGGGGGCAAAAAAACCTGTGGAAAAAAACCTGGAGCCATGAACACATGACCAAAAAGCAGAGATGTGCCACCCAGAGCCAGGCTGTGACTGTCAGCCAGGTGTCACCCAGCAGGATCGCCGCATCTGCAGCCCCAGGAGGCCCACAGGACCCCAGGTAAGGGGGTCCTTAGGAGCCTAAGGAACCAGCCTCCCCTACTGCCCCCGAGGTAACTCGCTGCATAGAAAAGCATGCATGGTACAGGCTTTTCCCAGGGACAAGTAGCTGTGACGCAAAGTGCACCACAGCTACTTGTCCTTGGGGAACCAAACATCTGCACTCATCTGGACACAGTCACAGTCTTGGCACTAAACAAATGAGCAAGCAAAACTCTCAGCCCTTCTCTAAGTAGGAGGAGAGGCCCTTTAGTTCTGCCCCAGGATCATTGCGTAGCCCTACCTGGTAGCCAGGATATCTGAGTTTCAGTCTGCCAGCTGCTCCTTTCCCCAGCTTGCCACTCTCTTCTCTTCTGGGGTTTAAACTACTAGTTGAATACTCCTCATTATATAACCACCTGCAGTTGGGGTTCTACAACAGGGCTATCTGCTCCCTCTTAAGGCACCACTACCCTTACCTGAGAGATTATTAATCGAATGCATGTCCAAGCAGCTAATCCTGCTTCTGTTTATTACTACACATAAAAATATTTTACAGACACTGATGGTTGTCTTTCTTATCTACCTTACCTAAAAAAAATAAAGTCTTCATGATCTTTCCTGAAAATACATATCTTGTGTGGAAAATAATGGATGCTATAACATGCAGCTAATATAATTAGAGAAATGGGCTTCTCGCCACAAAAATCTAAGAATATACTCCAAGCTCTACCACAGTGAATTGAAAATAACTGAAAAAAGGAAAGTTTAAAGGAACCAGACTGTCCAGATATCCCCACATCTACCAGTTCTGAACCAGTGTAACAAGGATGGATAGGTAGTGAGAATTATAACAGTATGACAACTAAGATAAATTTCTGCAAGGCCAAGATCATGGTATATTAAGCACCTTGGGCCAAGAGGTGATATTAGATGCATCTTAGAAGTTAAGAAACTTTCCCAAATTAAGGACTGTCCTGATTGGGGACCCTCAAGAAACAGGAAGCAAAAAAAACCAACCAAAAAAACCCAAACACCCTAACAACACTTTTGTTTTTCTGCAAATCTGATGGTGCTGAGGGAACTGGCCAATGTGATTGCAGAGCTGCTGGTCATCATCTTTGAAAACTCATGGCAATCAGGAGAGGTCTGGGACAATTGGAAAAGGGGAAGTATAGTGCCCATATTTAAGAAAGGAAAAAAGGAGGATCCAGGGAACTACAGACCAGTCGGCCTCACCTCAGTTGCTAGAGAAATCATAGAGAAGATCCTCAAAGAATCCATTTCTAAGCACTCGGGGGAGAAAAAGGTAATTAGGAACAGTCAGCACAGATTCACCAAAGACAAGGCATGCCTTACCAACCTGACTGCCTTCTATGATGCGGTGACTGGCTCTGTGGCTTCAGGGAGACCAGTGGATATGGTGTACCTCGATTTTAGCAAGGCTTTTGATATGGTCTCCCACAGCATTCTCACAAGCAAGCTAAGGAAGTATGGGCTGCATGAATGGGTTGTAAGGTGAAAACTGGCTGGATCATTGGGCTCACAGGATAGTAGTCAATGGCTCAGTGTCTAGTTGGCAGCCAGTATAGTGCCCTAGAGGTCAGTCCTAGGCTGGTTTTGTTCAATATCTTCATCAGTGACTGCACCCTCAGCTAGTTTGCAGATGACACCAAGCTATGAGGAGCAGTAAATAGAATGGAGGGTAGAGTTAGGATTCAGAGACCTAGACAAATTGGAGGATTGGGCCAAAAGAGGTTCAATAAGGACAAGTGCAAAGTCCTGCACTTAGGATAAAACAATCCCATGCACCAATACAGGCTGAGGGCTGACTGGCTGGGCAGCAGCTCTGCAGAAAAGGACCTTGGGGTTACAGTGGACAATAAGCTGAATATGAGCCAACAGTGTGCCCTTGTTGCCAGGAAAGTTAATGGCATACTGGGCTGCATTGGTAGAAGCGTTGCCAGCAGATCAAGGAAAGTGATTATTCCCCTCTATTCGGCACTGACGTGGCCACATCTGGACTACTATCTCCAATTTTGGGCAACCCACTGCAGAAAGGATGTGGACAAATTGGAAAGTCTGCTAGAGCAGTGCTTCTCAAACTATCTGATGTGACAGACCAGCAATTTTTTTTCCAGTGGGCCAGGGACCAGTGCCCGGTTCAGCCGGTGGCAACAACTGCGTGTAACAGTGCTACACAAATGCGTGACCGGCTGTTTCTTTCTCTTTCCTCACCTCGTATGACATGACGTCATCTGGAGTGTTGGAAGGTACGAACTGCAGTACTATGGCATATCAGTGTTATGCTTCTGAAAATATATTTCTTTCTTTCCTGGCAACTCACTGCGGACCGGTGAATATATTTCTTTCTTTCCTGGCAACTCGCTGTTGACCAGCAACCGGTGGCTCACAGACCGGCACTGGTCCACGGACCACCACTTTGAGAAGCACTGTACTAGAGGGCAACAAAAATGGCTAGGGCCCTGGGGCACATAACCTATGAGGAGAGGCTGAGGGAACTGGGGATATTTAGTCTAGAGAAGAGAAGACTGAGAGAGGATTTAATAGCAGCTTTCCACTATTTAAAAAGAGGATGGAGCTAAATTTTTCTCAATGGTGACAGATGACAGAACAAGAAGCAATGGTTTCAAGTTGCAGCAAAGGGAATTTAGGTTAGATATTAAGAAAAAAATACTCTCTCTCTACTCTCTCACAAGGAGGGTAGTAAAGCACTGGAACAGGTTACCCAGAGAAGTGGTGGAATCTCCATCCTTGGCAGTTTTTAAGACCTGGGTAGACAAAGTCTTGGCTGGGATGATCTAGTTCGGGATGATCTTGCTTTAAGCAGGGGGTTGGACTAAATGACCTCCTGAGTGACCTTCCAGCCCTCATTTTCTATGATTCTATGATGCACACTGGGTGGTAATACTTTCTTTGGAAGAATTCTATAGCAGTTATAATGCTTTTAATAGCAATAACAATTCTGTATATTTCTGGTATCTCTCTTAAAAAATATACCTGATTCTGCTCACGGTTATGTAATTGAATTTTTACCTATGTACCTTAAAAAACAGAAACTCGTTCAACCGGCTCAGTTCTCCTGTTACTCCTGCAAATTTCCTCACATGTCACTTTACTAACTTTATCAGTACTTGAACTCAACTTTTTTCTAGTTTTGGAAATGGCACGGTAAACTTGGCATTGTAATTTAAGGTTTCTGTTAATTTTGAGTCTCTTGTCACTAATAATGCACAGGGGCTAACCTCCCAAGCCTTGAGCTGAATCAGTGAGAGATGTGTGTTCTCAGCACATCTGAAAGGCAATTCTAAGGTGTCTGAAACCTAGTACCTCAAAAAAAGTAACCAAATGTAATTGGCACTTGAGGGGGGGGGTTGTTTTATTGGTTACTTTTATCCTAATACTTTAATCCTAAAACTGAGTTCATAATAGAACATAATACAATTGGGCCAAATTTTGCAAATGCATACTTAGACAAATAACAGTTACTCCAATAAGGACTTCCATTGTCTTTTACTGAACTGCTTATGCAATTAATAATTAATCACATGAGCAGGGAGGTGTAGTCTCAGTGCCACCATGGGAGTAGTAATGTTCATTAGAATAATGATCAATACTAATGAAGAGGAGGTAATACAGGGTAAAATCTCGTTTGCTATTATAGAGGTAAAATCACATATGGTTTTACTTGGTATACTTTATAGTGAAAGGCAGGGTAGATTTACACCTTAGAGACTAACAGACTGCATCATCACTAGACCAAACAACATGAATTACAACGTCTGAGGTTTATTCACTTGCAACTCCACCAATGTCTTATACTGTACACCATGTCATATTCCATTACCTAAGTTAGTTTTTGTGACACCTTTGTTTCTATGGGTTTGCAGCTTGTTTGTTTCTTTCCCCTAGCACTGTTCCCCTTTCCCTCTGGCTCTCTCTCTCTCCCTTGTCTTTTGTTTCTAATTTCTCTCTCTTATACCCTGCTTTCTGCTTTTTTTACACTTGGCATCTGATGAAGTTAGCTTCAGCTCACGAAAGCTTGTGTGTATATTTATATAGGCAGACAAGTTTCTTCGGGTAAATGTGATATCTTTTATTAGACCAACTAAATAGCTGGAATAATTGTTCTTTGCAAGCTTTCAGGCACAAACCCCCTTCTTCAGGTATATACACACAAGCTTTCTTCATACATTTTATCTATTTTACCTATTTTGGTTAGTCCATTAAGTGCAAATCTACCCTGCTTTCTACTTGACTAATAGGGCTAACTGTGTCTCTCTACTTTACAGTAATACAGTGGTATAAATTCTGAAGATTCGTTATAGTTGTTGGCTTGGAAAGAAAACATTATTGTTTAAAATACCAGTTTTTTGAGCTAGGGTGTAATACCAGCTATGTTCATTTACAAAATTGGAAGAGTGACTTTATTTACTGTAAACAACATGCTTTATCCACCTTTGCAGTATCTACTTAGGTAATTTACAAAACCCACAAAAATGACATGCTAATATTAATCTTGATTTCATAAAACCTACATATTAGGGTCACTAGAAATATTTATCTTAAATAAATTTAGATATATAAACAAAAAAAAGACAATCTTTTTTCCTCGCTTAAATAGGTCTGTGTGTATTTCCTTTTCTATTACTTAGTGCGTTTAGTACAATGAAACTAATGTAAAGGATACAACATGCATAGCAAAACACTGAGAACCATACAAGGAATTTCAAGAGCAATATGTACTAGTGTAAAGAATACTAGAACATATGAGTATGTTCTGTTTTGTATTTAACTTTCATTATTTTCCTGCTTTGAACTGAAGTTTAATAGAGTTTTTACAATGCAAAAAGATATCCATATATACATTTGCTTGTTTGCTAACTATATTCTTATGGACTCTTTTTCTCTTAATCTTCTTCAGCGTAAATGTTAAAAAGCTAAAAATAGATGTAAATGGCCGATTTACAATATGAGTAGAGGGGCCATGAGATCAAAGGACACATTTCATGAGATTAAAGATCATTTTAGAAATGTTGTTTTGCATGGGCTGATAATGATCTGAAATATCGTGTGTAATTACTGTGCAAATAAGATACCATCAGAAATTTCTCCTAATATGTTTACATAGTAGATAAAGGTTACCTTTGTGTTAATCTCCAATGTTATTGTATACATAAATTAGAATTGGGTACAATGAAGTTGTCACGGTTTGTGAAAAGCAAAAATCTTCAGAACACAGAACCAAGCAGGTAGGGTTTAAATGTAAAACTGCACCAGCATTCTTTTTAGAAAATTATTATAAAGCTAATTCTGATAGCAAGATTAAGGGAATGGGTAGAGGAAAGGTAAATAAGAAACATGGCTAGACTTCAGCTACAGAATCAGTGTTCATGAGGGGGCTAAAGTCTGACCAGTTATGGAGGGTGTGATAGCAATGAAGAAAAAGAGTTTTTATCTTTCTTTCTGGAAGATGCTGGATCTGACCATTAACAAGTACAGTAAATGTTTTGAATGGATTGGATGCAGCTCTTCATTGATCAGCTTCCCTCAAAGGCAAGTGTTGCATTAAGCAGTAAAGGTTTTCTATGACTGAAGAAAGGTTGTAATTGTTTCCCACATTTATTTTGAATAGCTACTGCTTCTGCAAGCTGGCCAGCCACCCAAATTAAGTGTTTACAGACATGAGACAGTTATGCAGGTGTTGAGCAATCATAGATAAAGATCAGGTTACCTTTTCAGGGAAAAATCTCAGTAGCCTAGCAATTTATCCACATAACACAAGACTAATTTTAACTAAGTTAAACATTTCCAGAGAAGACAAATAAGAAAGAAAAATAAAACAAGTTTAGAAGATTAAAATTATGATGCCAAACACAACTACATGGAAACCTGGGCTTCAGTGAACGGTTCTGCTTTTGATTTTTTTTTCTAGTCCAAATTTCGAAGTAAGTGCAAGTACCTTGCAAATTTATTTCCCCAATGGGCTTCTACAGTTTACATCTGGTGATCAACTGACATGCAAGCTGCAACACCCACAATTTTGGCAATAAACTCCCACATTGACAACTTCCTTGAAGAATCTACCTATTTTTCTCCTAAAACTATTAGTTGAGCTTGTGGAACAGACATGTCCTCCTTGACTGCATCCAGACATGCAGGGGTGTGCCCTTACAGCAGCACAAATAGTAGCAGCACAAATTTATGCCACTATTTTGTACTCTGTGGCATGCCACTGAGCATGCTCTGTTATAGGACCCATTGTCCCACTTTGGGCAAACTGTCTTTGCCCAGGTCCTCCTGGCTCTCAGCATGCTGGGGCAGCAAAGGCACAAATGGAGCAGTAGAGCTCTCACTAGAGGACCAAGCCTCCTTTTGTTCCAGTGCATGCTATTTTCACGTGCTCTGTGCTGCTTTTTTTCGCCAGCATTTTTTTTTGCTACTGGGAAATCCTAGTAGCAATTTTTGCTTCTGCGCTGCAAATTTTGCAGCATGGGGCACATTTTAATGTTCCACACATATGGTTTGTGGGACCACAAAAAAGTTTGTGGTCCCACAAACCACATGTGCCTGCATGTCTAGTGGTATCTTCTGTGGCATCCTAGTTCTTTAGGTTTCTCTGAGTTATTCACCTTGAAGAGAATGGAACAAATGAGTTACCTTAATTCCATAATTTATCATGTGATAACTAAAGAGAACACAGGGCTGAACTCTTCCAAGAAACATCATGTCAGAAGATGTTCTGCTATACCTTGAGTCTACACTTGTAAGCATATATACAAAAATAGCACAAACAGAAGTGTGGGTGGGTACTTCCTAGAGATCTTTACATATTACAGAATGCTTCATATTCACTCTTCATAGTGGAATGGAATAAGGCACATAAGCTACCATGTAACATTGTCAATATATTTAGCACTATCTACATTCACAGGCTTACAGAGAGGCACTAGCACTGGCCTTGAGAGCTAGCAACCTTATTGTAACAATCCCAGATCCCAGGTGCAGTCAGGTGAACCTCTACAAGACATTCCTGAAGTGACCTCACACCTTCAGGGGTACCTTCAGCTCCAAAACCCTCTCTGCCACCTGCTGCTTGACCACTGAGACTGGACCAAGATGCTCCAGAGATGGGGTGACCATAAGTCCCAGTTTGGCCGGGACACTGTAGGATTCCATAGCCCAGCCCTAGCTGAAAAGTCCTGGTGTACCAGACTGGTGTCCAGACAGGCACCACTGCTTCTTGGCAGGTACACCACCCTGCCCATAAGTGGCACATCCTTGCTCCTGCAAAGGAGCAGCAGTGCCTCCCTGGCCACCTGCCTGGCACACCATGCCATTTCACCTCCCTGCAGGGCTCCAGCCCAGGACTCCTGCTCAACTGGCTGGGATGGGGCAATGGAGTCCTGGAGTGCACCAGCCAAACTGGGACGTATGGTCACCCTATGGTCACCCTATCCAAAGGTCACCAGTCTAACTTGTGGTGCTTCAGCTATACCTGTTTCATCCAGGCCTTGACAGCTCTTAGCAGATGGGATTCTGCAGGCTAGAAGAATCACACCTTTTCCTGGTCATGTGCTCAGAAAAGACTTATTCCCCCCACCCTTTCCTGGGAAGGGGCCTGCCTGTATGGTCAAATATTCTGAGATCAAAGTTAATACAGTAAATTAAAAGTTAATAAATGAGTTTAAATGGTAAAAAAAAAAGATTTATACAAAAAGAAGAAGAAACAGAAAACACCAATAACAACATGTTGAGATATAGGCAGAGATATAGGAATAAGCAGACAAAAGAAAATATCAGAACAATAACCTGTTCTTACCCTGCATCTTAAATCTAAGAATACAGCTCCAACCAGCTCAGTAAGTTACAGAGAAGCTTCTGCATCTGATTTCTCTGCCAGGACATCCTGCAATTTCTCCTGTCAGCCTGCTTTATTCAGACCACTGAATGAGGGCCTACATTCTCCCCTATTCCCAGGGAAGCTAGAGATAAAACTCTGCTCTCAAGGCAAGGCTTAAGTATAATTTTTATCTGACCAATTACATACCTCACCTATTGGATTCTCAGTGAATCCATACAATGCATATAACTTCCTGTTCCCCTTCCTTTTCCCCTCCCCCTGACAAATGCATGCATTTTCCAGAGCAGAAATCTTTCCTGATCAAATTAAGACCAGGAAAATATTTGCATCATTTCAGACATGAAGATTGCTAATCCAGTGTCCTAAAGATATTGCCTCTGACTTAATTTCCCCCACAACAAGAAATGTTCTTCTTGTTCTCAGGTGCACCTAATATTAGGGTTTCTTCTTTTATAATGTAATTTTGTTATTGTCCAGAAAGGCCTATTTGGAAAAGTTCAGATATGGTGGGGTGGGGAGAGGGGGAGGTTAGATCAGGTTTAAAATGACCACCTGGTCTAAAGTAAGTCAGGATGAGAGGGGGCTAGTAGGGGCATTTGGGGGATTAGAGGCCAAGCAGGCCTGGTGGGGACTGGGGGGTCTGCGGAGGTAGGGGGGGGACAGACAGTATCTGTGGAATCAATTACTGGGATCTGGGATGCAAGTGGCATATGCAGGGAAATGGGGTCAGCAGGATCAGGTGGGCTCACAGGGTCTACAGGGTAGAGTTTGGGG
Organism: Gavialis gangeticus; assembly: GCF_001723915.1. NCBI lineage: Eukaryota > Metazoa > Chordata > Crocodylia > Gavialidae > Gavialis > Gavialis gangeticus. The sequence goes on from NW_017729034.1 coordinate 90,849,108, forward strand.
AGCAGGGTCTATTTTAGCCCTCCAATGTCCTCCCCAGCAAGCATACATCACCCTCCCCGCCCCCTCCCCCCCTGACTTACTTGCTTAGCCCCCAGCAGCAGTGAATGTTAATAAAATTGATGACACCCAGAGCAGTATGATGGATAGGGAGTTGTTGGGGGGGGGCAGCTTTGTTGGTGGTGGGGGTGAGGGGCCAGGGAGATAAAAATACCCTGGTGCTAGAAGGAGGCATGTGAAAACCATAGTCCAGGTGCTGGGACTAGTGTCTGGGATTTCCCCAGCGGCTGTGCAGCAACTGTGGCTGCACAGGTAACTCTACAGAAGTTCCATGCCCTGGTCTAATCTAGATTGAGTAAGGCTGATACTACAGGTAGCTACAGACATTTAGGGGTCCCACTCTAGCTCATGCCACATTACAAAGCACCATGAGTTAGAGCCCACCCCAGCCCAACAGACAGTCACCTGTTGGGTCAGGAGGGCTGGAACCTGCCTGTACCAACCCTGGCCAGCAGAAGGGGGTGTTCTAGCATCCTCCAAGGAGGCTGCTGAACCACCCCTCTCCCCAACCCCCTCCACCCAGCTCCATGGCTGTCAGCAGGGGAGGGAGGGGAAGGGGTAAGAGAAGGGAGCAGTACAGATCTGGCAGGCCCAGCCCAGCTCCCCACAATACCCCAGCTGGGATAGTTGAGGGGGAGCCACAAGGCCAGGGGACTCTCTTCCACACCTGCAGCTCCAACCAGACAAAGCAGCCAACAGCTTCATGATGCTCCCTTCTCTTCCCCTCCCCATCCCCTTTTTCCTCCTCCTCCATCTCCCTCCCTTGCTATCAGCCCTACAAAGCACAAAAATTAATTGTGGAAGGAACACAAGTTCCCTAAGGTGCTCTGCTTTAGAGCTCCTTCATCTAATACCATTGACAAAGTATTTGACTAAAGTTATTTTTTCACGCAACTGGCCATTTTAAAAGCACTCTGCAGATGTCCACATGTGTTATGTCACAACTGTAGGCACTTTCAGGGGCCCAGTCTCATGAAAAATGTAACTTGTGTAAGCACCAGGACATCAATCCAGGTCTATGTTAGAACAGGTTCTGCAATTTTTAGATCAGTCTGTGTGCACTGAACTTTTGTACAGTTTTAAATTGATTTTGGATCACAGAGACTAGGTTTGCGTGTAAGGTCCTCACCTAGGTGAATTAAGTTATATCAGGTGGCCATTTTGAACCCGATTTAACTTCCTGCAAACCCCTTGACTGTCTGCATTTAGCCGTTGTGAGCTACCATGCTCCTGTTAAATACTAATTCCATTATCATATTGTGCAATCCTGAACCTAGTATAACATATAAGAAATAGGGCGGTCAATTAATTGCTGTTAATGTGCATGATTAAGATGTTAATTGGTTCTTGAAGTATTTGTTTTAACATATTAATTGGACATGTGCTTTTGGAGCCCATGCCCAGGCTCCATTCTGCCACCATCACCACCACCTCCAAGCCATCCATCGGGGTACCAGTGGCAGTGCAAAGGACTGCAAGGCAGCCCAGGCCTAGGCTCCAAGCTGCTGTAGCAAGAAGGCAGCAGGGTGGGAGGCACACACGCAGACACAGAAGCATCAGATAAGTCTATGGAGAGAAAGGGGTGGGGGGGCAGATCGAGTCAGTATGGTGAGGGAGGAAGTGGGGCAAGGAGGCAGGGGTAGGGCCTGGGCTGAATGGGGTCCCAAGCCAGAGGCAGATCATGGGATGGAGCCCTGGGCAGCTTGTCCAGGGGCATGGGGAGAGTGCATCTACCCACTGCTGTGCATACCCCCAAGGGAGGCATAGGGGGCATGTGTTCCCAGGATTTGTGTGTGGGGAGGAGGTAGGCTGCCAGCTGTGGGCTGGGGCTCTGCACCCTGCTGCCTTTGCCCTGGGAGCTGTGTGTTGGCTGCATCATGCATCTTCTGCCTGCTGAGTGGCAGGAGGTACAACATGGCATTGTGCAGCTCCCAGGGCAAAGGCCACTCCATCCCTTACCATAGGGACTTGATCTGCACCTCCTACCCATTCCTCCCTACAGGAACGCAGCCTTGCTGCATGTAGAGCAGCACCCAGCCCACAATGGGTGGCTCACCTCCACCCCACATACAAATCCTAGGTGTACATGCCCCCCATGCCTCCCTCAGGTGGGGAGCCATGCTCCCCCAAGCCCCTGGATGAGCCGCCCACAGATCCATGACCCACCCCAGCCCTGGGGTCCCATTTGCCCCAGCTCATGTCCTACCCCTGTCCCACTCCCTCCCTCACCATAGGGGCCTCAATCTGCACCATCCCCACCCCTTCCCCTCCACATACTTACTTCCTAGGTACTGCTGTACATGCAGCAAGGCTGTGTTCCTGTAGGGTACCATATTTCCAGTTTCAAAAGATGACACCTGTTAGGGCATAATATGATCATGGGGGGGCAGCGATATGCCCGTGCCCTACTCCTGCCCCTCACTCCCAAGCCACAGCCCCCCAGCCCTGCTGCTGTGCCTCACTCTTGACCCATAGTACCCTGCATCCTGCCAGTGCATGTGGGGGTCCCCCCTCCCCAGGCTCCAGACCCCCCTGCAGAAACCTAGGCTCCAAACCCCACACACACACTCACAGCCCCCCACACCTTCACAAATTCCCCCCCACACCAACCCCCAACTATGCAAAGTACCTGCATAATTTTACATAATTTTGAGTTTTTCTGTGCATAATTTTGAGTTTTTAGCTGTGCGATTAAAATCATGATTAATTGCAACTAATTTTTTTTAATTGCACAACAAATCGCAATCAAATTTTTAAAATCATTTTACAGCCCTAATAAGAAATACATTTATATCAGATACCACAATGCATACAAAAATAAGGATGACCGGATGACTGGGCTAAATACAGCTTGATGATACCCATCCATAGAGACTTTACATGCCTCTGATTCTATGCCATATCAGTAAAGTAACTTCAAGAAAGCATGCATGACACTCACAGAGCATAGCATGACATCCACAGAGCCCCCACAGGGCATAGCAGGGTTCATGACACTAAGAACCATATATTCTCTGTAATATCCCCAGGTTGATCTGGATAGTATTTGCTCTCTCAGTTTGACACTTTTCCCTCTGGGACATCCATTTGTCCAAGTTTAACTTATGTAATAGTTGGTCCTTAGGCAATGGCCAACCAGATTTTGAAATATCTAAAAGCCTTCCAACTTTTGTTGCTCACTTTGGATTGCTGGAAATTCTAATAAAAAACTTAGCTGGGCCCACAGCAGTATTACAGTCTAATCTACCAATGACAGAAAAACAGACTCGTGCCTTTAAAGAACAAATTCTTTATTAGAACAAATAACATCTAGTCTGTTTTTTAAAATCAAGAACTGTTTTACTGAAATTTATTTTAACTGTATTTCATTACTGAACATCATAAAAAGGTAATAAAAAGATACAACATGTTATTTTCCCCTGAAGTGAATGTGCAAATGCAACTTATTGTATTTATAAGCTTTTAAGGCAATAATTTTATAATCAAACAGCTGTTGCAACAATGAATTTTATCTCCAGTATCTCAGCTGGTGATGTCTTTTAAAAAATTGATAAAATCTTTTCATGATGCTGAATAATTAATCTATAAATAGCTACCCCACATACATGTAGCATAAAAACTGAAGGACAAAGTTGGCAAAGAACAAATGGGTATAAACTGGCCATGAATAAATTCAGACAGGAAATTCAAAAATTTGTAAGCCACAAAGCAGTAAGGTTCTGGAACAAATTTCTAATAAAAAATAGTAGGAGAAAAGACATGCCTTTAAAATTAAGCTTAACCTGTTTATGAAAGAAATTATATAGCATGGTTTCTTTCAAAAGAAATGCAATACGCTCAGTGACCCAGGAGTTTTCAGCTCTGTGTTCCTACATACCAAAAAACAAAAAAAGCAAAAGAAACTAAGGATGGAAACAGATGTTGCTTTTTGTTGCCTTTGTGTAATCATAACATTTTTATGGTGATATAAAAAGCAAGCAAACAGATGTCCATGACCCTTGTTGTGCCACAGATGCCCAAGAGTTGTGGCCATGATAAAGATAAATTTGTGCCAGTATTTAGTGGCAGATATCTATTTGCTTTGTGACAGGACAGCTCAGGCAGCCTGGAGCTGCCCACACTCTTCAGCTGCCCTGGGCAGGTGCTCCAATCTTGCGCACCCTGGGAATTCCCATGGAAGATCAGGCCCCTCAAGCCCCAAGAGCACTTGTCTGGGTTTCTTCTCTTACAGAGGTGTTCCCAGGGGAATCTCGGGGTGTATCTCCATAAGTGGGGGAAGACAGCATTCACCACTTACAAGAGACGTGCCCCTGGGATCTCCAGGGCAATCTCCATAAACAGAAAAAGTCAGAGTTTTCCCACTTCTTGAGACGCATCCCTGGGACTTCCCAGGGTAGCCTCAACTTTTCTCGCTTACAGAGACATACCCTGGAAATTTCCTAGGGCACATTTCTGTAAAAAGCGAAATCTGGGCAGGCTTGAGAGGCCCAGATATGCACAGAAATTCCTGGGGTGTAATGGACTGGGCCTCTCAAACCCCAGGAGAACATCACCTGTTGTTCCATAGCATCAAGAGCAGGACCACTAGAAGTGTTTCACCCAATGAAGCAGATCAGCTGTGCCAGGCCACATCCTAGTACAGCTGATCCACTTCATTTGGCAACGTCTATTTCTAGCCTAAGACTACCAGTACATCTACATGGCAATGCCCATGAGAGGTATCTGAGCTACTTTAGATACCTAAATCAGTATAGTCTCATTGATGTAGTGCTATGCCAGGGCTAATTAACCCGGCAGAGAATCAGTATATTTATTCAAACAGCACTTCCACACTAAGCTCTACTCTCTTCATCTAGATCCTGAATCTCTATAGGTCCATGTAGACATTCCATAAGTACAAGATACAAAATAGGACGTACGTGCTACAACACAGCATTCCAATCTATTCAAGTCCCACAACCCAGAACTCACAGCCTTTCTTTCAAAATGAAATGTTGATCATTCTTTTACTTTTAAAACAGCAACAGCCAAAAAGATAACAAATATGCTTTCCTCATACACAAGATTATAGGTCAGAACACTCTTCCAAGAAGTAGAAGACTCAAGTTCAACCCATATTCTCACCTTCCAAGAAAATATGTTAACCACCATGTTAAGTGAGGGGTAACTCCACACTTTCTGTTAAAGTCATATCTACAGGCACAAAAGAGTTCAAGAAGTGCTTGAGACAGGACTCTTTAGCCTAGTGGCTATGGCGTTAACATCAGAGGAAAGAGTCCTACATTCCAGTCCCTGCTCAAAGGTCTGTTTATACTTTTTATACCTAACTAAAATCACCAGGCTAGGAAGTCAAGCTTCCACTTGACCAAAGCTGTTACATCCTAGATGATGGTTTTAATCACTAGGCTATTGCATAAAAGGGTGGGGAAATTCTTTTTCATATCAAGTTACAAAAGCAAAATGGTGATTGCCACTATGTATTTTTGGCAGTGAGATCCCACACATGTATCAGGTATACTCTAAGACTGTCTACTGGACTGATCCCTCAGGGGAAGTAAGCTAGTTTCTAGATTAGAGGCGGTCAATTATTTCGGGTGGAGGGTCGTTTACCAAGTTGTGGCAAGCTGTTGAAGGCTGAAAGGGTAGCCCTGCTCCTTGACAGGTACCCTGCCCCCTGGTCACCATCTTGTGACTGGAGATCCCACCCTCTAACCCCTGACCTTTGCCAGAAGAAATCCCTCCCATTGCCCCTGAAAGTACTCATTTCAGCAAGGGGTTTTGCCACCTCAGAACCGGAAAAATAACAAATTATATTTCAAAAAGCAAACATCTAAAACATTCGTTAATTTGATTTTTAAAAAGATTTTTGCCCTGGTTTACATGCGTTTGTGTAGTGTACATAGAGGTGATTGTATATAAGAGCTTAAAATGAAGTATTTTTATATTATGGGGAGGTGGGTATAGGTTTGTGGGAGTCTGTAAATGTGTAGGTATCTGGGGTGTGGGGGAGGGTAAGGAGTGAGGGAGCATGTGGATGTGTGTATGAATATGTGGGCTGTGCGTGGGTATGGGGTTTGTGTGGGGTTGTGTGGGGGGGAGGGTGGCTGGGGTGTGTGAGGTATGTGAGTGTGGGGGGTCTGCATGTATGGCAGTGCAAAAGGGGGTGTGGGTGCATGTGTATGGTGGGGTGTGCATGTGGGACTCACCCTACGAAAACACACACACACCAAGCACCCCTTCCCCCCCGACACCAGCACAGCCCCATGCTTCCTGGTCCAGCGGTGCAGCCAGGAGCTACATGGTGCTGGAGCAGTGCAGGGGCAGGAAAGCAGTGAAATGGCTGGGGGTGGACCGAGGCTGCTGCCAGCTCCCCTTGGGTCGTATTGCCCCTGGCTCCTATAATCTTTGACAGGCAGCCAGGAGCAGATAAATATTACTTTTCTAAATTTTTTAGGGGCCCCACGGGCCAGATTGAATGGCCTGGTGGGCCAAATCCAGCCTGCAGGCTGTATTTTGCCCGCCCCTGTTCTAGATCCCATATAAATTTAAGTATCATGTCTAATAGCTGCCTGGATAGTAAGGGGTAAGGATATAAAAAGGCTTACAATATGGATTGATGGCATTAGTGGTTCTGACTGTTTTGGGTTTTTTTTCCATGTTACAATAGTACTAGCATAATGTTAGCCTAAACACTCCAAGAGCCAAATATAATCTGAAAGACCACCTCAGAAAGTAGCGTCTGCCAAATAGACAGTATACAGCTCTCGGAGCTTTCCTTGCACACTGGAATGTTTTTGTTCAACTCCTAGGGGTCACTGCAGCATCCTCTTTTTTCTCCCCACAGTTTTAAAGAGCGAACCCAATCTTTGGCAGTCCTAGCCTACAAATGAGGATGTCTTCCTTTAGTGTCTGAAAAGGTCTGTGGAACATGCTGTGAGGGATGACTCTGCTCTCCAAGAACTGTGGCCTTCATCCAAAACCCACTGAAGCTGCAGTGATTCTTTGCTGTGGTATGGTGCATAACTCTGCCCTTTCACTCAATTACCTTTCAGTCTGTCTACAGTGGTTAGATGTACTGCAACTGAGACTGAACATTTCCTACACTCCTACTACTTATCACTGACATTTTCTCTCATTTGGCCTATCTTTTTAACCTTAACCATTTATCTTCTGTAAAATAATACTTTACTTGTGTAGCTGTTATGTTTAAAATGGGCTCCGTCTCCTTCAAGGGTTGTTACTCATATTTCTGTTTGTTCTACTGATTGAGTCAAGTTGACTAAGTAGTTTTTTCTAATTTTTCTTTCTGCACTTAGAGTTACTTAGTCTTTTAACAAAAGTTGGAGAAATTATGAAAAATATTTTCCTTTCTGGGTCATTGGCTTCTGGAAAGCACATTTCTTTCAAAGGAAATCAACATTTTATATATGGGGAGATTCACACTAGGGATTTTCTGACCTTTAGCTTGCCTTGCATACTTCCCCAGAGATGACAAACCTTGTTCCTGGGAGAAGCTTACTCCCACTCATACATCCTTCAACTACAGCACCCATGTTTCAAAAACTAAAGGCCATAACAGATGTGCTAGGAAACTGACATGTACTCTAGTGTTTAAAACACCTTTTACAGACTCCAAAAAGTTGCACTTCCTTGTAGGATTCCTAGCACTTTTTACAAAGCTAGGCATTGCCTTTCTTCATGATAACATCTCCCTCCTCCCTGTCTTGCATATATCCAAATAGCTAGACACAGTCAATTTCATGTGCATAAATCTATAGTTATAATAATACATTTGGGCCCAGTTTATCATTCACATTGAGAAGGACCTTACTATTTGAGGAGTAAGATACTACTTGTTACAAAAAAGAATAAAAGAAACTGGTTTACTGAGAAGATGTGTAGTCTTGCAATTAAAGCCCTGGCCCAAAAAACAAGAGTGTGAAGTTTTAGTCCTACTTCTGCTACAGCCCATCTGTGTGTCCTTAGGAAAGTCATTTATCTTCCTCAGTGCTATATCTGCAGGGATCCTGGTTTTCTCTTTTTAAAAATCCTAAATTCTCCAATTTAAAAAAAATGAAATTCTGTGATTAAAACTCCCCAAATCTGTATTTTTCCATGATTATAATGAAAGGCCACTTTATATATAGGTATCAATTCCATACAATGTTTTATTGATTCATTTACAATTTTAACACAATTTGGAAGCCTACCAGTGCCTCAATCATTATAACAAAATATTCTAAATACCTGTATATTTTTCGTGTTTAATTTTGGTTTCTTTACATGCAAAATCAGAGCTCCCCCTACCCCCGTTGCTTACCAGGATGAGAATCCACCCCACAAGGGGTCTCCATGACTCAGTGGGTGGGACTCGGTGTGGGAGGCCAGGGTGGGGTGGGGAGGCTTGGTGCTGCCACTGCTGGAAGCCCCACACCAGCCACACCACCATGACAAGGTACCCCCTGCTTTCCCAGCAGCAGTGGGGGTTGGGCAGACACGGAGCACCTCACCATGGCAATGTGGCTGGTGTGGAGCTCCTGGCAGTGGCAGTGGTGGCAGCACCACCACTGAGTTGTGTCCCACTCCCCCCTCCCCTGCTGATGCCAGGTGGGCAGGGGGTACCTCACCATGGCAGCAAGGCCAGCACAGGGTTCACCATGGTGGTGGCTTCACTAAGACTCCCTGTCCTGCTTTGCCCTCCCATGCTGGGTCCCTGCACCAGGCATCCTAAATCTGTCCCTGCCCTGTGCAGAAATCTGGGGGAACATGTGCCCCACAAGCCCACCAATGAGTTGCCTCTGGCATCTGAACCATCCCCAGGAATGTGCCCAGCGGTGTGGAGCCAGCCCCCTTACCATCCCCCTGGACATGGCTATATCCTGCTCCATCCTATTTCTGCCCCAACATTAGGCGTCAGGCACCATCCCAGCTGGGCATCATACCAGCCCGAGCTACCAACCCCTCTCCTCCCCCCCTGCCATCACCTATGCCCCCTAGATGTGCCTGCAGGTGGCTGTGGGAGCTGCTCTCCCCTGAGTCCGCTCCCCCCAGCCCCTTGCAGACTGGCAGAGTTCCAGCCTGCAAGGGGAAACCTGCCATTTCCTGGGTTTTTCTCCTTTAGAGGAGAAACTCTAGGGTATTCTCCCTCAAAGGAGAAAATCTCTCTTTTTCCATGGTGAACCAGAAACACGATTCCCTGTTCATCTGCATAATAAGAATAATTTTGCTGTTAATAACAGGCATTACAATAAGCATTACTAATTGTGAGTCCCTCTGTTGAGTGATGAGGGCCACTGGATAAGTAAAAATGTAAGACGAGCCCCTAAACACAAATGCCTTGTTTAAAATAAAAGATTTTCTCCATTGTTTACCTTGTTTTCTGAAGACTTTTGCTAACACATTATTTAAAAAATATTTGAGGGTCTCTCCTCCACTTGTTAGGTAATAATGTACCTCACACATCACAATGTGACAATAATGTCGTTTCCCATTTTCAAAAGGATTCTACTCTCTGTGTGTGCCTGAGTCTGTGTTTTAACATTGTGAACTGCCTGTTTTAAAAAAGACAGCAGGCATATTTAAAAGCTGTCACTACCACTCCTGCCATTTTGAATGCAGATTCCAGGAAGTTCCTGGCATCTAAGTTGAATGATCTGATTATAACAGTTGAAATCAATTTGGGTGTATTATTTACTCACAGATTGGCAGGTCTGGTGCTCAACTAATCAAAACCAATTTCATTTGGAAATAGGACCATTTACAGGTCATTAGTCCATGGTAATATTGACATTTTCATAGCTTGTATAAAAATTTACCAAAAGGTTAAGCAGCTAAGTTATTTATTAACCTTACAAAAGTATTCATTATTCATAAAAACTGAAGTAGACACTGTACATTCCGAAATATATATTTTTTAAAACCAAAACCAAACACTTCATGCATTGGGAAGTCATTGCCATGCCAATATTCAGAAATCCTAGATTACACCATACTGAATGCAGTTCAGTATTATCAGAGCAATACCGGCACTGCAGATGCAATGCATAGTAATCTTATTACACATTGACAGCTTACACCCTAATGGCTCTAATGGAGCTGTTATGATGTATTGTGTCATTTTCTAATAGGAATACTATGCAAAAAACAGCTGTATCTTGACAAGCTCCACAAATAACAAATTCTAAAATAACTATCACACTACATGCTGTCAATGCATAGTAAGTAATTCTGCAGGAAAGTAAGAAAGCCCTGCAAAAATGCCTTATTATTATTATTATTTTTGCTTTTATCTAGACACTTTTCTGTGACAATCTTGTATATTTTGATTAATTTAATCTTATAAATACCCTGATGAGGTAGGAAAGTGGTATTTCTCACATCTCATACTATAACATACAGATGTCAAATGACTTCCCCAGGTCGCACAGAAACACAGTGATTATGTATATACAACATGGTGTAATACAGAAATACCTAAGTTAGCTTGGGTCCCAGAAGCAGTCTAGTTGTATTAACAGTAGGCTGTATTATCCCCTACAGAGCTCTATGCTACCATGGATAGAGTGCTTCCTGTATTCCACTAGCTCATTTAGAGCTAACTCTGGTATCTCAACATTGCAAGTACACATGCAGTTTTGACAGAACTAGAAAAACAACCCAGTTATCCTGCTTTCTGCCTACCCCTTAGGCAAAGGGTTAGTGTTCTGCCATTGTTGAGAAATATTAACAAAACTGAATTACACCTAGTTATTGCATCCTCAAAGACCATTTAATAATTCAAAAGCAGTGACACTTTAGCACAAGTCACAAAGGATAAAAACAGTACTTTTGTTCTTAACTTTTCTTTACCTTACCCATTTAAATTAGTTCTGTGGATAGTATTTGTATGGAGGCTTTTGAATTTAGCTTTGAGCGAGATTTTTTTCCTCTCGCAGGCTGGTTCAGAGGTGTCACAGGACTAGGCCTTAATGTAATTTAGTGCATTCAGTAAGATTGTAAGATTTTATAGGGAACTGCAACCCTATAAAATACTAAAACTAAAGTGACAGATTTAGCGCAAGGTAAAATGAGATTGTTGCTTTGATACTATGCTGTCCTTGTTCCACAGGAAACTTCCATTCTGAGCCTGCAAGCTCTAAGAATAAACTGAGTATAAATGGCTCCAAAAACTGGGATAGGATGTATGGTTCACAAAGCCTCAGCCACATTTGGAAGAAACAAGGAACTTGGGCCCAAATCATCTTTGAATTTTTCACACCTGTCACTTTCATAGCCATGTAAGTGCAGTTTTTTATAATTTATCTGCCTTTTAGATTTTATTTCCACATGTGGAACAATAGGATCACCCAGGTAGATGCATAGCTGCCAGAAGTAAAATCGGGGAGGGAGAAGGGTGAATCCCCTACCACCGTTTAACCTGACAGCTGAGTGCTTACTGTACTTGTCTCAAGGGCAGAACTCTTGGATTGTAGGCCCTCATGGCCACGAATCTGCATCTCCTTCGTCCCAGGAAAGTGTTCCAGTGATCAAAGCAGATTTGGCATTGCTTGAAGTGCCTTCCTCTTGAAGCTGCCTCTCTTCTATTTCTATATTTTATGTAATGAATATGAAATGCCAGATCTGAAAGCCCATTGTGAGCACGATCCAGAGCTTTATGGCTGTCTCCTTTTTAGGCAGTATTTTTCTTACTGAGCCACCCTACATCTAACATGCTTGCCTCCCGGCCCCAGTCAGTTAGCCTCAAATGAATGCAGGGAATGCTTTGAGCGCTGACTTTCCCATAGTTTAATAGGTAGAGCACTTTATTGGCAAGTTGGCAATAAAGGCTTAACCCCCTTCTGGTTGAGGGAGGTCTAGAAGCTGGGTTTCCCATTCCCTGAGCAAGTGAACTAGCCAATAATCTTTTAGGACAACAGGTTGGGATGGCCTTTTATCGTCCAGTGTCAAATACTTGCTAGCCATTGTTTTTCTTTAACTGAAGTTTCAGGGATTTCCATACCTGGGCATATTCTGCCATGGAGCCCATATGTCCCTGATGGAGCCTTCTGAACATGTACAGGAGGGTTTTAGATGGTAAGCACACCTAAATGTGGTACTAAGAAATACAAGAAAAATAGGAAATTAGCTTCCTGTTATATCATAACCCTAGCTGTTGCCAGCATTTCTGCTACCCTGCAGCATGAGAGATGTAGTTTGGTCAGGGACACTGACTAACAAAATTTGATGGGGACATGAGCTGACTGACCTGCATGTTATACAAGACCCTGCAGCAGCATTACCAAATTGATATCTGCTGCCATTATACTTGCACATACTTAATGCTTTCAAAAACATAAGTAGAGAGTGTGATTTCATGATTTAGTGTGCTTTCCAGCTTTACATATCAATGTAATGGGTATAGTTATGCTCTTTATAGTGCTGTCTCCCAGCAAGCAACTGGTGCACAAGGTCTAACTAGAACTAGATTCCCTCCTTGCTAAAATGCTCTCTCTTTGGAAATGCTACAGGAAGTGAAGAATATCTTTAACTTGTCCATTAGAAAGGCAAAACCCTAACACAGATCAACTACGAGAAGCAAGTTACCCCAACTTTCCTACCCAGTACTTGGGCCAGGCAATTGCAATTTGCCCTATAGCTATAAATAGTTGTGATAGAAAGGGCTCTGAAAACTGGATACATAAAAGCAAAGGGACAATGTTTTAAAGGTTCATGACACATTTTTGGAGTAAAGAATCAACAGTTTGCTTTTCAAAAATGTGATCAAATGCATAATCTCAATATTATTACAAGTGGTACACCTGTACACTTTCAGGCATAATATAAGAGCACAATATCCAGTTCAATGCCTTCACTAAAAAAGTATAAACACAGCAATCTCCAGATCACATACACAAGGGCTGCTAAATGGTCAACAACATAGCAGAAAAAAATGCCACAGCCTAAGGGGCTGAGAGACTTAACGTCAGATAATAACATCTCATGTAAACTGTATGTGAATACCTTCCCTAGAGAACTCTAAAAGAGGATAAAAAGAAGATGAACAAATAATAGATGTATTAAGGACTGTTTCAATCTGGGTTCCAGATTTAATTTAGTGTGTTTATTAAAGATGAGAAAAATCATTCAAAAGGAATAATTTATTCGGCAAACTTCACCTTTTTTCTGCACAAACCAACTGGAATTCTCAAATTTGTTTAGTATTTGAAATTATTCACCAAATAATTTCTGCAAATAACTCTGCATCTACAGATTGCTTGTGGGAATTGTGCTGTGAGTATTTGATATTCAAAATTCAGGCTGTTTTGAACAGCTACAGAGAGATCACATAATAGGTTCCCTGCTTGGGTAAATGCCAGTTTTAAAATCAGGTTTCCAATGTGATTTTAGAAATTCATTCATTTATAGCTAAAGTAAATCGTTACCACCAACTGATTATTCAAGACTGTTAGCTGGCGGGGCTAATTTATCTGCATATTAGTATTAATTTTCTGGGTGGTTACTGTAAGTCTAATTATTTTCAGGGTGCTCATAGATTTTGTGTAAGTATTCTTTTTAATAGAAAATACAATAATTTTACCCAAAAAAGTATTGATTCACTACTCAAGAATATTAAATCACTTATTTAGTTATGATCCAATTCAAAAAAGCACCTGGATTTCTTTTCAGGATAGGACATAAGGACTTGCTTCATTTTAATTTTATGTTTAAATCCCATTTATATGTGGGATACAAGTATTGCCCTAGATGGGGATGCTTCATGAATGTGGGCCTTAAAATTGGCTAGATGATAGGTATAGAAAGCAGAAATCTTATTGATTTATGCATATAATTAATTAAAGGCCAGGCATTTGGCTATTTGTAAAGCTCCTCTGTATAACCCCTTTCACAAGTGATCCAGTTAAGTTTAGCCTTAGCCAATAAATAATAATAGCAAAGGCATTCATCATTCAGTGAAAGAAAGCAGAACCTCAGCACAACTGCTCTGTTCATCCATACATGCCTGCACACCATGAAGTCAGTTTCCCGAAAGCACACCTCATTCAATGAAAGCCACTTACTTTGATCGCCAACCCGGAGGCCAAAGAACTGGGTACAAACAGTGAATTCTTGACTGGACTGAACGGTACAGACTGAACTGGACTGTATTGCACCAGCTTATTGCATATGGCATCTTTCAGTCCACTGGCTTTAATGTCAAACCTTCCAGCAAAAAAACACTACCACAGTTGAAAATCATTGCTAAATATGATGTCAGTCTTCTTCTGCCAGGATATGTAAAAGATGCTTAAACTTTACAGTTTGAGTTTCTTTACAGTTTGAAATCTTTACAGTTTGAGTTTCTAGACAATGCCAAAAATATCTAAATTACAAAATTGTCCTAACCTTGCAATGTCCTAGGAATTTGAAAATGTTTCTCTGTACCCATGACAGAACTTAATCTAGACATTTGTGTCATTTTCTTCAATCCTCAATGTCTTCATTGCAGCTGAGGGGAAATTTTCCTTCCCCAATTCCATATAAAGATGCATATTTATTGTCAACCATGAGCAGGTCCACTTAGTTATGAGACACTGAATCAAGTCATATTATGATATATAATTTTCTAGCAACTTCTACATTGGTTTGGCCTGTTCAGTTATGGTTTGCAGAATATTAACATTCTGAGAACAGCTCAGCACCTCTTCCTACAGAAAGCTGGTAAAAAGTGTTTCAGCATGACTTTTTTTAATGGAAACTGTTTTTTTTAAATTAAAACAAATTTCTTCATGCAATGTATCTGTTTTCCACAGAAAAGCGAAAGACTTCAGCCAAAAAACAATGCACTTCAATTTGGTAATGCTGCTGCCTTGCCTTGTATAACATGCAGATCGGTCAGCTCATGTCCCCATCAAATTCTGTTAGCCAGGCTCCCTGACCAAACTACATCTCTCATGATGCAGGGTACCACAAATGCTGACAACAGCTAGGGATATGATATAACAGGAAGCTAATTTCCTCTTTTTCTTGTATTCCTTTAGGTGTAAGAAGAACTTCAAATGTAATGATGTCTACAGCTAAACACACCACACCTCACCTCATCAGCTGCAATGGGACTTATTTGAGTGATTACCCACTGCCCCAAGCTGGGGCTCAGCAGCACAATATATGCACACTAGGGATTTCCCAAGATGCACCTCTGCAAGCAGTGCAACCTGGGCAGGTGCTTCTGAGGCTTTAGGGGCCCAATCCTGCAGGGAAATTCCCAAGGCATGCAGGATTGGGCCCCTGAAGACCCAGGGAGCCCCTGCCCAGGGCAGCTAGAGAACACAGGCAGCTCTCGGCTGCTGGTGCTCTCCCTCAATAAAGCAAACAGCCGTCTGCCACAAAGAAGCGGGGCACATTTTTCCACCTATTGTTCCAGCCACAATTTGGGACATTGGTGCCACAACAAGGGGTATGGACACCTGTATTCTTAAAAAATGTTTATGGCAGTACAAAGGCAACATCTGTTTGCCACCTATCTTTGCAAGGCTTGTTATTTTTTTTTATTGTTTTACAAGATTGGAGGATATCTCACAATTATATTTAGCATTCACAGTATTACTTAGTATCCCAAAGATGAGGAGGACAAATTTTGAATCATCTTTCACTAGCTTGATAATACTGGCAAGTTCTTCCTGATTTTACCCTCTTCTTTATAACTGGCTTCAATGCTTCCTTTTGGCTTTGGTTGTATTTTTACTACTTTTCCTTTAAGGTGTTTTCAAGAAGAGGAAAGACAAAAATCTATGGAACAGGGGTCAAGAAAGGCTTTGACGTTCTGGATGTTATATACCCATGTATGAAGTACTACCATCTCAAAATTATCTAAAATCTCATTTTCTATTAATAGAATTAGACTTCCTGTCAAGCATGCATGTTAACCTCATTCATTGGGTTCATCTACATGTGCTCCAATGGCACCACAGTTACTGCACCACTGTGGCAGCTGAAAAGTAAGTCTGTGTGATAGAAGTGCTTGCTGAAGGCTCC
>NW_017729034.1:90870175-90875666 GCF_001723915.1 Gavialis gangeticus
GGCACTGATCTCCCAGTGACTTTTGAAAGCAATACGGGAGATTGATATTGTGAACAGGGTGAGCAGTACAATTGTTACATTACATCATGCTGGAAAAAAAAATCTCCTGGTATTGCATTGTGGCAGCTGAAAAGTAAGTCTGTGTGATAAAAGTGCTTGCTGAAGGCTCTATGAAGATTAGACCAAATGTTTTTCTGTATTTGTTTAGATATTAAGCTATAAGTTGTTGCTAAAAGCCTAATTATAGTTTAAGATGTAGTGAGGCCTTGTATAAAGTAAGGCCTAGTAAATTTAGCAAAGCCTAGTAGTAAGGCCCTGTGGCACAGTTAAAATTACCTTATCAAAGGAATGCAAGGCCTTACATTGCTATTGGTCAGTCTATGGACAGTTGAAGAAAAACGAATCTAAGTGGTCATATGTTATCAGCATCCTTCAGAAGCTATAAATTAGCTGAAATATCTGGAAACCATTCAGAAGGAAGATGCAGCTCTGTGAAAAGGATTAGTTAGGTGTTGCCTGGATCAGTGGGCCCGTGGACCTCGAGGAGCCCAAGAACTGCATTCCTGGAACCCCTCATTCAGCGTTGCTCGGGGACACCTGACCTCGCTGAACTTTGTGGAAACAGAAGCTTGCTGTGCAACAGGCATCAGAGAGACTGCCGATAAGTTGCCGATGCAAATTGCTTTTGTCTGTCATCGTTTGTCTTGTTATTACGTGTAGCTGTGTTTTTTTTTAAGTCAATGAATCTTTCTTACCTTTCTACCCCCGACCACATTCTCAATCTAAACCCTCCGCAGGTGGCTGGGACACCCATGTCCGCGGTGCATGGTTATTTTTAGCTGCTACATTGCCACATTAATACACTATAGCAAGGGAGAACATTGCTACGGCAACATAGCTGCAGCATCATGGTTTGTGCCCACTGATGCTACATCACCATAGCACATTGCTACGGCAACATTGCATCTCCTGTAGACATGCCCATTGTGTGACATTTTTTACCTGATTTTTGAGATACAGGTATTGTCATCAAGTCCCATTTATTGCCACCAGTTTTAAACATTTTTCAGTTTTCTGATACTTGTATGATGCTTTCCCTTCATCCCCCAATAATCCTTTTTGAGACCAGATTAAAGTTATCTTCGCCTATTATTTTTGTCAATTCATTGTGCTGTATGACTTTCTCTTCCTGATCACAACCTTTATTCATATATATTTATAATGTTTCTCTGCTGGCCTAACAAGATTAATTTGTCCCTGACTCTGAAATAATCATTTTGTACTTGATATACCTATTTTGGTGCCAAAAAACTAAACACCTTTTTCAGAGATCGTTTGCCTTCTGAGGCCTGTGGTGTCACAACCAGCCACTTATACCTATGACATAAGATTTCATGCATGTGTTTGTGAAATCTGTTATACAGGAAGTCTCACCACTTAACTTCTCTTTGTTTATGGGTTCTTGTCATCAGTACATTCAGGCCTGCTGCCTTGGAAGCCAGAGAATTTCAGTGTCACTATAACTTTCTTCCTTATATGTCTGCAACACCAGGGGAATGCTTGTGGGTATCAGTTGCACCTGTTGGTTTACTGGTGCCATGGGACGCCTCAACATAGTCAAGCGATCATGCTTGTTGTTATCAGTTCCACCTACTGAATTCTTTGCATAGTCAAAAGTCTTGTCCAACCTTCTCATGTCAGGAGCTGTTCATTTACTTGACCCAAAGAACTTTGCGCAGTTTGGGTCTCTAAGTATTGAACTAGCGAGAATCTGCAAGATGTTTTCAGTCTGGTACAGCATTACTATGGTCAATATCTATGGTGGCTATCTATGAAGCCATGAAGATTTTTAGTTTATTTAAAAATGTTTGGGCCTTCAATGTGAAGTACCCCTAATAATATATGCATTCTGAATAAGAGCAAAACATATGGAATAATGTCATAGAGAGGTAATTAACCTTTAGTTTGCCTATTTGTGTGAGAGCTAATTATTATATCTGATGGATTCTAACTGAAAGAATTACACGTTAGGTAGGGTGACTATAACCCTAAAAGATTAATATAATTTTACATTACTTAAGCCCTGGTAGGGTATATTGGGATTTTTCCATGTTTGTTTGTCATCAGCACTTTACACGGTCTGCATAACTTAATGAGTTTTTAATTATGTTCGGCTTTTCAGTTACATAAAAGGTTTACTTAAAAAGGGGGGGAAACCCAATGTGAACATGAACCATGTAGCTACACCAACAGAACAATTTGAAGTAAAATGGTCCACTTTTTAAGGGCAAAATCTGTATCTCTGCATTATTTAGTAAAGGAAGTTTTCATAAAGGGATTTTTCTGTGAGTGTGCTTGTGGATGGTCATTTTTTGCAAAATATGAAAATGTACATTAAAGACAAACTATTTTACTGGTTTATGCATTATAAAAGATCCCACCCCTATCAAATATTAACCTTGTTGCTATTAAGGTAAAATTAACAATTAATAGTAAAAAATAAACAGATATGCACCAAAACCAAGGCAATTACTCAGAATGACTCAACCACCAGAACCATACCATTACATGAAAACAGCTTAAGAAACATAGGCAGAAATCTCTGTTTCCCAGAAGTATTTTGATATAGCTTCATCCAGAGCTACCAGAACCAGAAGGTGCCTATAAATAGACACATATCCTTAAACAATGTTAAGGAAACATTTATTATTCCAGGTACTCTCATTACCATCTGCTGCTCTTTTTCATTTAGGTGGCCCTGACAAAGAATCTAATCTGCATACAGACTTGTTTGGGAAACAGTTGCAGGCCTGCTATTTGCAGCTACCATGCATAATTGTTCCATAATAGCATCATAGCTTTGCAAAAGTTTATCCTTGAGCTAGCTAGAAACCATTCCTTAATGTACCTACACCAGTAGCACTCTGGAAGAAAGCTTGACCATCTCTATCCAACTAAAAATACAGGTTTACCAGTGAGTGCTATAACACTGGCCCAAGTTCCTATAACAACATATTAAATTCCACCTGTGCATGTAACAGGTGAAGGAAATACTGAGGTAACATGATGTATAATTTACTTCCTGTTCTTCTTAATTCCAACTCTGCTGAAGCACAGGCCACAGTTCTGTATTTTCAGAAAAGTAAAATGAAAGTCAAAAGGGTAAGCTTCCTTTCAAGTCTCTGAGCTCTAAGTTTGTCTGTCCAAGTGTCTGTATTCTTTAGTCTTTAATCAC
Source organism: Gavialis gangeticus (assembly GCF_001723915.1). Classification (NCBI taxonomy): domain Eukaryota; kingdom Metazoa; phylum Chordata; order Crocodylia; family Gavialidae; genus Gavialis; species Gavialis gangeticus. The sequence continues at coordinate 90,873,411 of NW_017729034.1, forward strand.
TTGGGGGTTTGGCCCCAACAATCAAACTGCATCAATGGCACATGTTTAGGAGTACCAATAACCCCAGCAAGGGGTTGATAAGAAAAGAGGTAGGGGGTTACAGTCCTCCTTCTCCCTGTGCCCGAGGTTGCTGCTCACCCCAGCCTGGAAGATTAGCTCTGACAGACTGTATTCAATCCTCATGTCATATACCTACTTCCTACTTTAGTTTGTCCAGTATTTCCATTCCAGAGGATCAATAGTTGACTGGTCTCCACTGTTTATAGTGACAGAGGAAGTCTCTAGTCTGTATTGAAAGTAGTCCAGGTATTGGGATCAGAGTACTAAATAGCCATCCCCTTGAACTTTAACAATGCTCTAGCTCTGCAGGCCAATTTTTTCCCTCAAAGGTAAAGACACATAAAATCACACTTTAGTGAGTTCTGTCCTTTTTCATTCTCAGACAAAACCCTCTGGAATGTTTAGGTCCATAAAATACACTGCAGTTGACCACACATTGCTCCACGGAAAGGTTCTGGTTTTATAAGGTGGAAATAACACGCCCTGTGTCCAAAGCAGTAACATTATAGGAGTACCCTCTTCACACCAAACACATCATCATTCCTAAGCAAAACAACAAAGAATCAGGTATCAGTACTTGGTCTTGCAAACCAGAAAAGCTGAGAGATTTAGTAGATGGACGGAAGTAGAATTCAGAGGACTTGTGAACATAGAAGAAACTGAGACAGGGAGAGAAACAGAAGGATAGATTTTTGTAGCAGAGAAGTCCAGTTTAACTGTGGACTAAGGGAAAAGGAAAGTGGCTACACAGAAGACAGAAAGAGAGAGAGAGAGACTCAGATTTTAAAAAAAGATGCGAGAGAGGAAGTGAGAAGACTCTGTACTGCTTTAGAGGGGTCTGCCATCACATCAGAGCATGTTTAAAAGCGTGGTTAAGCACCAGAGCCAGGGGGAGCACACAGGACTATTTTATGTTCATATTGTTGTGTCTGTATATTTCTTGCGCTAGTTAAAATTATATATATTTTTTTTTAATTATTTTTTTGGGAACCTTTACAAAGACTGTGCATCTATGTGTTTTAAGAAGCAAGTATCCCTGAAGAAGTTCATTGAAAACCCAAAGGGAAGAATTTTATTTAACTGCTAAGTCACATGCAAAGTTTTTAGGTATCTAAGGGCACGTCTACACCTCGCCCTATGGCAATGAAGTGAAACATCACAGTACAGCATGCTATGGTGATGTAGCAATCACATGAGTCTACATGTGATCAGCAGCTATTGTGCCATAGCAGTGCACTCCCCCAGTATAGCAAGCCTCTACAGTGATGTAGTGGTGAAATCTAACTGCACTGTGCACACAGCACAGTGACCATCCATACTGCACCATGCTTTAGTACTTCCAAAAGGAAGTACTAAAGCATGGCGCTGTAACAACATTGCTGTACAGTGACGTATTTTAATCTATGAAACATTGCTGTATGGCGACGTGTAAACGCACCCTAAGTCACCCAACAATCTACATCACCTTACATAAAAGCCAGAGTCACACACACATGGCTAAGTGCCTTACACAGCTAAGGTTTGTTTCTACTGTGTGTTCTCAGAAACAATTCAGGACCACCCCAGAGGCATATAAATAGATTAGTATTCAACTGCAATTTACTATTACACAGAGGCACAGAAATTCTGTATAAATTTGTAAGGAGAGTATTTATGTATCTGTCCCACCTTTTCCCCAGAAGCCTAGGGGTACACACGTGCAACAGGGGGGACCTAGAAGATGCAGGCTTTACCCCTGAGGAAATCTGAGCCCTAACCTCCTTCCTAGTGGAATCACAACTTAATCACCATCTACAGGTCAGGCAAAACTGAGAGCACCTTCCTGTCAAGACTGGGACACTGGATAGCCAGGAGAGAAATAATTCTGAACACAGCAGGAGAATAAGAAAAAGGGAGTCTGATTTTGCTCTTCAACAAGGTAAATGCTGCCCTGTCAAGAGGGAAAGGACATGTGATAGAAGCCGGACTCGAGGGGATCGCCTTCAGACCTCAGGTTGGGGAGGACCGGGTTAGAGAGCTTCTGGAGGGGCTGGACGCGTTCAAGTCAGCGGGTCCGGATGCTCTCCACCCCAGGGTGTTGAGGGAGCTAGCTGGGGTTATTGCAGGGCCCCTGGCACGGCTCTATGAGCGATCGTGGTGCTTGGGCCAGGTGCCAGATGATTGGAAGGTAGCAAATGTGGTCCCCATCTTCAAGAA
>NW_017729034.1:90875901-90913301 GCF_001723915.1 Gavialis gangeticus
AACTACTTCACAGTTAGGGCGGCTAGGAGCTGGAACCAACTTCCAAGGGAAGTGGTGCTGGCCCCTACCCTGGGGGTCTTTAAGAAGAGGCTGGATGCCTACCTGGCTGGACTCATTTGAGTCCCGTTTCTCTTTTTGGGGTTTTTTGTTGTTCTCCCGCCCTGGCAGGGGGTTGGGCTAGAAGATCTACTAGGTCCCTTCCGACCCTTAATCTATGAATCTATGAATCTATGACATGTGCTCTTGCTACCAATATTGTTTGTGCATTTTGTATTGCACAGTCATTGGGAAAATTGCATAAACAGCAGCGGGTGCAGAAAGCAGGATTCCTCACATGGTGCTTCCTCTTCTTGAAACTCCCTTTTGTGGCACTAGAATGGCCAAACTGCACTTTTTGGGAAGCCTTTGAGTGGCAGTCCTCAGTACTTCTTCATGCAGGAAAAGTGTATTAGAAGGCATGACCCAGAATCCTTATCAGGAAGAGTTGTGTGCCTGAAGTTGGAACTCCAGTAAAGGTTGGGATGAAGTTAGGAAGGGGTCTAGGAATATCAGCATGGGTCCTAGAGGAACTAGGCTGAAAGATGCCATTTCCATGAGAGGTAATTTACAGACTTTGCCAAAGAAATATGCCAGAGAAGCCAAGGGAAAAATCAGCACTAGAGCTTACTGAGAGCATGGGACGCTCACTGCCTGAGTGCTCTCAACACTGCTGCTGTCAAACATCCCTCACCCACACTCTGCATATGCTAAACCCAGAAATGAAGTGGTGAAGCCACACAGGGCTGCACCTGCCCTCACCCATTCAAACATGCCAGAGATGGAGATCTCAATATCAGCAGAAGAGGGCACCCTCATTTCATCTTCAGCATCTCATTTCTGATCCTGATGAATGGTAAGCAGAGCACAGTACCTCTGAGGGGTAGAGACATACCCTGCCAGCCCAGTCAATGATGTCAAACACAACAGCAGGGGCAAGCTTTAGCAGAGGTGTATGACAAATGTTGTAGCTCAGAGACGGTATGAAACTTGCAACTTCTGGTTGCTGCCTTTAATGAAAACTTCCTGCACAGCTTCATGTGAAATAACTGTCATACTTTGTTCCTGGATGTTCTCAGACTCTTTTGGCTGAGATGTCCTGGGCTTTTTTTGCTTTTGCAGAAACATGTCATATTCAAATTTAAAGCATCTCCTCTGTACTGCTTTTCTTACTATCTTTGGCATTAAAAATCAATTCCTGCAGTATAAAGATCACAAGCTACCCACAGACCTGAAAAGTTTGCAAAAACTTTCTAAAACAACAATGTCCTAGATAGATTGTAAAATTATGGTGCTAAATTTCATCCCCAAAAGTGACATGAAAGGGTGAAAAGTCCTTATGCATTTACACATGCCCCTCACACTGCAATTAACTGCACCAGCATTTAGCACTTGCTTTAGGAAGTACTAAACGATGGTGCAGTAGCAGCAGCACACAGTTATATTTAGCAGCTACATTGCCATAATGATTCGCTATAGCGATGTAGCTTGTTGCTATGGCGATGTAGTGTCAGCATCATGGTTTGTGTCCACTGATGCTACATAGCCATAGCAATGAGCTACATCGCTGTAGCGCATCGCTACAGCAACGTAGCATGACATGTAAATGCAACTGAATATAATGATGAGTCTTTACAAGTCCCAGTGGACTTAATGGGTCTGACAGGAAAATATGCAGCATAACTAGTAAATGAGTATTGTTCACTAGTGCCAATGCCAAAGATAATCAGAATTAAACAATTTATGGCCAGATTAGGAATATGTAGACAGGCTTCAGCTGGAAAGCCATTCAGCTTCAACAGATTTCAACAACTGAATCAATGAATTTATACCTTCTGAAGATAAAGGCATAACACATGTTATAGTTGCATAGTTTCATAGTTGGTAGGGTCAGAAGGGACCTGAGCAGATCATGGAGTCCAACCCCCCTGCCATGGGCAGGAAAGAGAACTGGGGTCAAATGACCCCGGCTAGGTGATTATCTAGCCTCCTTTTGAAGACCCCCAGGGTAGGAGTGAGCACCACTTCCCTTGGAAGTTAGTTCCAGATCCTAGCCACCCTGACTGTGAAGTAGTGCCTCCTGATATCTAGCCTGAACCTACTTTCAGTCAACTTGTGGCCGTTATTCCTCGTTACTCCTGGTAGTGCACAGGGAAACAGGGACTCTCCTATTGCCTGCTGGTCTCCCTTGGCAAGTTTATAGATGGCCACCAGGTCCCATCTCAGCCTTCTCTTGTGGAGGCTGAACAGGTTCAGGTCCCGTAGCCTCCGCTCATAGGGCCTGCCCTGCTGCCCCCTGATCATGCGGCCCTCCAGCCAATTGGCGACCCATCTGACTGTGTAGGCATCAACACCACAATCTCCTAATTTTTTAATGAGAATGGGGTGAGAGACAGTGTCAAAGGCCTTCCTAAAGTCCAGAAAGACTATGTCCACCACAACACCTGCGCCCAAGGATTTTGTGACCTGGTCATAGGAGGCCACCAGATTGGTCTGACAGGACCTGCCTCTAATGAACCCGTGTTGGTTCCCCCTAAGCATACACTCCTAAGCATACACATATAATACCTACAGACTACTGTGTTTGGGTCAGCATAAATACAACTGACAGATAATAGGCAGATAATACAATTAGTAGGAGTAGCAGCAGTATTGCACCATTTAACCCACAACTCACTGAAAGAAAAATTTCCCTGGGACAATAGCTATGGTATGAAGGATAATTAAAAACAGTGCACTCAGGGACGGGGTGGTCTCAATAAATACAGCTTCATATTTGCCACAAGGTTGCCTTATTCACAGATGTTCTCCCTTTTTTGAGTTCACCTTGATGAAGGTCATGTGTAAATCTTTGGTAAATAAAACTCCTTACCTTTTCCTCTGCACCCTGTCTCTGTAACATGCAACAAATAAATAAACCCTTATGCTGATTAGTTTATTTTATATTTCAGATTTCATGTTGATTTAACAAATAGTTGTCACTCTTATTGAACTCTTCCCCCCTCAGACCCTAGCATGAGCTGTTTTTCATGCATCACCCTTGGGATTCACGTCATCTTCACAGCTAAACATATCTAAACCCATCAGCTAAAAAGCCTTTTGAAGACAAACACTGAGGTAATTGTCATTCTTTCTTCTATTTATATTTCTGTAGCTAATTCTGGCTATTAGATGAAAAATATTACAAAGCTTCACATAGTAACCTTCCTGCTCATGAATGGCTGAGAAGCAATCCAATTACAAATACTCTGAAATATTGGAAAATTATAAATTAAACATTTGGCTACTATCTTCATGAAACACGGTTTATTTGATAGCCCAAGTCAGCCATTCCCAGCTTTTTTTAGACGCAAGGCACCCCTCAGAAAATGCTAGCTCTTAGCTTTCATCTGTGTGTTTTGGTTTTTTTAACTATGGAAGAATAATAAAACAAGTCCTCAGTTGCAAAGAACTCAGAAAGACCACAACAGGTCAAACATGCTTTTGACACTGTGGAATCCTACTTGAAATCTCTGGGTTTATCTAGTAAATCATGTGTAGCTGTTTACATTCCTAACAGAACTAATATTGTGTGGCAGCCTATGGCACCATTGAAAGGATCTCAAGGCAACCCAGGGGGCCATGGCACCCTGATTGAGAATCACTGACCTAAGCATACAATAAATGTGTGAATCCAACTGACTCTTTTATGGAATTATGCCATGTCAAGCAAAAGAAAGAAGCGGTATTCACAGAAAGTTATAGGAGGAGAAAAAGCTCTATATATATCTATACACACATACACATATACATATATAATATACATATACATATATATATATATATATATATATACACACACACACATACATACAAACACACACATATACATATATGTATATGTATATATAAACCTGTTTATGAAAGTAAAAATAAATAATGAAAACCTTGACAAATTGTATTCTCCAGCAGGGTTATTCCAGCTGTAATATCCTGAGTTATACTTCTCACTCCATTTTCATCAATACAGCATTTTCTTATTGGTATTCTTGCTAACCTGAAGAAAGCTGGATAAAAAAATGAAGCAGTAAACACTCAACTGCTTTGTGTACACCACTGCATCCACTGGTCATTCATTTTAAACATTGTTTAAATTTGGTTCAAATCTTAGAATTATGTCCCTTTCCCTGCCCAGCTGCTGTTATATGATAAGAGTTCTGTTGTGCAAACTTTAAATCCCAGCTACAAACCGAATGCTTGCTTTGTGTGTTTTACATCCATTGCACATTAGATAGAGGAATAAAAACAACTAGTAAATCTTAAAAGATTTAAGATCATACAAAGAAAATGTATTTTGCTGAACATGATTTGTATTATAACTACCTGCAGTTCATTTTACATTGAGACAGTTATATTTGCCAGAGAAAAAGGAATACGTTTATCTTTAATATATGATCATAAAATAAACATTCTCATAAAAGAAATTTGGAATATTAAAGTGCATTAAAATTACATCAACTAGCAATTTTATTTTATTATGGGGAGGGGTGCATCAACACGAGATGTTTACTGCGCAATTTCCTAATTAACTATGCAGTAAATGTCTCAGTGTCTACATGTGCAGCCCTGTTAGGGTGCACAAAACTAACAAACTCCACAGCAGGGTAGTATTGTAAATGCAAGTACTACACTACTCTGGAATTCTTTTCATGTGCAACAGCACCCATGTGGACACTGACTGGCTGGCTGGCTAGAGCATGAGAATACTTCAGTGCCTGCCAGCTACCCCCTCACTGAAGCACCCTCATGCCCCAGTCAGCCCCTCCACAGGGCATTGAGACATGTCGGAGCAGTCCTGGGCTGGCAGGCTGACCCCCAGGCTCCTACCAGCCAGTGAGGGGGGATCCATGCACTGTGCATAAATAAATTCCAAAACTAATTGCTCTGGAGTTATTTGCTCCTGCACACATGTTCAAACAGCATTCCTGGGAGCAAAACATTACGGAGCAGTAAGCTCCAGAGTTTCTCCATGTGTACTAATTGCACATGTAGCTGCATCCAAAGTAAAATAACTAGTATTGTTCTAGGAAGGCGTAGCAGGGCACTAAGGTGCCTGCTACTTGAAGAGCAGGAATGGCCACCCAGGTGCCGGTTGCCAGGGCAAGCAGGAGGAGTTAGGGGCCCTCACCTGTTGAGTCAGCTGACCGGAAGGGGCATGGCTGACTCCTATAAAGCACAGGCTGGAGGCCAAGAGAGGGGGTTGGCTGGAGGCCAAAGGAGAAGGAGTGCTGCCAAAATAAGAAAAGGGGAAAGGCCTGAACGTGAGCAGTTTGTTATGCTGGTGAAGGATGGAGCACCCGTGGAGAGTGACTCAAAGGAGGTTAGCCGAGCATTTTAGCTTTGTGTTATAGCCCAGGGGCTTGTGTTATTGTTTGCTGTTGTTGACCAGAGGACCGAGTGAGGCTATAAGGGGATGGAGGAGGCCTCATAGGGGAACCACAACAGTGTGGGAGCCCCAGCTCCAGAGAGAGAGGGCAGTGCAAGAAAGCATCTAATAAGACAGAAGAACATCCAGTACATCCATGAGGCTTGGGGCATGGTACAGGGGTGGTTGGAGCCACGCAAAGCCCATAAGGCTGGGGTGCACCTGAGCCCCATTCTGGAAAACGGGCCCAGTATAGGACAGGAGAACCGTGACCAGGAAGACTAAAGGTAGCCTCCCTATAATTCACATAAGACCAAAGATATGGCTGGCGAGATTGCAAGGTGCAGATAGGCAACTTAGCAAGGTAGAGAGTGTAACAAAGGGGGAGCACAGCGACCCCAAGGTTCCTGTCCTGTCACAGAAGGTATAGCTAACAAGAAAAGACCCCCTGTACCCCATTATCTGACTTGCTGTTAAATTATTTTTGGCAAGTAGATTTCTTTCCTGTTCATAACTGAGTTTTAAAGGGACCTAAAATGTAGGTGTACCAGTCCCAGAGAACCAGTTGTAAAGGAGGTAGCCACAGAAACTACGATAGAAACCAGATATCTAACTTTCTTAGTCCTCTGAAAATTTCAGTCATAACTGCCTAAGAACCCCATAATATACACTTTGACTAATGATCTTCACTTGTCCAATGTAATAATGTACAAAAATGTAAGGTACTTTAGAAGTTTCAGTTTAAAGGAAGCTGAAACTGTGGTTTACAGGTAACTTGCATTATCAAAGCCACACATTTAATTTTGCTTCTCACACCTTAACACTAATCAAAAGCATCTAATTTTCAGTTCAGATGAGTGCATCCAAAATGTTGTGGCTTCACAAGTTCTGTGGGAATCCCTTCTTCGTCCCTTGAGGCTGCAGTTTTTTAAAGAAATAGCGATATTCCATAGATGTGCACAGTTTCTTTTGGACCATTCATATCAATAGTTTACTACTGTGGTTATGCCTAATTTGAATTTAAAGGAAATTAATCAACAGCACACACCAATCAAAAAGCATCACTGACCAGACAAACTCATGCAACTAATAGAGAGAGAAAATGTGAATCAGCTAGGAGGTACCCTTATTTCAGGGAAAAGAAAAAGGAACTTCTGCATAAAATACAAATAGCTAGTTATAGTCGGCACGTCTACATGAGACACCTTAATGCACTTAGTGGACTGTTCTACTGTGCCTTAATGTGCTAAAAAACATGCTAATGCACAGTAGAATTAGTCTACTGCACATTAAGCGTCACAAAAAAAGTTTTGCCTTTACTGCTGCACATTAGCAGAGCTACCATGCCTTTATCTAGTACCTCATATTATAGGTACTAAACTTAATGTACAGGAACAAAGGTGCATTAATGAATGTATAAATGCACACAGTAGTTTCAGAAATTACTAAATTATAAAAAGTAGTATTTATTTATAGATTTTCTAAAGGCTCTCAGAGCTATACTATCTGAGCACCCTGTCCACATAAAATAACATTTCTTAAATGCAACTAAATAGCTCAATACCCTATGAGAAAAATAGGGAATCCCTAAAAATGCAGAGGTTCACCTGAATTCAAGTGAACATCACAAGGATCAGATGTTTACCTGAAGTTCATCCCAACTACTGCTTGTGTTAAAAATGCTTGATGAAATCAGGTGAGCTATGTGAAATCTATCACAAGTGGCTATCAAGGTTCTGGTGAATAAGTGGATTTTCATTATTATTATTATTATTATTGGTAATTATTATAATTATTTCACAATTATTATTGCTGGGTAAAATTTGTACACGTAACCAGTGTGGTCTCATTTAAATTCAAATTCAAATTAAATTCAATTTAAATTAAAACTATATTGGTTCACTTGACCTGAAGATCTGAATGTTCTCTAGCTTAATAAATCTCAGGTTCTCTCAAGTGCCAACAGAATACCAACTTTTCCATTTATTTTATAGGCAAATGTACAATATGGGTGTCTAGATGCTATGGGGATGGACACTGTAAAAAATCTGGACTTGAAGAGGTGCTGTTCCCTCCCACCTCCTGGCAGCCAACAGAGGGAGTTATCTGAGGTGAGAAGTAGGAGTCCAAGCTAAAGGATATGTGACTCAGTAAAACAATAGTGGCCTTAAGAGAAGCAGGTCCTTAGTTCTCGCCTGAGTGGGCTCTTGCTCCCAATGAGACAAAACTGTCTGCTCAGCCCCATTCATATTATCCAGTAAATGGTAAACACAAGAGGCAGTGGTTCAGTGTAAGTGGATTAGTGTGCCTGCTCCCATTAGAAGTCCTCAGCCAGTTCAAACAATAGTCCATAATGCAAACAATAATCTTTATGCATCACAACAAACAAAAAGAACAGAAAAAACTTGTGCCTTTCTCCAGGCAGCAGGAGAGGGTCCTTTACTTCTGGCCTTCCTAGAAGCAAACTCCTCTGGATTTCCTGCCTGCAAATGGTTCCATCCCCAGCTCATGCTTAGACTTTTAACTGGCAGCTAGTTATTTGCTGTTGGGCTCCTACCCCAGGGCTGGCTTCTCCACTTAAAGGGTCAGACCATCTTGCTACACTCGGCTTCAAAAGAAATGCTTGAGAAAGCTCAGCTGTATGCCTGTATGTTGTGATAGGAAGTCAGAGAGATGCTGGTTCACCCCCAAGTGGAGCCTAAAATTCCCTTCTGAAGTACCGTAATCAGCCACTCAGCTACTTAGGCTAAATTGTGAAAGATGTCACTCAGATAGAAAGCTACCATTTAACAGAGTTCTGCCCATAGTTGATTTATTCAGCTAGCAAGTCATCAGATGGTAACAATTTTGTCACTAATCTAGAATAGAATGGAATCTGTATCCTAGAGCTGAGCGCTCCATACCTCATTAATAATCCCCTGAGTCATGCCTGTCACCAGTAGCTTTAAGTTTTAATTTCCTTGCTTTCATTGTTCGTCAAGGCTATTTGACCATACCTCTTTTGTGTTTAATCAGCAGTACGGATGCTTTTGATGAGATTATGTCGCTAACCTGGTGCTCCAGGAAGTCACAAACATAAAACTGTTTATACAGGAACAAATTAAATACAACTGTTTACTTTTAGACAGAAAAACAACTAGTTCTATGAAATATAACATCTTTAACAAAAAATGCTTTGGAGGGCTAGATTATCAAATGTAACAGTTCAGTGGTTCAATTCATACCTGGCAGGCTTCAAAGACTATGTATGCAAATTGATCTCCCAGCTGCAAGGGTAATTAACATGGTCTGCTGCAGGGGGGCTGTTCTTCCACCCATTCTGTTTCATTATTATTTTAGTGACTTTACAATTTTCCCAATCTACTGTCTTTTAGTATGGAAATAAAATTAACTTCCTGGTCTGTATAACTACATTATATTGCCATCAACAGGGAATCTGGGCTCCTAGAACTGCTAGTATTTGAAAACCAAGCATGGCTGAGGTAAGAATGAAAATTCTGAAAGCATTTTTTATTTAAATGTATTTTCCTGTTTCTACCCACTAAGGAATTTATATACAACTATTGGAATTGTATGTTCATACTGTGGGCCTGGCTCTTATCTCAAAGCACTTTTAAACCAGTTTAACTCCACTGGTTTCTGTAGATTTATTATTCATTTACTCTGGTGAGATACTATGAAAGATACAGAACCTTGGAATGTATTTCTTATTATATTTTTCACTAGTAGTCCCATCTTGTTTGCACTCAAATTACTTGGTAAATTTTTGCCACTGATTTTAAACATTTAGCAAATGCCCATTTTGCAAAGCCAAGCAACAACAGTTTGATTGGTTGTGATATTATGTACCTTAGTTTGCACTTGTCCTAAGACACAGTACATGTTTTCACATTGGTTCCACCTATGAAGACTGGATTAACTCTGTTCTTAGCCAGTCCTGGTCCTCAGCAAGGCCCAATGATGGCACTGAAAGCTGAAAGTAGGAGAGCAGATGATATGATCAGTGAAAAAGAATGTTTCTGTTATTATTGATTAAGATTTGATAAATTAAAATTTTATTAACAATTTGGATGCTGGCATAGCAAATTTCTTGAGCAAGTTTGTGGATAACATGAAACTGTGAAAGATGGTGAACACATTGGAGGATGCAAGCCCGATTCAGAAGGATCCTGACAGATTGGAAAGTTTGGCTAGAGCTAACAGGATAAAATTCAATATGGACAGCAACAACAGATGCAAGTTGCTATATATGAGGAGGAATAATCAAAAACACAAATACAAAATGAAAGATACCTGACTGGATTGCAGCTCCATGAAAAAGAACTTGAGAGTCTTGGTAGACCACAGACTTAATATGAGTCTGTAGTGTGATGCAGCCGCACAAAAGGCCAATGTGGTTTTGGACTGCCTCAATAGACACATTAGGTGCAAAACATAGGAGGTGATAGTACCTCTCTACTTGGCATTAGTTAGGCCTCATCTGGAGTACTGTGTGCAATTATGGGCTCCACTCTTTTAAAGAGGACATGGAGAGTTAGAGTGGGTCCAGAGGCAGGCAACAAAGTTGATCAAGGGCTTGGAAGACAAGTCACATGAGGAGAGGCTGAAGAAGCTTGTGGAAAAGGCACTTAAGAGGGGACATGATAGAGTAGTCTTCAAATACTTGAAGGACTGCTATAAGGAAGAGGGAAAGCAACCTTTTGTCTCTTGCATCAGAGAGACCAAAGAAGACCAATGACTTAAAGTCGCTGCAAAGTAAATTTGGATGGGATATCTAGAAAAACTTCTTCACTGTTAAAACAGTAAGGAAGTAGAATAGATTGCCTAGGGAAGTTATGGACACCCCATCACTGGAGGTGCTCAGGAAGTGGTTGGACAACCACTAGTTGGGGATGATTTAGGCATAGCTATGCCTATATTCTACCATGGGTATTTCCCATACTACTGGGCTTTGCTGGTTGCTCCTGCCCACCCCACCCCCTTTATTCTGCTATTTGTGTTAGGGTGTTTTAAGCCTCCCCAGAGGCAGTGGGTGTTAGCTACAGCTAAGGCTGTGGACTTCAACAAGGGTGTGCCAATTCTCCTGGTGGGACCAAAGCTGGAAGTAAGGATTTTTTCCTGGCTAGAAGGTCTTCCTGCTCCACTCACAGTCAAACTGATCACCATATTTGGGGTCAGGAAGTAATTTTACCTCATGGTTAGTTTGTTAAGGACTGTGTGGGTTTTGCCTTCCTTTGGGGGGGTGGGGGGAGGGCATGGCCCTCTACCCAGGACCTCTCGAGTGTATAATGACAACATTTTCTAGAAGTAGGACATTGGCTACCATGATTCCCTGTTTTACTTGTGGTGGGTTAGGGAGTTAGGTCTATGTTGTGTCAGAATTGAGGGTAGCCTTACATAGAGCTTAGATTATGGTTGTACTGGATGATTCTGCCTCAGGCAGGGGGTTGGACTAGATGACCTCTGGAGGTCCCTTCCAATCCTACTTTTCTCTATGATTCTATGACTCTATAAAGACCATTCCTTTTTCCTGCATGATTCTGTGCTGTTCTCATATGGCACATTGGGCCATAAGGGTCATCTCAATAGGAAATAAACTCGAAGTGGGTTGAAGAGATTCATATTCAGAGGCAGATTTGGATTGACATGGATCTTTTCTCAGAGTTTAAGTGTTGTTTCTTATGGCAAGTCTGATGTGGTGCTATTTTGTTTGACACTGGCAACCATGGTGGCCAGTGGGGTGGACATATTGTTCCTGATATGGTGTGCATGGCTGAATGTAATTGCACATCAGTAAGGCTTTATGTGATGAATGGCATCAGCCTGGTGTACAATATTCTCTAGTTGAGTAGCAGATGGCAAGTGAGAACATTCAGAATGTGTGAGTGTGCACCCCAGGTGGCCCTGGTTTGCTTAATGAGGGGGCTATTGGGTGGTTTAATTTTGGCAGCTGTCTTCTTTAAGCATTCATAAAAAAGTCAAAATTCAATCTAGTGTCACATCAAAGTAAACCCGATATGGCTTATATTTCAGGTGCTGCTCATTTAAAGTAACATCTAGTTTGTAGGCAGTAGAGGCACAGTACAAATGTAACATACTTGTTTCATTCAGCTAAACAAGACACCTAGTGTAGTACTGAGCCACCTTGGCTATATTAATTGCTAAGGTGGTGTTCAGAGCAGAGAACAACTGTGTGTCAGGACTGTGGATGATGCCACTTTCACAGATGAACTTTTAAGAGATGGTGCAAGGAAAGTCATTGGTGTATAAACTGAACAGCATGGGTACCCCCACAACACCTTCTAGAAGTCAGCTGACCTGTTATCTATATGATCTTGTTTTATTTTCCATGTACATCCCCCAATTCTGAGGCATCTAAAACCCATCTTTGTAAAATACTAGACTTGTTAATCAAAAGACCAGTGTGCCAAACTGTCCTAGGCAGCTAGCAACCCAGAAAGACAGCTTCTGTCTCAACTTATTGCTTTTTGAATACAGGATACAACCAAGTATACACAGCATTTTATGCAGAATCATTATATAAGACTGTGTGAGCTGCTTCCAGAATTTGGAGCCATTCCTATATATTTGTATGCTGTAACACATACCAAATAAGGGCAGGTCCCCACATACAGAGGCATGCATTTTGTGGCACCAAAAAACACTTTGTAGCACCACAAATGCCATTTAGGGAATGTGAAAACATGCACCACACTGCAAATGTGCAGCATGGTGGCAAAATGTACTACAAGGAAATCCCAGTAGCAAAAACAAAAACTCCAGGCAAAAAAGTTGCAGAGAGTGCATGTCAGTAGCGTGCACTGAAACAAATGGAGGGCTGGCAATCTAGAGCAATGCCAGATATGCATCCCTGCTGCATCAGGACCCCAGGACACCTATGCTAGCTTCAACATCCTCTACCCCAGTGGTCATGGACTGGTCGCTTGGGATCAACTGGCAGAAAGGGATCTTGGAGTCATTATTGACTCCATGATGAACATGGGCCGACAATGCGAGGTCATGGTTGGCAGGGCTAACCAGACCTTGTCGTGCATCCACAGGTGCATCTCAAGCAGGGCCAAGGAGGTGATCTTCCCCCTCTATGCAACACTGGTCAGGCCACAGCTGGAGTACTGCGTCCAGTTCTGTGCGCTCCACTTCAGGAGGGATGTGGACAACACTGAGAGGGTGCAGAGGAGGGCCACCCACATGATCTGGGGACAACAGGACAGACCCTACGATGAGAAACTGTGGGACCTGAACCTGTTCAGCTTTCACAAGAGAAGGCTGAGGGGGGACCTGGTGATCGTTTATAAACTCACTAGGGGGGACCAGAAGGGTTTGGGAGACACCTTGTTTCCCCTAGTGCCCCCTGGCATAACAAGGAATAACAGTCATAAGTTGTTGGAGAGTAGGTTTCGATTAGACATCTGTAAGAACTACTTCACAGTCAGGGCAGCTAGGATCTAGAATCAACTTCCAAAGGAAGTGGTGCTGGCTTCTACCCTGGGGGTCTTTAATAGGAGGCTTGATGCCTACCTGGCTGGAATCATTTGAGCCCAGTTTTTTCTCCTGCCCAGGCAAGGGGTCAGACTTGGAGATCTACAAGGTCCCTTCCGACCCTACTTCTATGATTCTATGATTCACCTGGGGGCCATGGGAAGAGGGAAGGCAGGCAGCCTGGGAGGGCACTGGGGGATGCATGCCCCGGATCTGCATGCAGGGCAGGGAGAGCTGGGTCTGGGGCAGCAGCAGGCTCTTCCTAGCCAGACTGCACTCAGGCTGGGTGGCTGCTCTGGCAGTGCTGGGAGTGGGGCAACAGGGGTGTCCATAGCCTCCCTAACCCGCATTCCTAGCATTCCATTGAGCACAGCACAGGCCAGGCCCAGCAGAATCAGCCTGGCACAGCCTTCCCCTCACTCAAGAACATGAAGGCTGGGGGCTGGCGTGCATGGGGGAGGGTGGGCTGCAGCTGCAGGATACAAGGATGTGCCAGGCTGTTCCCACCAGGCCTGGCCCACGCTTCACTCAGCAACGGCACTGGTAGCAGCAGTTGCAGGGGGGGCTACAGCCCCTGCCATGGCTCTGCTCCCAGCACCACCTCCCACAGCTGCCCAACTAGAAACATCCCAGAACCCCAACCCTAGCCTGCAGCCTGAAGCCCACCCCACCCCATCCCACCAACAGATCTGGGGGCACATGCCCCCCCATACCCTTCCGGGCAGTATGCCCCTCCTCCCCACTCCCCACAGACAAACTGCTCATGGCTCCATCCCCTGCCCCGCCCCAGCTGTGCAGGGCTTACCCCTCCCTCACTGCCATGGGTGGAGCAGATTGAGGCCCCAGCAGTGAGGGAAAGAGTGGGGCTAGGGTTGGGGCCTTGATCTGTACCCCACCATGACCTTTTTCCCTCCCACATCCCCCCTCCCCTCCCCACAGACATACCTGCTGGGCAGGGGATAGATCTTCGGTTCCTTTTAAATTCCAAAAGTGATCTGTTCAAAACTGAACCTAAAAAGGTTGGAGACTACTGCCATACCCCTACCCAGGAAAATTTGCTACACACTGGGCACACCTACACAAGATGTTTAACTTCACATTAACTTAGTTTACTGTGAAGTAAGCATGTACATCTACACTTGCACATGCTTACTTTGCAGTAAACCTCCCTAATACCAGGTAAATTTGCTACCTGCAAATGCAATTAGCAAATTTACTTGGCATTAGTAATGGCACTATAGTGCTCATATAGACAGTTGACCAGGAGCAATATCTGTTTCCAGTTAGCCATCCACCAGGGTGGGCTATAGCTCCCTGCTCCAAGATTGCAACTGGAGACAAGGGTCTCCCAGTCCCCCTAATCTCTAAGCCGCAACTTGACCATCACAATCGGGCAGTGTGAGGCTGGTAGACCCTTATCTCTCAGCACTATCTGTGTGACTGCAGGGCTAGTACTGGGAGACTCTTATCCTGATTGCAGTTGAGGAGCAGGGGCTGAAAGCTTGTTCCCAGCTCCCACTCTGCAATCATGGAGCTGGGGCTCTTCAACTGCAGAGCTGGGCCTGGGAACAGGATGGGAACAAGCTCCCCAGCTCCCACTCTGCAATCACAATTATGATTGTGGAGCAGGAATGGAATCTCATTGCATGGGGACAATTTCCTGCCCAACCTGGAGCTGGCTGGAACCTGCCCCTGACCCAGACTGTTCCCAGCCAGCCCCAGGCTGTGTGACAAAGCATGTGCAGCCTGGAGGTGGCTGGGGACTCTCCTGTTTCGGGCCATCCCCAGCCAGATCCAGGCTGCACATGCAGACTTCCCCACACAGCCTGGAGTTGCCTGGGAACTGTCCTGGCCAGGAACAGGTCCCAGCCTCATACCCTGATTGGGTAATCAAGGCATGGAGCTTGGAAAGAGCTGCAGCAAGCTGCCCCACCAGCAGATCAGGACACAGGGCTGGGACCTGCCCCTCCCCTGCAGTTCTTTCCAAGCCCTGTGCCCCCAGTCGGGGAGACAGGGCCAGGAGCTCCCTGCTGCTGGGGCAGGGGGACATTGTGCCTGCTCCAGGAGCGGGCAGTGCCCCTGGAGCCAGGAGATAGTTGTCTCCTGGCCCAGTGCTCCCTGCCAGCTAGCACCCAGGGAAGCCTGAAATTTCCCCCAGTGACAGCTGGGGCCTATTGCAGGGCTGCAGGGAACTGGGAACAAATCTGCTCCCTAACCTGGCATACAGATACCTCCCCCAAAACCCTTACTCTGCAGTAGTTTAATCTAGGCTGGAGTAAATGCATGTGTAGATGCACCTATTGAAGCACATATTCAGGGGCATACTATGGGGCACAAAACAGCAGCACAAATTTGTGCTGCTGCTATTTGTGCCTCTCCAAGAGCACACCCCTGCACATGTGGACCCGCCCTATGGCTACAGAGAAACACACAAAATATTTTCCCATGTTATAAGTTCCAGTAGAGCATTTACATTACATATTCTGCTGAAAGGTATAGACATAGTTAACACCATATCTACACACATTTAAACATAATTGGCAAAAATGAACCTTGATGAAGAGCCACTGAAGTCAATAGATTTAGTGGATCAATTTGGTTCCATCTATTATATTTTCACATTATGCTTTTTATATATGTTTACTACATTTTTTACATGTGGAAGCATTTATCAGGTCTGAAAAATACTAATATGGTGTGTGCATATACCCCACACACAAACATACATGGATAATACCTTCATTTATGGGGAAAATGCTGAATAGGTTCCAGAACTGCATATTTTGCTAGAAAATAAAATCATTCCACTCTCAAATCATTTTCTAAGCTGCGAATTCAGAAAAATGTCAGTCTCTATAGATTCAAGCCTATCACAGAGGAGGCAGGGTGTTCCCTGCCCCATCCTAATCTAAAGTTAGAGTGGAAAGACAGGATGAGCAACTAGAGAAGTTCATCTGCTGCATACACACCACTCCATATACTGTACTTAAGTGAGGTTAATTCAATGTATACTAAAAGCACATTGGTAGAAAAGTGAACAGCAGCACTGACACTCTAGTGAATAAGGCCAGCCCTGCTCCTTTCATACCAGCCCTATATCTCTTTCACGAATTAAGTGAAAAAAATAGTGAGAGGGAAAAAGAAAAAGAATAAAACTGAAACAAAGAAAAAGAAGGAAGGAAAGAACTGGGTGAGATAAATTTATAGTTTTAGGGATATATATTGTTTGAAAGATTTATAGCTAGGATTCTTCAAAGGAGCCTACTGGAATAAGGCTGCCAGCTCCCATTCAGTATCATGAAGAGTGGGGAGCCTAACTCCTGTAGGCTCTTTGAGTACTCCAATCCACCTTTTCGTCCAAGAAAAGGACTTCAAGAATTCCAGGTTATCAGTGCAGGAAGTTACCTTTCTTAGGTATTTTCTGACAGATATATTTGATGTGCACCACCAGAATGCGATGTCCCTCATATTCAAAGGACTTAGACATGGTCCATGATGAAAAAGGTTTTCCAGTCATCAGAATACTGGTTTTGCTTTATTATAGACTAAGGCTGAATTTTTCTGTGGAGTACTGGTCATTGGCTGGCAGGCTCAGCTAAAAATCCAAGGACTAGATGAGAAGTGAAACTGTATTTCTCCTAAGAGACATTCCCTCCAGGTTAATGCTGAGAAGTACTGGGGTGTCTGTGGAAGCCACTGGGTGTTAAGCATACTCTGCTTCTGCTTCTTGTATGCTTTGAATAAATATAATTCCAATTTTTGGCATTAAATTTGCTCTTTAAATAATTAGAGAAAAAAGGTGACCACGGGAATGTAGACTAGAGATGCTTATGGAATAATAAAATGCCTTAAAACAGGGACTAACTTCTTCAGCTGTTTCTGTTTTGCTATAGGGATCCTGTAAAGAAAAGGCCACAGTGACCAACAGAATTTCTGCAGTCTGCCTCTGTAATTTTCCACTGTGTCTGCAAAATGGTTCTTTAAATGCCATTTGACCTTGAATGCAAAAATAATCTGTCCTTTATCAATCATGTCCTTTCGTGGCCTGGCTTGCAGCATCCAATTTACATCCTATCTTACTGTGAAGCTTCTAGTGATAATGAATTCAGCCAAGTAGCAAGTACCTCTGCTCCAGAAACACATGCCTTTTTATTGTACAAAAAAAAGAGTACAGGTGCCTTTTATCTGTCACTTGCCATTTGACTCTGACCCCAAGGGCACTGAGACCATTTATTAGCTCTGACTTAGTATCCCCTTGCTTGCATTTTAAGACTGCAACATGAATTTGAGGAAAGCTTAAGCTTTTGAAAACTAAGGGCCATAGGTTTTCTTTATTAATCCAAAATCTTTTTCTCCATCCATTGTTTATTCTGTATCATTGAACTCAGTGGGATTGTTCACATGAGAGAAGCTTCTTACATGCATAAGAATTAACCCAACCAGGCACCTACTTTATAATCTCTCCTGGGCAGAGGTGGGGACTTACAATGCCTCTTTCCCACTGGAACCACAATCCTGATTCGTGCTTGTGGGAGGTGCTATGAGACAAGTACCAAAAACTGAAAGATAGAGGAAAAAAACTCCAAGAACAAGGATACTGGTACTAAAATGACATGGTTGTCTATGCTAGCTAGCTACATGATCATTCTGAATTCAGTGGGCATTTCTACACAAGACTCTACATCATTGTAGCAATGAGCTACAGTGACAATGCTGATTGCTACAACAGCATAGGGTTGGAAATGTCCCGTGAGCCACTGGGACTGCACAATACCAGCAGGTACTGCACAGTCATTTAGCATTTGTTAAATGAATACGCAGTACCAACTGTGCAGTCAAGGGCACGTGTAGATGTCCCTAGTGAGAAGTAAAAAAACCCAGTACTTTTACTCCCCACTGTATTCCCATTGAATGTAGAGGTTTACAAGAGAAATAGTTGTACACTCCAGAAGGCATACATCTATCAAACAGAGACTTTTTTACCCTGGTAAATATAGAGACCAGTCTTAACATCAGCACCTGCATATTTTCATCATCATAAACTGGTACTGCAGCTACTTTGAAGTACAACCTGCTGTTATAATAAACGTTGATTGTACTGCACCCACACAAGGAATAACTCAGCCTGAACTGCCCCAGCGAGGCCACCTGTCTCTTGCCTTTGTTCACCTTATTGAAAACATGGAGGGGCATACAACACATGAGTATACTCACTGTAAGACCCTAAATGTAGGCTGTATGTGATGGAAGTTCACCTACTCCTTTTCTGCTGCATAGACCTTATGACTGATGCTTCTCCACAGCCAAAGATGCTAACCCTTTTTCCTTAACAAATTTATGTTCCGGAGTTCTGTCAAGCAAAGAAGATAGCAATAAAAATGCCCTTGACAGCTATAAGAGTCCACCTGCCTGTGGCCATGAGGATAAACCTCTGACTGAATGTCCTTCAGCTTATTCTGGAACAACTGCAGCAGCAGTAACAGCCTGTTCTGTTGTGCCGCACATGTGCAGAACAGGGACAAGTATATTAAAGAAACTAAGGGCTGCTATAGAAGAGCAGCTGATGAACTGCTTTTTGTTACTGCTAGCAGTGATTAGCAGTTTAAGATACGGGGAAAATCTGAGGAAGGGAAAAGATTGCAGCCACCTGCCCTGAGCAGCCAGCTTTGGGTGCTTCATTGGGGTGTTGATGAAGTTATCATATAGTAACAGGAATGCAGACAGAGTTCACTCACAGTTAGAAACCTAGCAGATGAATAAGGCTGCCTGTTGCTCTGCTCCTGGAAATGTATCTCTTATTTAAACCTATTCAGCCAAGCATTAAAATACACTCTTGCCCTTAAGCATATGCTTCAAATTCATCTCTCATGAAGCAAAATGCTTAACTATGTTTTACTGAATCAGGGCCTGAAGAACTGATGAAAGCCCAAAAAAGTTAACAGAAATATCCCCATTGATTGTGGATCAGGTCCTTAATAAATCATTATTTTCCATATAGCCTTTTCCCTCATTTTATATACAATTAGCCATCCCAAATCTGGGCATTCAAAGTTTAGTCTGTGCTTTGTTTTTATTATTTGAAACAGCAATCTGTCTCAAAATAATAATGTGAAGGGAGCCAGCTCCAAGGGATGAAAACAAAAGATTAAGACAACCTGAATGACTAGTGTTCATATCTTAAAAACTGAAATTCAACGTTTAAAAAGAGACCTACTGCAGAATTTTCTTACTGTTCAATTAGTTCAGTTTAGTAGCTGAATTTTCTACTGTAAACCAATGCAAGTTGTTCCCCACATCAAAACCTGAGACAGGCTGTGCTCAGAGTCCAGCAGAAATATAATGTTCTCAAGTTTCAGCATTTCTTTCAGCCACCCTAAAGCCTAAAGCATCCAACAGGGACAGCATAAGACTACTGATCCTCCTCTATTGCATATCCATGTCTACTTGGGTAATTGTAATCAGAACAGCAAGGCTCAAATATTTGTGCGACTGAAAACTGTCCACAAACTTTAAAAAAGATGAGAAATAGCCACATACATGCATACAAATATTATGTTTTGCAGTTTCTAGCCAGCTCAAATGTCTTCAGCTTCAATTTCATTCTCTCACGCAACACAGATAGAAGTCAATATGGCAACATCTTCACAAACATCTTCTCATAGTCATCTGATATGTCAATAAGGTTGTACCACTGTCAAACAGAGAACAGGATAGGTATGAGGATGAATTAACCAATAATTTAAAACCTACTGATGTGAGGGTCTTTATCTGTGGTACAGACAGAAGCCAATCCTATAGTGAAAAATATGTCTGTAGCCTTGCTCTGATTATCTACTGCTCTCCCCTCCAGCATCATCATGATAATAGATGAGTATCACTTGCCAGTGTGCATCAGAGCTGACACTGTAACCCCAGAGCAGGTGAACTGTTTCAGTGTACTCTGGGCTCCCTGATGAATCAGTGCAGTAACAGCTCTCAGGCTGACTATGGCTCAACCAGCTGTGTGACCTGACTAGGAACAAACCTGTTAAAAATCAGAGCTTTTCCAAAAACTATGAAGTTAAAGTTTCTTTGGGCTTTAGTTTTATCCAGAGCTAACTACAGCTGGGAGAACGGAGCTATTTAACAAGAAAGAAGGATATTTATAAGAAGAGTTCTAAATATTTCCTGCAAAGAAAAATGTGTGTAGCAGGGAAAGGAAGGAAGAGCATGGAGAAAAATGGCAGGGAGGAGATCGCTTTTTATAACTTTAGAGGAAAAATTATTGACTCACTTGGCATGGTGATGTCACAAGGCAAATAGGCTTTCTTGTAGCTACAACAAACTTAAGCAATTTTAATCTGTGTACCAAGTGTCCCCTTTGAATGGGTTTGTATTTCTCATTGTTCATTTAGATGGCAGTTTGCTAGCCATCTACCTGGACATTTTTGCCCCTGCTTTATATTTTGGGCATGGAAGCCTGTGCACATAAACTAGAGACAGACCCTGGAGAGGGTTCAGAGGAAGGCCACTCATATGGTTAGGGGCCTGCAGGCAAAGGCCTACAAGGAGAGACTGAGGGCCCTGGATCTCTTCAGCCTCCACAAGAGAAGGCTGAAAGGTGATGTTATGGCCACCTACAAATTCATGGGGGTGCGGGGAGAGCAAGGAATAAGAGATGTTCTCTTTACCAGGGCACCCCTTGGAGTAACTAGGAACAACGGCCACAAACTGACGGAGAGTAGATTTAGGTTAGACATCAGGAAGAACTTCTTTACAGTAAGGATTGCCAGAATCTGGAATGGGCTTCCAAGGGAGGTGGTGCTCTGTCCTACCTTGGGGGTCTTTAAGAGGAGGTTAGACATGCGCCTGGCTGGGGTCATCTGACCCCAGCGCTCTCTTCTGCCCAGGGCAGGGAGGTGGACTCAATGATTTGCTAAGGTCCCTTCCAACCCAAACATCTATGAATCTATGAATATGCTCAGTAGGAACTACATTGGGCATAGATGTGGCTATGTCTGCATATACCTGAGCATAAGTCCCAGAAGAGAAAGACATAGGAATTTGGGCACAGACCTGGGAGGGCATAAGGGTACTGAGTCCATGTCTCCATATGGAGAAACTGCTACTGCTGAGTAGAACAAACTCCCCAACTTTGGGCTGCTGCCACAGGCTCCCCAGAGGCTGTCATTCTAGTACTTCCCCTAAATTGGTGCCCAGGGCTGGTTCCCTGTTCACCCACTGTTAAGGTGAAGTTACACATTACACTTAGATCATACTAAGGGCACTTAAAATGGGAATGCCCACATGTCAAAGCTCATTAACTCATGCTAAGTGCCCTCTGGGTGCATCTACATGAGACCCTACATCACCACAGCAACAAGCTATGACAATGTAGCTCATCGCTATGGCAACATAGTGTCAGCAGACACAAACCATGACACTAACACTACTGCACAGTGGCAATGAGCTACTGCACAGTAGTCATTGCTACCATGCAGTAGGACTGGAAACAGCCTATGAGCCACCAGGACTGCACAGTAACAATTGTGCAGTAAAGCAAGTACTAAATGACTGTGCAGTAACAAATGCACAGTTGGGTGTATGTGTAGATATGTCCTCTGAGTACATCAAAAGTATGCCACTTCAGGTGAGGGTTAACTCTGGGCAATGATACAATTCTATTAGGTGTTAGGGACCTACAGGCCAAGTTTGCAACACTGGGCCTGAATCCCCAAAACTTAGCCCACTGTTTAAATTAGGGCTTTTGAATAAATAGGGTCTTAGATTTACAGTCAAACGGGTATATTGTCCACCACAGCTGGTGTCATAAATGGCACTCTGATACTTTCATGCAAAAGACAGCACTGTAAGGACTAAGGAGAAGAAAAGAGACAAGCAAATGCAAGTCTCTTGTACATGACCTTACGGAGGTTTTGGCATTCACTAAAGGCAATCTGGGATAGTTTGCAGGGAACCATTTTGGCCATTAAATCAGCCAAGCATCCATAATAGATTCATATGCATAGGCAACTGGTAATCCTAGCTCCCATTTGCTCCCTAAGACCACACCTTTTGTGTTCCATCTTAATATACGTAGGGCAGAATCAGGCCCTTTTGGCTAAGTTAAAAACTGTCTGCTGAGATAAGATTGGTTTTATTCACATGCTAAGAAGCTGAAAGAAGGTGTACAAGTAGAAAGGAATCTTTCTACATTTTTATGTAACATTTTACTAGCAAAAATTCTATAAACAGTAGATAAGTAAAGTAAAACAAATCCATAAAGACCTAGGTCAAAATATGTTTCCGGGGGGGGGCGGTTCCCATGAGGAGGATTACTTGTCAGTCTAAAATTTGAAAAGATACTGTTTTGATGAAAACTGGCAACCAAATAGCAACAAAAACATTGTTTTTATCTAATAAAAATATGTGCTCTTTTTGCAGAAATGTAAAAGGCAAAGGCTCAGTTTTTTACACAACATTATAACAGCTACAACCAAGCACTGGTTTTGAAATGAAAAATATTTTGGATTTGGATTTTAATTTTACAAGAGCTAAAAATCAAATTATTTTGTAGAAATTAAAATAAAATCCTTTTTCAAAACTTTTGTCAAGCAAAATCATCTCTACCAGATAATAACTATGACATAGCAGGCAATAGCTATGATTTTCAGGAGTTGCAAATGCTGCATGTTTTGTTTTTAAGTGCCAGAAACAGCTATTGTAAAAGCTATTTTTATTCCCTGATTTTACTGGAAGACTTAATGGCTGCTGCTGTGGTAAAATATTCACATTTCCAATCACTGCAACCTTTTGGAAAAAAATAGTGGTAAATTTAAGGATCACTGGAATATCTTAGTTTAAAAAATTGAGCCTTTGTCATTGGTTCCTTTCCAATAAGCTTCTTGAGCTCCATCTATTGAGAGCTAAGCCTTCCCAGTTTCACCAATACCTCCACTGAACTGTTGTCACCTTTTCATGCCTGAGTTATTGCTCTCTCATCCAAGTGAAGAAGATAAACCAATCTTCTTCTATAGGCAACAGCAATAGATGTGCTCTTCAGTATCGAGTATCACCTTAAACTCCCTGTTGCACTGCAGGTCAAGGAGAAGGGGATCTACTTTGGAAGGCTTCAAGATCTAAGACAGTCTTTGACTGAAAGGGATATCAATAAACATCCTCTTGGGTGGGTTGTTCTATAAGGCTCTCTTGGATGGTCCTTGTACATTCCTGCACTGTAGTGCAAGAATGGAGTGTAGAAGATCCACTGAAGATGGGTTGCTAGATTATATAGACCACTTCTCTGAACTGGTATTACAATCTTATTTGCCTTGGACTGTCTCTGATTATCTGATTATAAAGCCTGGATGGAGTTGCAATTCACAGCAGAGATCCAATATATGTGAATATTATTAAACATCTGAGTGAGAGCATGGGTGGAAGGAGTATTTTCAGGACCCACCAGAATTTACTCAAAATCTATTCCTACTATTTTAAAACCAGCCAAAGGAGGGGGCTAGCTCATTCTCTTTATTTTTAAAAACAGTGTTTCTGTGACATTTTCCTGCCTGTATTTCTTTAGTTCTTGGATTATTTCTGGTGGAAAATGAAATGAAATCTTCTCTTGAGTCACCTTGTACTACTGGCAGATTGACTCACAGTCAGACCTTTTGCTTTATACTTTGCTGGCAAGAATTCCATCTACATGACTGTACTTGTTATAAAAGAGTGCTTCCACCTTATCCAGAGTACTTCACAACACTGTTGGACCACTTCATGGCATTATTTTAACTTTCATGTAGAAAGGCTGACTCACTGGGCACTGTGCTTTCAGCTTTATAAACAAGTAATATATCCTTTTCTTTCTAAAACCCAGAAGCCAATCCTAAAAGGAAAAGTTATAACCCAAGTTTGAACAGTAAGTATCTTTGACTTATTGCTGTGATTATACTAATTGCTCATCTTCCTAGTGGGAGGTTGCAGGAAGCTGTTTTGAAGTAATCAGGCTGAGATGTGCCCTTCTATTTATAAGAGGTCTAGAAATCTTACTCTCCCAAAAAGAGTAATTTAATCTTGCTCTAAAAACACAGATAGAATTCTACCTCCCCCACCCCCAATATCCAGCACAACAGTTTATGGTTCAGTTCTTTCTCACTATGAATGTCTGTGACTTAAAATCCTGCATGGAAGCTCCTCCGACAAAATCAGTTAGTTGTTCACAGATTTCAAATACAGAGAAAGTCCCCTACAGCTCTATATTAATTCCAAGATCATCTCATACAGAGATATACCATGCCACATTAGCACACATCCTAGGCAGCTTAAATTTTAAAAAAAATGTTTCTTTTATATATAATGTTTTTTATCACAAAGCAATTTAATGTTTAAGTATATACAGTTTCACAGAAATAGAGCCAGGTTTAGGGTGCAATTTGGTAACTAGTGAATAGTGCATTTTGTAGCACTTAATATAAAAAACACCACTGCAATCTACTGTTATTGAAAAAAATGTTATAGATCTTTATTATCCATGAAGACCTTTTCAATTCTTATCTGAAAGACCTCTCACCTAGTAGGCACAGAATTCAACCTATTTACCTCAAACAGATAAAGAGCTAAGCCAAGGACTTTCATAGACATTCAGGCTGGAAGGGACGCCAGAGGATCATCGAGTCCACTCCACTGCCCCAGGGGCAGGAAGTCAGCAGGGATCATAGGATCCCAGCAAGATAAGCATCCAAATGTGTCTTGAAGGCGTTCAAAGCGGGTGCTTGTACCAACGGTTGAACCAACTGTTTTAAAGAATTGAGTGGTCAGAATCTAGTTTTGCTCAGTAACAGTAAGAAAACCCTACTGCAATAGAATTATTCTGTTGAGAACAAGCAGCCAAACTTTGCAATAATTGAAATACATTGTCTCTTTGTTCTTTGTTTGTACAGTGCCTAACACAATCATGCCAACCCCTGACCCCATGGGGGGCCCTAGAAAAAGTTGCACAAAATACTTTTTGGAAATTGCTTCAGGGCAGCCTAAACTATTTGAGAATGCAAGTTGAATTTGCCGCATAATTTCTACCAAAATGAAAATGAAATTAAAAGTAAATATCTAAATAAGTTCTTTAGATATTTCTGGAACTCTTTTTTTCTAGACATGTAGATAAAGCAAAGGAAATGCTAGACTAGATTATCAAAACCACTAAAAGAGGAAGAAGTAACTCTTCCCTTCACACAGGAGATCAATGTTTATGACTATTATCCAGAAAAGGGCGAGTCTATGCAAAAGGAATTCCACACAAGAGAAATTGAACCCATATTCTCTGTCTACTGAGAAAGCATCCTGACCACCCTCCTATTGAGTATGCATAGGCACAAAAGGAGTAGTGAGGATTGCTGTCACATGACATGACATGACATAATTAACTATTCATTAATCAAGCACAGAAAAGAAAATCACTTTATAGCCTGGCATACAGCCCATTCACCTGGATGGTCAGACTTGTGGGTTCCAGTTCCTTTTCCAAAGAATATTTAAATAGTCCACACAAAGTAGCAAAGTGTAACAGGATATATTAAAGGTGTACCCCAGGCTACCTTATAGCATGAAGACTAGGGCACATTCTTGGCAGTTACAAGCTATCTGTTCAAATGAAAGCTTTCAAGCTGGGTTGTCCATGTCCTCAAAGAGTGCCCTAACCCCTAAACTTTAGAGAGTTAAATCTAAATCTTTGTTTCTTGTAACCTAGTGTCCAAGGGGGTGAAAGGTTCCATTCTGACCATTTAACTAAACTTTTCAACCCAAAACATTTTTTTCTTCAATGAAAACAAATAAAACAAAAATTATTTCAAGTCAATGGGAATTGAGTGGGTGCATCCCTACACACAGGGGTGTGTGGTTGCTGTGATAAAAATAGCAGTGGCACAAATTTGTGCCACTGCTTTTTGCTGCTGTGAATGCCCCTAAATGCCCTGAACATGGGACTGGTATGGGGCAAGGGAGGTTGGGGCCAAGCTTTACCTGGGGTCCTGGGGGCCTCCTAGAGCAGCAGAGGTGGTGATTAAGCCACATGGAGCCTGCCCAGCAGCCAGAGCATGGCTGCGGTCAGTCAGGCTCCATTCCTGGAGGAAAATGCTGCTGCTACATGCACCGCACCATGCTGCACTGCTTTTTTCAGTGATGGTTTATTTTGACACTGGGATCTCCTGATGTCAAAAAACCCCACCTCAACGGCTTTGAGGCACCATGAACCACACATGAATACTTGTGGGGATGCATCCGATGTGTTTCTTTGTTTGTTTTGAGATTTTTTCTCCATTCACTGGGTGAACCAGAAGATTAATTATATAAATATCTACTACTCCTGCTATAGTAATATTGTTGCAGGGCACTAAAGTGCCTGCTCCTAGAAACTGCCTGGGGAGAGCCTAAAGAGATAAACTGAAGCCCAGGTGCAGGTTATCAGGGCAACAAGCCAGAGAGCAAATTAACCTGCACCTGGACCTGTCAGCTGATCAGAAATCCCTTATAAAATCCCCAGGCCGGAACAAGGAAGGGCAGTTTGCTGCCAGTGGCCAAGCAGGAAGGAGCCCTCCTAGAGGGAGCTAGGGGATGAGGCCTGAAGGCGAGTCTAGCTTCTGGGAATGCCTGGGGCAAAGTTTGATTCTTTTAAAGAGGTGGAGAATGATGAGAACTTATGTTAGGGGTGGAGAACGATGGGAACTATGTTATGTTACAGCCCATAAGGCTGGGGTGTCCCGAAATATCTACTTTGAAACAGGATCCACAAGGGGTCTGGGGACCCACAGGGTTCAGGGAAGTCCATCAGGACCATGTCTGACCAGACGTGAAGGCAGCTTCCCTATGTTGCATTTTCATCAAGATGTGGAGGGAAAGAAAAGAGGGTGTCCATCAAGCCAAATTGGCACAGTCGAGGGGCCCTAGGGTAACACGGCCATCCTTGGAGACCCCATCCCATGACAAATATAAATAGTATATAATAAGGATATTTAAGCCATTAAACCATTGCTATCTTTCTGAAGGGGTATGATATAAATATAGAACACAAAATCAAAAACAGAGAGAACTTATTTCCTCATTTTGTGAAATCCCTGGAATATAAGTAACAAAGGTAACTTTTTAAAGTGCTCATGTTACAGCAAAACTCTTTTGAGCAGAATGTAATTTATTTTCATATAGTATGTAGTAATTATTACAAGAATTTCATAGGAGACTTTGCAATTGCTTACAGTATCACCCTGCAATTCCAGGTACACTACTGCTGTAGGTTTAAATAGAAAACTCAGGCCTGTAGGGCACTTCTACATGTGTGCCCCACTGCTATTTTGAAATGCAGGATGCTGAATTCATGAGCTGCTGAGGGCATTTAATTAGAGTGGCTCCTGAGAGCCACTCTAATTAAACACCACCACCCCCAAAACACATGTACAGATACCCATAGAGACCAGTGATGATGTGGTGTAATAACCTAGAGAGAAAGTCAAAGGCCGGAGAGAAAAGATGGGACTTGAGATAGGATGTGAAGACAGTTGAGAGGTCACTTAGGCCGACTGCAAGATGTCTGTTATTGAGCTCCGCTGGCGGAAGGCCTGGAGAAAAAGGGCCAAAATGAAAAGGCAACGTCTTCCTCTATACATCATCACAAATCAATACAAATCTAGTAACTCCCAGAAAAAGGCAATTTCATGTGTTTGTTTGCAAGGCCTGATAGATCTAGTGCTAGGTATGCCTGTTGTTCTTATCCTTGATGTGACATACATTGTACAGGTATCATGATGTATACAAGCCATAAAAAATTCCAGTGTGTTTTATTACCATGAGAAATGCAGAGGCTGGCTCCTTTTGACAGCCAGCACTGCTATTAGCTAGCCTTTTGTGTCGGTAGCTAAAGAAAATTCAGTCGACATATTTTAACCTTCAGAGCGATTCAAGCACATTCTGATCTTTACCAAAACAGCTGATAACAACTGAAAGTACAAGCTCTGCGTCAAACAAACAACTACCAGGGGGAAGGGAATGCTGTTTTCCTTCCTCCCCCGCACCAATCCAGCTTGTAGATCAAGTCTGTCCCTTTCAAGGAAAAGGCATTGACACCATCTTCTTTCCTTGCACAAAACACAGAGTGGAGCTTTCCAATACACTAAGGCTTTTTAGAGAAGTGAGAACAGAACAAAGCATTCTCTGACTCAAATAGAATATAGTGAGAACAGACTGATCCAACCTGAGGTTGGAGTCTATGCTGAATCCATAGATGTTGGCTTATAAACTGAAAGCTCTCTGCTGAAAGCCAAATCATAAACTCTCCTGACTTAATTTTAGCTCCTCCCTCCAAAATGTAATTCACAGTTGCAAAAGTTCTTTCTGATTTACCTCTTTGTGAAGAACTCCATCTGGTTTCAAATTTAGATCGTATTCTATGTTGAAAATACTATGGTTTTGGTGTAAAAGAGGGTTAAAACTGGTTCGCCCTTTGGGCTCCTACATCTCATCTATGTAGGAGTCCAGGAATTCCACAGCTTCTAATTTGGACACAGGCTTGCTCAGAAAGTAAAAATAGAAAGATGTGTATGTGACTAACCAGTTCAGCAACATAGGAGTTGTTGTTTTTTTAAGTTTCCTTTAGACTTAGCTTCAAACTTTTTGGAAATTTGAAGGGCAAAAATAAAGCAGAGTGAAGGTCCCATTTCAGGCTGTAGTCTACCATTCACTATTCGCCTCACAGGGAAACTATTACAAGGCCAAAGCTAAAGATTTCAATGTCCCTGTTTGGGGGGATGGGGAACAGGGAGGGACAGGGGATGGAGAAGTTTAATCCCTTTGCAATTTACATAGTTATTTTATGAGATACCAACATTTAAAACATATCCTTGTAGATTAGAAAGGAGAAAAGATTCTGAAAATGGAGAAAATTACCATTAAACTATGTCATGCCTTCAGACAACATTATGGAGGCATACTCCTATCCAGCAGCCTCAAAGGAATCTTGCACAGCTGAGTGCAAGTTAAAACTTCCTTACAGCTAGCTCCTCAAGCATCTAAATACACCTTAACAAGCCAGCCTGCTACTCAGTTCTTGCTTTGGCCTGTATGCTGGCAGAGGAATGAATTTAGGTCAGAACCTACAGTCATACTCAGGAGGCAGGGTCACTGCATCCCCCATACCCCATTAGAGTACCTGGTGGCAACTTGCACTAAGGGGCAACTTTAGTCTCAAGGACAACCTTGGTCTCGGTAGACACGTCTGTTCAAATGTTCATTAATGCACTTTTGCTAATGCACATTGAATTTATTAGCTCCATTGTGAGGTACTAGAAAAAGGTGCATTAGCCTATTTTAATGCACATTAGTGAAAGCACACACTTTTTTGTGATGCTTTAATATACATTTAAACTAGGCATATTAAAAATAAGCTGATGCACATTAAAACGCACATGTAGACATTCCCATTGGGCTGAGCGGGCAACGACTGTTTTCATTACCACTTTCCAGGGGAGATCTCTGTCCTTCCTCTGAGGAATTAATTACAGCCTAGACCAGTGGTCTCCAAACTTTTTTGATCGCACACCCCTATCAGAAAAAAAATTTTGAGCACGCACCCCCAATATATGTATATTTATATAAATAGAAATAGAAGTTCTAATATTTTCTTCCCGCACCCCAATGGATCGTCTTGAGCACCCCCTGGGGTGCGCGCACCCGCTTTGGAGACCACTGGCCTAGACTACTTGTGCCGGAACCCTACCCATGGGGTGTGACTAGGGAAATCTCAAAAGTGGCCTCTCTAGTCCATCCTCCCTGCTCATTTTTTTTACTATTCCAGTGGATTCTAGATTTTCTGGAGGGCAGGAGTTCTAGTCATCTTGCACCAGAGTCACTTCAGACAATGCTGACAGATCAGCAGATAGCACAGGGGATGGAAAAACATGAGAGGTATCTTGATGGGCCCTCAACCCCATTACCAGAGTAATTTCCTGTCCTAATTCTCCCTAGGATGGAATAGAAGAGGCAATGAACTGACAGCAAACCTGAGGAATAGCTCTGGGGATTAAAGATCTTTTATTGCAGATCTGGAAGAGATATGGTATGATTCTCCCTGCCCCTCAGCTTTTATAACAGAAAGCCTCCATTCTCTACGTTCTTCCACAAACACATACAAGAGTTCTGGAAGTATTTCATCTGCAACTGGCATAACGTGTGTCAGACGGACTACCCATTAAATCGTGTCCTTCATTTCTGAGATTGAAATCAGATGATTTCACAAAAAGCCTAAGAAAGAAAAGTTAGTGACAAACTGATGATTTGAACTATCCCTGCCTTGCCATACTGCAGACACCTTCAAAATATTTGTAGCGTAGTTCAACAGGCATTTCCAAAGCTAAAGGAGGAGGAATTCTTACCTGCTTTCAGGACTTTAAAAAGTTGTGAAAGGCTCTTGCAGCCTGGTCTGCCCACACGAGTGGGTAGTGAGATGTAGGGGAGGGGAGGAGGCTAGGCACAGGGGTGCAACCATTCCTGCAGCACAAGTTGCTGCTCTTGCACCCTCCTTTGCCAAATTCTGAATCCAGCCCTGGCTGGAAGGGACCTCATAAGGTCATCTAGTCCAGTTGCCTGCTCAAGGCAGGAACATCCCTGACTAAAACATCCCAGCCAAGTATCCATCCAATCTACCTTTGAAAATTTCCAGGAATGATTCACAAAGAAAATTCCCAGCTTCTCTAGGTAGTCTGTTCTAATGCTTGACCACCCTCATGAGAGAATTTCCAATCTAAATTTCCTCTTCTACAGCTTGAGTCCATTTCTCCTAGTCCTCTCCCCTACAGACATGGAGGAAAGCCTATCTCCATCCTCTCTATAATCACCCTTCAGGTATTCAGAGACTATTATTAAACAGTCTTCTCTTCTCCACACTAAATAACCCTGGTTCTTTCAGCCTTGCCCCCTAAGTCATGCTTTCTAGGCCTCTAATAACTTTTAATCATTTCTGCCTCATTTTTTATAATAATAATATCATCTTGTTTGATTTAAGAATACTCAAAAGTTCAAATAGATCAGCCATAAAAGCAGGAAAATAAGGAACAGTATTTTTCAGCAGCTCCATTTACAGTGCCTGAACAACTAGAGCTTAAATGAATAAATAAAAAGACTAGTAATTTTATTGAATTATATTGTTCAATTCCAATTGTGTCTCCCTACATAAACAGCCTAGTGATTGATGTGTTATTGTGGATTTGTGGATTATGCCTGTAATGAATGTGTTCAGGAATGACCCTCTGAGAGTAAATCAATATCAGAAAGAGACCTCTGTTGATTTGAAATTCTGATTATTCTAAATCAGATTTTAAATGCCCAGAATTTCTGTAGGAAAACAAGAGAAAAAACACAAATCACTAGAGAATGTAGAGAACAATTCTTCACTGTTATCTCAATCAGCTAGATCTTTGACTGGTATGAGTTTGGGTAGCTCCATTGAGGTTATTAGTTGGGGATTTGGCCTTAAGTCTTTTGTGTGTAAGCTCAAAATGGAGCTTACAGCCATGGCATGTTCCTCTTGGAGCTCTGGCATGTCCTTACACTGATAATACATGGATTTATGGCTCCCAGGGTTTAGCAGTGGTGGGCAACTGACAACAGACATGCCACACCTGGCACAGGGAGCTGTGGTACGTGGCATGCAAGCTCCCAACTCCTGTTCCACTGCCCCAGGGTGTGAGCTCTATCAGATTCACCAGGTGAGAATCAGAGCAGCACCCTGGAAATATCAAAGCTTAGCTCGTGGCACACCAGCTGAAAAAGTTTGTCTATCACTGGTTTAGAGCATGCTAGAGAAGATAAGTAAGGTATGGGAATGGACAGGGGAGAGTAGGGGAAGCCAATGCAGAGTTCATTTTTTGGTCTGAGATGTGTTGGAGAAAAGAAATAATCCTGCAGTTTCTTTCCTCCTCCTCCATGAGTCTGATGTGTTCTTGGGTTTAGAAAGATAGGTGGGTAAGAAGGAGGTGAAATTGAGGAAATTCTTTTCCTTCTTGTATTGTTCCCATGAAAAAACAAAAGATATCTGACCTAGGATAGTGCTGAGATGATAGAGTCATGTCAATGGAAACTGGGTATAAATGAATATGCCAATCTTCATGCCATGTTCTGGAGCATCACCTTGTCAACATGGTCATGCTTTTTGGCTGGTCTGCAGATGGCCAAAGTGATAAAAGAAAAAGACACCAGACACCAGGGCAAGAAAGATCTGTAGGAAGACAAGGCATGGCCCAAGGTTTCTTATCACCTTGTTTTTATCTTGTTTAGATTCAATTGAATCCCCGCAAATCAACACTACTTTATGTCATTCCCATAATGTGTAGGGGACAGAAGGACAAAAAAGACCTTATATAAATTGGTACGAGGACTTTTTCCTCAGAATATTTATGCCAGTGCATCTTATTCTGCATTTTCTACTCGATCAGTTTTGTTTTTTGCTGGGTTTGAGGTTTTTGCCTCTTTGTTATGAAATCAATATTATTCTTCTGTATGCTTGGGAGGGGTTGTGGGGGGGTTAATTATGCTGACAAGCAATTTTAAACAAAAAAACCTCAAACAAATGACTATAGTCTGGGAAGTAAATATACATACTATAAAGACAAATTACTCAAATAAGGTCAGGTGGCAACCAAAATCATAAGTATCATTGCAGCATGAGCTGCTAAAGTGGAATAATATTTATGCACTGCAAACATATTTGTGCTACTGAGTAAATCCAACTTCTCTGGGGACTGAAAATCAAAAATACTTGTCTTTGCAGGCAGGGTATTGGACAAACAAA
This sequence comes from Gavialis gangeticus, assembly GCF_001723915.1. Lineage (NCBI taxonomy): Eukaryota > Metazoa > Chordata > Crocodylia > Gavialidae > Gavialis > Gavialis gangeticus. The sequence goes on from NW_017729034.1 coordinate 90,908,646, forward strand.
GAGTTTAGTGCCAAATAAAATGAATTACAAAAATAACATCAGCACTTGAATGGGTGGATTAAAGTGGATATTCTACACTAACACTTCTCAGTTTTCTTCATTGAAAAAAATGGATGAATTAGGGGATTTATTACTACTGTAGTAACTGAAATGTGGTACGTATTGGAAAAGGAAGTGGCAAAACTCAAAATCTGTTTGTGAGGAGAGCCTACCATCACATTTACTCCCACATTTTCAGCACTAGTCACCAGATCCTGGAGTTAACTGTGCAAAGTTAGGATTTTCAGAATTAGGACAAATACACTGCCTGCTCTTAACTCATATCATTATACCATGCTTTCACCAGCATGATAAGAAACACTCAAATCTAGTGTAGATAAGCATTGCCTGAACAACTATGATTGGTTGGTGACAGTACATTTTGATGTTCTGGCTGACGTGAACTGATGATCTTGTTCTTCATCATATTCAACATGTGTGTATGTTATCATAAAATCACTGTCATCATCCATGGCAATAATCGATAAGTTGTTGACAGTCTCAGTAGAAACTAAACAATGAATGCAGATGAAGCACTAGAGATGATTCTTCCAGGACAGGACCACAGTAGACTATACACAGGGAACTGTCCATTTCTGCATCAAGCTGCTAATCTGGAACTCACTTATCTGAATAATTAAAATAATGACACTGTCCTCCTGTTTCACAAACACTGTTCTCCTTCAATAAACATAAATTACTCCTACTCAGCATTGCCTTAGGAACAAAAGCCATCAGCTTGCTCCCGCTCTGATGTTTTCACGCAAAACTTCAATTCCCCCTCACCTATCTCCTTTTCAAGAAATAACCAATAGGCACCTCCTGCTCCTTTGTGCTTTGAGTAGTGGATGAGAAAAGGTCAAACGTCTACCCAGAGTATGTAAAGCACATCAGTATCTGTGATCAACAAGTGTGTAATGTGGCCAGCATCACATAAAAACACCTTTGGCTTCTCAGTCTAGGACTAGGTATGCACTTACGGCTGGGTTAGCTGGGTATAGCTGTCACCACAAACTCAAAACAAGCCTCAAAATCTCACTTTTAGAGCCATAGTGAGATAGGGCTTTGGTAGCAACCGCACCCCCAGTAACTGGTAGATAGTTGACGTCTTAATCATCCTGAGGGACCAGTATGTTGGGCATTTTCTGACATTCTGCCTCAAGCTGACCAAAGAGAATAGACTCTCCCTGTGATATTCTTCCTCATGTAGGAAAAGGATACTGTAGGTGGGTCTGTATCTCATTTATGCTGCTGCCAAGAGCGCATATATTTGAGCATTTCACTCTATCTACTACACTCAGATACACTAATGCTCAGAAACTACAGAAGTAAAACCTTTTGGGGAAAATCCTGTTGCAACCACTCTTTAGGGCCTTGGTCTCTATCTTGCTTCAGAAAGGTAGAAATGCAGTGTAGAGGCACCCTGTGAGGACTGTGTTGCTTATTTTCATCTTCTTCTGCAGTTCTGGTTATGGCTCCAGCTGGCAATAAGAGGTGAGCAAATCAAAGAATTTCAGCACTCTAGAAGAAGTTCACGTTAAATTTGAATCAATAAATAAAAGAAAGTTCAAGAAAGCTAGGAACTAATTCACCCAATTCTGCTTTTTCTTTTTAAGAGTGATTTCAAAAAGATGTTAGATAGCCTTCAGTCCCACACAGCCATACAAATCTTACCACTTTCACTGAAATCTGGAAGCATCTACATGTTAATTATGTATTGAACTTCAACAGCATGTTGCAATTCGTCAGTTGTAAGAAAAGAGAGTCTCTGCTTCAAGGAGAGCACAGCAGATAAAATAGACACACATATATGATATCAGTATGACTATCATGTGATGTGGGAGTCATTAAATACTAATTTGGGTCATTCTAAAATAGATTATATTTAATATTTGCATGGAGATCAGGTTTCTGCATTTTGACTCATTCTATAAATATAAAGGGCTTAATCCATCTGTTTGTCCATAACACACTTGGAGCACTTTGACTGATTGTTTGGCAGCCAATCACAATGCTTACTGAAACAACCAATCAAAGTGTTTTGCACAGACAGACACACAGACAGACAGTCAGACATGGATGGGCGGGTGTGTTGTGGGGCTGGACATGAAACAGGGCATGGGGTGGTGGCACACAGCACTACATCCCCACCAGCCCCCTCCCCCGTCATTCTTGATGGGCAATTCACTAGTTTACAATATAAAAGTAAAAACTAGATGAATTTACCATCAATGTGCATCTGATATTCACCCTCTGGCTTACTAAACTCCATAGCTCATAGTTGATACAGAGAATTCTGTTTTCTTCTCTTTGCAGAAAGAAACTATGATCCTCCACCACATTTTTATTTTGTCTCCATAACCACGCTGTGATGTTACAAAAACAGGAAGGGAGAAGACCAAATGGGACAATTTCAATCCTGATGTAAATGGATAACCCAATCACTTCATTTTCCATTCTAACCTTTTTCTTGTCAGCCAAGTTGGAGCTGTTTACACCCAGTATGAAATTGGTCCAAGATCTAGAAATGAAGCAGGTGATTATATTCCATGGAGTACATTAAAAATAAACTCTGTGTGTCTGTGTGTATGTAGGAACTGAGTTCTTAATTATAGGAAACAGGAAATAATTCAATTGCCTCCTCCCCAAGATCAAAATTAGTTAATAATTACACTTATCCTTAAAGCTTCCTTCTCCCAGTGGCTTCATATATTTTTATACAGCCATTTCTGAGGGTGCTTAGAGATCACAATAACTCTGAGAAAGGAGAGAGAAGGACATATTCTAAGATAAGAGTAAGGAAAACCATCATATGATAATGTTTTTCAGTAGCTCCTTCATGTAACGCAGTAGGTCAGCCAAGCATCCAAGACAATTCCTTTTCTTCATAATTTACTTATGAAATTTTGCAAATTCTATTCAAGATGCTGCACAATCTTAAAAAGGGGAAATGGCATTTCCAAAAAAAAGTATTTGTTTAAGAAAACCATTTTAGCAATTTTTCATACCAACTAGGTCTCTCCAAGATAGTCACCTTGGGGAAAATAATAGTTGAGAAATTGTACTTGTGTTTTACTAAGCCATAATGCATTGTAGTTGCCTCCATTTGTTTAGCTTTATTTTTAAATGAAAACATTTAAAAATTAACAGCATTTTACAGACACTGTGAGTTAGATCCTCAAGTAATCTGCAAATGAAAATTTTACTGAAATCAATGGCAGGCAAGGGTCTTTGGGTAGATGTGATATCTTTTATTAGACCAACTAAATAGTTGGAAAAAAAGTTCTTTGCAAGCTTTCAGGCACAAACACCCTTCATCAGGCATAGGGAGACGCTGCTGGTGTTGCGTGTTTTCCAAGGTAGAAACGAAGCTAATTTACAACAAAGCTGGTCTGTGAAAATGCAAATAAGTGGAAATTAGGAAGACAATGGGTAGAGATAGGAGGCAGGGGTGGGGGAGAGGAGGTAAGGGAGAGAAATGTGTCAAGGAATGCAAGTGGTCATCTGGAGCAATGTTTTACAACCTTTTAAGTAACAAGTACCCCCTAACTTCTGAAAATTTTAATAAGTACCCCAATGCTCAATTTTCCAGGGGATTTTATATTTACAGATTAATGTGTGCCATGTGCTAGAAGAAGGGCTGTGTATATAAGGCCATGATATGACAGATGTCTGATCTGGTGTGGGTAGGTTTGCCACCTTTAACACCAGGGGTGCACAACTCAAGTATGTACCTGGGCTAGAAGTGATGTTAGCCAAAGCTAGGAGGGCTGAACCCAGTGCCATGCAAAGTGTAGCACACCAAATTATTACTGGGGAATTTAATGTGCCACACAATGGACGGCACACCAAATTTTCTGCCATAGTTTTGAGAGGAGGAAGGGGCAAGAGAGAGAGGAAAAGAAGGCAAGAGAGAGAGAGTGTTGGGGTACCTGCATACCCCCTGCCTGTGTCTCGCGTACCCCCAGGGGTATGCATACCACAGGTTGAGAAACTATGATCTGGAGGCAGGTTACCTGGGGTATCAGATGTCAGGCAGGTTGTAATGTGCCATAAATCCAATGTCTATATTAAGTCCATGATTTTTTGTATCTGGTAGATTTATGACGTGAAGTTTGTAGGCTTATCTACGAAAGGTGTTTTGTAAATTCCCGTTCAGGATTAGAACTGAGAGATCAGAGAAGGAGTGATTGTCTTGTGAGAAATGAGCACCCACAGGTAATTGGATATTTTTGTCCCTGATGGATTTTTGGTGTACTGGGCTATCACTGGCCTAAACACACAAAAAAGCTGTAATTTACAGCCAAGCTCTTCAATACCACAAAATGTGAACTGAGGAAAATACCCGAGATCATCACATCACAAATCTCAAAATGGCTTTCACCCAGCAAGGACACTCCTCCAGAAAGAGAGACCGCACTTTTGAAAAAGCCACCTGGATACCATGGGAAGAATTGCTGTAATACAAAAAGAAAATCCCCATGAAATGCACACCATTAGTTATGACCAGGGATCCTGATTTTCCATGATAAAAAATCACAAATTGTCTGATAAAAATGCCAAAATCCGTGGTTAAAATTAAATGCTCCCCACAGCCTTGCTGATGTCCCTCACCCC
>NW_017729034.1:90913356-90915437 GCF_001723915.1 Gavialis gangeticus
CCCCCCAGCACTGCCAGAGGGGGTCCAGCTGCCAGAGCTATGGGGCCAGGGACCCAGATCCACAGCCCCCTGCCCCCAACAGAAAGCAGTGGCTACTACAGCAGGAGCACGAGCCAGCTCCCCCCCTGCTGCCTGCTTGCTTCGGGCTTGGGCAGGGCCAGCTCCCAAAGGCAGTGCACATTCCTGGGGAGGGAGGGGGACCTGCACCCCCCAGATATATGTGGGGGGTGGGGGCAGGACGGGTGTGCACTGCCGGCTCATGCTCCCCACCCTGCTGCCCTGCTCCAGGCCCTCCAGAGTGCAGCATGTGCAACCCTATGCTGCAACACATGGGGAGGGCGCACATAAAACATGCCTGCCACTGTGAGCTCTGCCCTGCCCTGGCCATGCTTCCCCTGCAGGTGGGGGCAGCAAGGAGCACAGCCCTGCACTGCCTCTGTGCACACACAGAAAGCATGGCCAGGGCAGTGCAGAGCTTGCAGTGGCAGGCAGCTTTTGTGCGTGGCCCTGCTGTGCCCTGTCACACCAGTCACACATGCTGCACTCCAGAGGGCCTGAGGCAGGGCAGCAGGGTGGGGAGCACAGTGTTTGTGACCCAGGGTTTGCAGCTGGCCAGGCACTCCAGCTGCAGGCATTGGGGGCTTTGCAGCCTCCCTGCTCCCAGCTGGAGTGCCCAGCCGGCTGCAAACCTCCCTTCTCCCTCAGCCCCCAGGCAGCTTGGGCACTCCCCAGGCCAGCACTGCAGCTGGGTGGGAGGGGTGGCAGCTGGCCTGAAGCAGCGGGGGGCGTCGCAGCCGGCCAAGCACTCTGGCCAGGAGCAGGGAGGCTACAAACCCCATCCCAGATGAAGTGCCTGGATAGCTGCAAACCTTCCCGCTCCCGCAGCCCCTAGCCAGATTCCCACACCAGCCCTGCCCTGCAACCCCAAGCCCCACTTACATATAGCAAGAAGAGTGAGCCTGAAGCAGCCTCTGGTAAGTGTGAGCGTCAGTCCTCACCCTTCCCCCTCTCCCTTCCCTTCCAGGCAGGGTTGAGGGTTTCCCCGCAAAACCCGCCCATTTTGCAAACAGCTCTTGTAAGCTGGAACTCTGCCAGTCTGCAGACATCTTTGTAAAAGTGGGAAGTACACAGGTTTCTGTTCTAAAAGGGCAAATTCACATTTTCTCTAATAAAAATGGGAACTCTGTGGTTTTCTCTGTTTTTCTGTTGGAAACGGAAAACCTGGATCCCTGGTTATGACATACAATCCTTCCCTGGAACCTGTGCAGAACAGACATTGATGTTGCTTTTTTTGCAACAATGAAGATACAGAATCACTTTCATGCTTAAAACATCCAAAATAAACTTTGCTTTAGAAAAGAAACTACACAAGTAGAACAATGAGGGAATATCTACCAACAGCACTGTGCACAGCAAATTATTTCAACAGTTTAATATGCCTGTGTTAAAAAGGAGTTGTTTAAATTGGGTAATAATCTATCAAATTATTTTTTTATCCTTAAACTGAAAAAATCCTTGCAAGTTTCCAGAGGAGATGATATACTAGACATTCATACTTGAACATCCATGGCAAAATTAAGAGCTGCCCTTTCTCTACTTTATATTAATTAATAGTTCAGTACAGCCCTAACCTTGCAGGCTAGGGACAGAAATTACACATAAACCAGCATAAGTGATCAGAAACTGGTTCAAATCTGTAACACAACAGAAGTAAAGTGCACAGAAACCACTTTCAAACTTGCTGAAACCAGTTTAAAATAAACCTTGATGGATTCAGAATCAGACTTGACTGATTTAGGTTAAATTGGTTTACTGAACTTCTGTCCCAGATCCCCTTCACATTCAAGTTAACCCCTGCATCCCAGGATGCTTTGCACCTCCTGCACAAACTCCCCCTCACACCTTGGCCCAAGCTGTCTGCTCCAGCTGAGTAGGGATCATAGAATCATAGAATCAATGAGTCAGAAGGGACCTAGACAGATCATCGAGTCTGACCCCCTGCCATGGGCAGGAAGGAGCACTGGGGGTGGCAGGGGTCATAAGACCCCAGCCAGGTACCTATCCAGTCTCCTCTTGAAGAT
>NW_017729034.1:90920437-90926199 GCF_001723915.1 Gavialis gangeticus
GCAGCACCCTGCACTTGTCCTTGTTGAACCCCATCCTGTTCAGATCTGCCCCCTTCTCTAACCTATCCAGGTCTGCCTGGATGCGGTCCCTGCCTGCCAGTGTATTCACTTTACCCCACAGCTTGGTGTCATCAGCGAACTTGAACAGGATGCTCTCCACACCCTCATCCAGGTCGCTAATGAAGATGTTGAACAGCACCAGCCCAAGGACCGAGCCCTGGGGGACTCCGCTGCCCACACCCTCCCACGTTGACATCGACCTGTCCACCACCACCCTCTGGGTGCACCCCTGGAGCCAGTTTGCCACCCATGTGACCGTGAATTCGTGAATGCCGCAGTCCCTCAGCTTGCTCACCAGAATTGGGTGGAACACTGTGTTGAAGGCCTTCTGGAAGTCCAAGAAGATGACATCAGCTTCCTCCTTCCCATCTAAGCTCTTTGTTACCTGGTCATAGAAAGAGACCCCCAAGCACCCCTGAGCTTCTGACCTGGGCCACTGAGGACATGTGGCTGAATTTCTGGAATCAAAAGTGAATGTCTATTCACTTGCTTATTGGTTTAATCTATGCAGCTTAGACTAACCTGTGAAGACTGAATCAATTCAGCCTTGGTCTTTTTGACTGTCTGTACTTAGCTGCAAAGTTTAACACACTTGATTAATTTCACATACTGCACATAGTCCTATCAACATTACGTGTGTAAGTATTTTAAAGGGTCAGGGTTGGATTCATGCACATCTTCCATGTATATAGCCACTCACAAGGAGGTTTTGACAAAATATATTTAAACAGTGACGAGAAAAAATGTTTGTGATCCTCCTCTAATTACCATATTTTCTTAAATACAACATGCCCCCAAATAAGATACATGCCTTGTTTCTGAACAGAAGAGTGAAGAAAAAAAGATCTTTCTTTGAAAATAATGTGAAGTAGCAGTAAGAAGTATCAGCTAGGAAAGCCAGTGTTTTCACTGTTCTTTTCCCTGTGCAGCACATGGAGCATTATTTTCAGCTGTAAAAATGACTATTACCATATGTCCTCATCTTTAATATACACCCCTATTTCCAGCAGGTGATTTTTGGAAGAAAGATGTGTGTTATATTCCAAGAAATCTGGCATGTCTGTCTCTATTACAAATCAGGGATTCAAAGCTGGAAGGTAGTCTGTCTGTCTTCTGTGGGGCTCCACACACACAGAGTGGTCTATCCATAGCTATCTGTTAGTGCTCAGCTGCTGAGTCCAGAAAATCTTACAAACAACTACATATCCAGTGTCATACCAAATTTAATTGCACATGTGACTTTTTTTCCCCAGCACTAACCAAAGAAACCCCAATGTTTCAACCCTAAGGCTTTTATCAAAGAGTCCTAGCTCTGTTCTTATGTTCTCTCTCTTAATAAAAGCCTGAAGGGCAAAACATTGAGTGCTCATGTGTTGTTGGTATTGTAAAAGATATAGTTAACCCTTTAAAAGCTAATCCCAAACCACATCTGGCTATTGTTCAGGAAAGTGGCTATTGTTTGGGAAAGTTAAAAATGTGAGGATGTGTTCAGGATATTTAGCAGATGTTTTCTGAATGCCCCTGAATGCCCCTGAAAGGCTCATCAGAATTCAAGCAGTTACTCTGGTTAGTAATTGCCTTGTTGTGAATAGATACAGGAATTTTAAATTCTGCTCCCAGCAATGCCAGTTAACTACTGCATAACCTTGGGCAAGTCCTTTAACTTAACTTGAGCTGAGTTTAACTGTCTGCATATAATAATATCTTCCATACAGTGCTGCTAAACTTGTGAGGCTTGATTAACTAATTTTTGTTCAAAGATTTCCATGACATGGATGAAAGGAAGTTACATAAGAGCAAAAAATGTAATATTTAAGTGTAAACCATATTTCACTTGGCAAATATGCATTTGAACACACACATTCTTGAAAACATCTGGATCAAAAAGCTCTTCAGAATGAAAATTCCACTTATTGCTCACTCCAGCAACGTGGTTCTTGTGTCAAAAAGAGATTGGTAAGTTCCTCCTTACCTCACCAGAAGTGTTAGAAAAGGTAATAGATCATTTAAAAACATATAACACACACACACACTTAAATTATCTATTTCCTTTCAGTGTGTGTTACTTTTGATTTTAAGCAGCAATATCACAGTGTTCAGAAGAAGCAGTAGTAAGTTCAGCCATAGTTGCAGTGAAGGGTGTAATGGGACCCAAAACCTAGGATTACTGGCAAGCAGTCCATTGGCCAAAGGGCTGACAACTGAGTCTGTTTTTATATTTTTTTTTTTATTATTAGTGTTGTTGTTGGGTTTTTTATTACTATTATTGGGGTGAATATTAAAATAATATTTTCCACTTTCAGAATTCATGAAGAACCTTTGAGTCAAGTCTGTATTTTGGGACTGATGGTGTAGGTGTTAAAGACTACACACAATGGCCACCCACTGTGTTGTATTAACTTCTTCTGCAACTGCCAGGAAAGTAATTACCACAGTCTAGAAATCCAGTTCCATGCCTACAGTTACAGAATGGTTATCAGATTCATCTGACATAATTCTCACAGAAAAAAAAATCACTTATGCTAAAAGAAATAGACTGCCCTAGTACTTTGATATATGGCCTCCTCCATTTCCATTACTCAAGAGGAATTCCTAATTATTAAACATTAACATTAGACAATCTATGCAAAGCAGAATGTGGCCTAAGCTTTTATTTTATGACTAGTCATATGTTCTCGTAGAATTTTTTATCTAAGCACTCCTTTAAAAAGTGATGATTAATAATATGCTATTTGAGTGTCTAATGTAAGTCTCTGGTCTCTCCTCTACACATGCTTCATGACAAGTACTAGACTAATAATGCTTCAATCTTTGTCTCCTATTTATCTATGAGAAGGCAACATATGGGCAGCAACTTCTATGGGCTGGCAAATATTTTTATTCTTTTCTTCTGAAAAGTAAGACTTCAGTAAATAGTCCCACTTGGACACAAACACCACTTATTCCATGATAAACTACCCCCAATGCCAGGCACTGGTTTGAGGCTCTTAACCAGATCAAAATGTAATGAGCTAGGTACTGCTACCTTCAAACACAGCATTCTGCTCAGTATGTGCATGGTGACAAGGGCTGGTGAATTAATATTAGTGAATGCTACAACACTCAGCAGATATGGCTACGCTGATCAGGAAGTAGAGCATGGAGGACAGAGAGTACCACTTGCTGACATGGTGAGTTTGTGACCTACACATGCCCTTAAGGCCAATATTTTTGATTGTCAACATGCCTAAGGATCCAGTGTGAAGAACGGAGGAAATGGGTTAAGATAGAAATGATACTGAATGCAATCGGAGTAGATTAAAACAATGATTGGGACAAGGACCTGTGTAGCATGCCCAGAACCATATATCCAAAACCACAAAAACATAATGTCAGAAGTGACTGACCATTGAGTCTAGTCCCTAATTATCATAGGCAACTGGGCAACAAATGAACCAAAATATTTCCTACATCTCCTCTTGTACACCACAATTATAAATCACCTATAATGTGTCACTGTCAGAAATCAAGGGTGGCAAAGAAGCTGCCACTGCCTACCGTTGCCAAATCTCACAGTTCTGTTAGTTTCATGATTTGATATTTTCCTGAAAGCTTCATCTCCTCTAGCCAAATGATGATGTGAAGATGTCAGACCTCTTTTCTTAAAGTGAATTTCCAGTCTTCATTGCTGTGGTGACTAGCTTTGAAATGTGACCTAAGTAACCTTCTGAAGAACAAAGACACCAAACATTATATTTAAAACAAAAGATAAAAAGGCTTCTGATTTTAAAATCATCCTCATGATTTTTTTTCCAGCCAGAATTCCTTAATGTTTAAGGTTGGAAATTTTGGGGCATATATGATGTGTCTACGTGTTACCTTATGGCAACATTGCTACAGCCCCTGATCACTACATCACCATAGTGGACCGTAAAGTGACATACTGCATTGTTATGTTGACATAGGGCAAAGTGTAGATGCGCACATAGCCCACAACAGAGTTGAAGAATTATTTGGGTCCACAAGCCACGTAGGGAGTTTTGCAGAGATATCACAGGCTGGGTTAGCAAACTACAGCTCACCAAAACTCCCTATGTGGGATGGAGCTATGGGCAGGTGGGTGGGGAGATGGTGTGGGTATAAACAGGTAGCAGCTTCAGCAGGGGCAGCTCAGCTGGGGGCCCCACCACCATCAGTGCTGTCTTTGGGCTGCCCTTCTACCCCAAGGAGGGGCTGACACTGCTTCCTAGATTCAGCAGTGGTGGCCTGTGCATGGAGGTCCTGGCACCTGGGCAGCAGCTGCTGCTGGGCTCAGGGAAAAAGCAGGACCTGTTGGAAAACACAGCCACCTCCCCTTCCTTCACTGCTGCCATGGTCCTTCACACTGAGGCAGCCCAGAGCCTGGGCACAGGTTGCCTTATGGCTCCTTCCTGCTGCTGCCCCCAGCACCATTTGGCCTAGTGTTTTTATAGAATCCACTAAAGAGTAACTTGAGGCCACCAAAGCAGAATTTTAGAATGACTGGTGTCCTATTGGTACATGCAGAATTTTTAAAAATATTGTAGGGACTTTTTTAAAAAAATACAATATAGATATTTTAAAAATAACCCTTAAAAATAAGCATATAAAAGTTATGTTAAAGGAAAAATTGCAGTTAAGTCTAGGAATACATGATAAATTCATCTTGTTTCTTGAGAAATCCCAGCCATTGAGGGAAAAGAATATACATAGGTAGACATACCACAGGTCTCCGTTCACTCCATCTGTCTCTATCTCATGTTCAAAAGCAGATCTTGCCTATACTGAGGTATTGACCAGCGTAGCTAGTACAGAACAAGCTGTTCTTCAGGAAGCAATGAACACTCCATTCTGAAGCAAAAGTGATTTTATATTTTAAAATAATCACTCCACTTTGTGCCAATATGGGGCACGTCCACACATGCAAGCACATGCACTTGCAGCAGCTCAAATAGAAGCAGTGCAAATTTGAGCTGGGACATGCACTTTGGTGCAGGGCAAATTGTGCTACTTGGGGCAAAATAACACTGGCTAGCTCCTCCTGGATCTGCAGCCAGGGGGAGCAAGAGCCCAGGGCCAGCACCTGTGCTGTCCCCAGCAGTATACAAAGCTGCCCTGTCCTGGCTCCATCAGTACAAAAAGCTGCCTTGTCAAGTAGCTCAGGGCTACTCGCTCTCAGGAGTTTCTGGGGCCACTTTCCTCTCACTTATCCGTGCATGTCTCCAGGCGGAGCACCAGTGGGCAGCATCCACCGGCTCCTTGGATGCCTTTGAGGACTGGTGGGTGCGGCCCGGGGGGCTGTGCTCGGTGTCCCCCTCAGATGCACTTATTTTCAGGTTTTGACCCTTTGACTCTCACAACACTCCCATCCTGTTTTTTGCCTTTGTTGTCCCAAGAATTCTGTTGCATCTTTCACCCATTGGTCCCACACAGTAGGAGCTATTAGTTAGCCAGGTGGGCCTTAAAGCCCACGATACTTGAAGGATACAAATAGACAGGGGCTTCTGGGGCCCAGCCAATTTGTACTTGGGGACACTACCCCTTGTTCCAACTGGACTACTGAAGCAGCCCTGAGAGTTCCCTGCACCTTGTACCCACTGCAGCAGTCTGGCAGTGGGGGTTGCTGCCCGGCTCTGACCTGCTGCGCACCTGCCAGACCCAGATGGGGAGGGTGGGAAGGGGGGGAAAGGGATGTGGGTGGCTGT
>NW_017729034.1:90931199-90931772 GCF_001723915.1 Gavialis gangeticus
AAAATATCCAATATCACAGGATTTATACTCCTGTTGTGGGAAGGGGGGGAAAGGGATGTGGGTGGCTGTGGAGGGATGTGGGGGACCGTGGGATGTGTGGGTAGGTGTGGGTGGATTGTGGAGGGACTGCAGGGGTGCTGCTCAGGAGGGGTGGGTCCCATGTCCTCTGCAGGACACAGCCCTCCTGCACAGCTCACAGACTGCCCCCCCACAGGGCTACAGCCCCCCCCAACAGGGGCCACATGGCCCCCACAGGGGCTACCACCACCCCCTGCAGGGCCCACAAGCCCCACCCCTGCTTGCTCCCCCAGACCCCTGGATTACTGTCCCTCCTGGCCCCATCCCCACTGGCTCCTGCAGCCCCCCCAATCACTTCCCCACCAAGCCTCACGCCCCACTTGCACCCCCAGCCCTCTGATGGCTGCCCCACCTGGCCCCACAACCTGCTTGCAGCCGCAGCCCCACAATGGCTGCCATCTGGCCCCACGCCCTGCCTGCTCCCTCAGACCCTGCAATGGCTGCCCCTCAAAGCCCCATCCCCTGCTTGCACACTCAGCCCCTGCAATGGCTGCC